>NW_022990966.1:3218746-3551246 GCF_902827175.1 Gymnodraco acuticeps
CCCCACATGTTATTTGCTGCAGGGTTCTGGGAGTGAAGGACGTCCTGATTCTCCAATTGACGCTTAGACGGGATAAAGAAGGGCGAACGGAAGAAAGAGTTGTCTGCCAGGTACGTCTTCACTATCCCACTGTCCTTACATTGAATTAAATGTGCAAATGCCGCTTTGCTTGTTTCTAACATCAATCAATGTTTTTTAGCCCAATATCACAAATGTTACATTTGTCTCCGTGGACTTCACAGTTTGTACAGAATATCAGTATGACAATACGACACCCTCTGTCCTTAGACCCTCACATCGTACAAGGAAAAACTTCCAGAGAAAACCCACAGTTAGTTGGGGAAATTGAATAAACCTCAGGGAGAGCAACAGAGGAGGGATCCCTCTCCCAGGACGGACAGACGTGCAATAGATGCCGTGTGTAAATTGAAAAGATAATACATTTAAAACATAGCCAACAACAGCCATCATGCATGCTGGATATAGCATTCATATAGTGCTTTTCATGAAACCTAAGGACGCTTAATATGGACATACTTTCACACTTTCTGCCAGTAAAATATCTTGTTCTCCTGATCACTCAGTAAAATGTCTCTACCTCCACATATGTCTCAATCTGTGTGTTTTTCCTGCAGGTGTGTCAGCAGGCTGGTGAGGACCTAGTTGCCTGTGAGGGTCAGTGCTGTGGGATGTTTCACCTCCATGTCTGGGTCCGTCAGTCAAACCTGACGAGAAGCTGCTGTGTCAGGAGTGCAGCACAGGTGAGTCAAAAATATTTGGTAACTCAGTTTTTTGTGATAACAGAATTACATTTGGATGCATATTTGTATCTATTGCTGTTTAACATGTTTTCCCTCGATGCTTTCCTCAGGGATTCACTCATGTTTCCAATGTAAGCAGTCGGATGGGACTCTGCGTCGCTGCCACGTCCAAAACTGCGGCAAGTTTTACCACGAGGCGTGCATCAGCCTCAACCCCCTCACTGTGTTCGACAACAAGGGCCTCCGCTGTCCGCTGCACGCCTGCCTCAGCTGCAACTTCGACTGCCGCAACAAGCAGAAGTCCACTAAGGGTGAGGCTGTGCGACACTAAAGATGTGACTTTATACTGTTTTAAATTCTGTTTCATTTGGAGTTAATGTTAGTCCTGCGATTGTAGTTCAATCATGGTCCAGGTAAAGGATCAAATGCACTAGTTGCTTAGTTTCAAGAACATTTATTTCATGTTTATATAATTAAGTATTGGCACTTACCCTTGAGTTGATGATTTCCTTCATGCTAATCCTCATACCCTCAGGCGGTGATTGTGTGGCTGTATTAAAGTTGTGTGGGAAAGACATCATCATTATATCTCAACTATTTAACATTTTGAAACTAAATGTCCTGCCATAATTTACAGATTGCATTTTTTTTAAGTTAAAAGTAGCTGAAGTTATATTTATTTTTTTGGACAACATTTTCTATAATATTAGAAAATAAATTATCCTTTTTTATTTTTAACCCATAGTAAGATTAATTTGCAATATGAAGCAGTCAACTCCCGTTTTCTGACAAATGAGACCCTAAACATTAAGCCTTATCTATCACTTTTCTTTATCAGATATGTTTTGTCACTTCTGAGTACAAAACCTGAGTGTGGTGAATCGGTCTAATCTGCTGTATACCTCCATCTTGCTGTTGCAGGGAAGTTGATGCGTTGCCTGCGCTGCCCCGTGGCGTACCACGTGGGTGACCTGTGTGCGGCTGCGGGAAGTGAGATGATCACCAACACGGCCTTCATCTGCACCAACCACTTCAGTGCCAAGAAGGGGTACAGGCACCACACGCATGTGAACGTCAGCTGGTGCTTCGTCTGCTCCAAAGGTTTGCCATTGCTCTCTAATCAGCATGACAGCCAATAGCAATACATTTATGTCATTTTTGTCTGACAGAATTTGAAGGGTCTGTTGTGCTGTCAGAATCAATAGATAATAGCTTTTTGTATTATGCGCTGCAGAGAGTGCAGTTAATGTTCTGTAGAAACAAAGTTTAGTCTCTAAATAATGCGTATCTCTTTAATCTCTAAGGGCTGGCTGTGGAGCTGTTTATAACAACATACTGCAAACTGAAAATCAAACGAGATGCTGAACTAGAGCAGTCCCTGAGCATCAGTTTTCAGTTAGAACCACATCCACGTTTGCAGAGACAAAAGTAAAAGCGTATCAAATGTATAGCTTCTTAGTCTTAAAATCGATACGAACGTAATTCTTTAAGTTCCCCTGTAAACGTGCTGCTTCACAACTTAAACACATCTCTATCTCCTTTGCACAGATGATTTGATCGTTCATTTGGGCTCTTTTGCCAGCTTTGATGATTCTGACTTGTTACTTGTTATATTGCAGGAGGCCAGCTGTTGTGCTGCGAGTCTTGTCCGTCAGCTTTTCACCCCGACTGCCTGAACATCGTTATGCCTGATGGGAGCTGGTTCTGTAACGACTGCCGAGCCGGAAAGAAACCCCAATACAGAGACATCATCTGGGTCAAACTGGGAACATACAGGTCAGAGAATCTCTTCCCTTATTCGGATTTCTTTCTATCTGTTCTAATTTTACAGGAACGCTCGTGTTCCTTGTGGTTCTGTATTGGGACTGTGACTCTGAATAAAGAACTAACTCTTGTTCCTTCCCCTTTCCTCTTCAGATGGTGGCCTGCAGAGATCCACCACCCCAGAAATGTCCCCACCAACATCCAGCACCTTCGCCATGAGATCGGAGAGTTCCCCGTCTTCTTCTTTGGCTCCAAGGATTACTTCTGGACTCACCAGGGCCGAGTGTTTCCCTACATGGAGGGAGACCGAGGCAGCAAGCACCAGGGGACCAGCATCGGAAAAGTCTTCAAGAACGGTAAAGATATACTTCCTCGCAGAGGTCGCGTTAACGAATATTTTCCGATGGATTTTTTTTAACAATGACGGAAAAATCTGAAAGCAGTCCATCATTTTGACGGATTAGAACAAACTCGGAACAGCGCCAAAGTTTCCCCGCAGCGAGGCTCCGGTGTTAAGCATGCCCGCCAAAAAGGAAATGATACCGTTTCCAAACCGTACTTTGCCGAACAGATCATTGAAATGTTTGTGAGTTTTGGCTTTACGCTGTGCGCTCCCGCGAGGGGCATGCATGACACGGCGCTACAGTTCACAAGCGTGCGCCCCGCCCCCACACCCCCATTGACAGTTCACGACCGTGCCCCCCCCCCCCCTCCCCCGTTGACAGTTCTCTCTCTCCCCCCCCCAGAGTGTAATGGCCGACAGGTAATACTGAATTTTGCCGGAAATTTTACGATCCTGTCCGTCAAAATGGCGGGCAGTGAAAAAGTGTAGCGCAACCTCTGCTTCCTAGAAACGCTTTTTGGACACATTTTGTGATTTAAAAGTCATTAAAACAAAAGAAACACAAAAGTAATGAAAATTGCATCAAAGCACAACTTCTGCACATAAAAGTGTTTGGCTTGTTTTGATTTTAACCTTTTACATTTATAGTTGAGGGTTAAAGTTTATGTTTACATAACCAGTTTTTTCACGAAACTGTGTCTCAGGGCTTCTTAACATTTAAAAACAGATATCAGCTAGCAAACTGAGATTACACAGATTCTAGGGGTGTCATCACTGTGCGATCAAAACTCACGGCATGGGAAGCAAACCAGACACACACACCTTTGCTGTTGTTCTGATCAAAAGTTGTGTTCAATGGCATTCAAACGATAAAAACGCTGCTGAAGGTCAATCGATAGGTTAATCCAATGTGTCTGTGTCACTTAGAAATGATTTCTGATAATCCATCTTCATATTTATGGAGTTTTCATATATAGCTGCTATGATAGCTACGAGAGTGTATGACAGCTTCCGGTTTGGGCATTCTGGCTGCGCAGCACTCATTCACCAATGGGTAATGTTTAGATGGATTTTAGGAACCTCCCCTCGATTCTATTGGCTCTACGGTTAAAAAGAGGTGTCAATCATCCAAATCGACCAATGGGTTCCAGAGATATGGAAAATGCCCCCAAATGACCCCAGAAGTGGGTTTTTCTTCTAAATCTCTCTAAAAAGGTCAAATGTCACTTGTTTTGCATCAATTTTGATACAGGGTACTTATCATATGTTATAGTTTGGATCCTAAAGCTTTTAGTACCATCCCATCATTCAAGGGTGGGTTTCACGATAAGTAATGGTTTTTTTGGATGGACACAATCATTTACATTTTTTTTACTATGTTCAATCTGAATTTACTTTAAAATAAAAACATCTATATTGATTCTGACTCTTCTACATCCAACTCACAGGTTTATCATTACTTTGAGAAAAAAGATTATCAATGTACCTTTTTAGAAGTGAAGTTCTGGTCATTCGTTCTGGGCATGTCATTTTTGAAGCCTGAGACCTGAAAACCAGGCTCAGGGCTGAACAGGTTAAGGGGAACTTTTTAAATGTAGGTAATCCGCAGAATCATTTTATACAATGCATTTTATAAATGTTTTCCAAATTCACATTTATCAAGTTAAAAGAATATAAGCACAATTAAGAAAGCATAAACTGTCTAATTGAAAAGTGCTAGTTTTGAAATTGCACTGTTTACATACTTGCACTGTTTTAACTTCAGCTAAATGTTTACAGAGAGATCATGTGATAAGCCTGTACATTAGGGATGTGCATCTCCATCACTGAGGCCGATGCGATGCGCATCTCGATACGTTGCCACGATACGATACATTTGAAACACCAGGCGATGCGATACGATACGATTCTCCCCTGTTGCGATACAGTTCGATACGATTTGATTCAACATTATGCGATTCGGTGCGATACGATGCGATTCAACACGATGCAAAAATAATGATACTTCAATTTGGTACGACAGAGGATTTTTGTTTTATTCCTTATATGCAGCAAATCATACATTAACAAAAAAGTGCTTTACATATTTGGTACTGCACATCCCATCATGCCGTTTATTTTTTTACCTTTAAAAGCTCTCCAGAGTACAATTGTATAACACCTCACAGTTAAACAATGTAAGGATGCATTGCTCATGATTAACAATGTGCAAATAACAGCTACCACCATAGAGCAATGCCCATACAGCTGCCAGCCTGATGTGCTTAACACTCATTCATAGGCTAACTCACCAGTGAGCAGAAAGCAGTGGGTTCTATATGAACAATAATAATACAAATAACCTTTCACAAACAGGTATTTCATAACTGCTTACAGTGAGGAATACATTTACATTATTATTGGCCGTCACAGGCTGCTGTAAACTAAACACCACTCTCTCTGACAGAACACCTCACTGAGTGATTTAACTCATATGTCTCACTTTCAGGTTTATCTTTTCAGCCGCAGACCCCATGTCGCCTCTTTATGTGCGTCGCTAAGTTCCTCGTACTACTTGTGTACTTTAAAGCGGCTCGGCATCGTTAACAATTTGCGAGCGATTTTTCAAGTTGACCGTCTGTGCCGCGCACATATACCATCAGGACGTTACTGATGGGGCGGCTGCGGAGTGATACTGTGTGTATGCAAGCCCGCATCTAGGACGGATCTATGTATCATGGCTGTAGACCTGTTAAGTAATAAAGATACCTCATACAAAAGGTCTACGGATACCTTATTACTCTCCATGACCTGCGGTCAACTCTATAGCATAAAGGACTATTACACCGTCTTTCTTGAACAATCCGAAGTGTTGCCAAACGTTTGATTTGTAGGTATTTTTCGGTGCGCTGTGTTTCTCTTTCTCCTCAACTTCCGTGTGTGTTACTAACTGAGACTCTCGGCCTCCGTAGTGGCGAAGATATCAAAGATCGTATCTGCTGAGCTGAGATGAGGGGATTTTATATGAATGAATCGTTTTTTTACCGATGCAAAGACGCTACGCAATCGATGCATCGCGAGTTCAACCCGGTTCAACCCAACTGTAGTCGATGTGCACTCTTTCAACCGGTGCACTCGCATCTTGAACGTTTATGCCGGTGCACCGATGCGAATCGGTGAATCTTAACATCTCTACTGCACATGTCTGTTTTTCCACAGCTTTGCTGGAGGCTGAAGCTCGTTTCAAGGAGAACAAAATCAAACGAGAGGCCAAGGAAGCGCAAGAGAACACCGCGAAAGCCACCCCCTTATAAGTTTATCAAGGTGTGAAATCTAAAAGTGTTTTCCCTTTTTCTCCTTTGTTCAAGTATTCAGTTAATGCATCTGAAGAGTTTGCTTTCTTACTTTTATAGATATCATTTGTTATTTATTTTTCCTGACGTTGATTGTTTTTTCTTTTTCTTCTGCCTTCAGGTGAACAAACCGTACGGTAAGGTTCAGGTCTACACTGCGGACATTTCTGAGATCCCGAAGTGTAACTGCAAGCCGTCGGTGGACAGGCCGTGTGGGTTTGAGTCGGAGTGTCTGAACCGCATGCTGCAGTACAGAGTGCCACCCGCAGGTGTGTCCCAGCGGGGTGCGCTGCTGTAACCAAGACTTCACCAAACGCCTCTACCCCGAGACCAAGATCATCAAGGCGCCCGGGAAGGGCTGGGGCCTGATCTCTCTGCGGGACATCAAGAAGGTGAGGGGCTGTCCTGCAATATGACTGCTTAAAGTAACACCAGCCATTTGACCAGAAAAGACTCATCCAATTAATGTTCAATGTTTCCTTATTTTAGGGATATCATGAGTAAAGAATGTTATTTAAAATGTATGTTTTGTTTTACTTCCATATTGTTTTCAGCCTCGGAGATCCCTAATTAATCAGGCTCAATTTAAGACACTACATGAGATTTCATTTTGTCAGCTAATCTAGCCAGAGCATACTGTGTAGAGCAGGGATGGGCAATTTGGATGGTGGTGGGGCCACATCATTTATGTACTGGCCACCAGGGGGCCTCAGATTCACTTGGAACACACACACACATTCCATGTATTGTATGTAATTATTAACAAATATACTAAGTCTGACATCTTCATTGACGTTTTACAATCTTTCAGGGAGCATCCTCTAATAAGCTCGCTAAACACATATCAGTTCACAGACATTTTATTTCATTTTTACAAGTGGCATGTTTGTATTGAACAGGTTATTAAACAGTGGAATAAAACTATTTTAAACTATTGGAAAGCACGGAAAATGTGTGTGCATTGAGATTAACCATTAGATGACATACACATGAAGTCATGAACACTAACCAGACATTAGTTGTCTAACTTGAACCTAAAACACTTGTAGCCAGTCTCTGCATTCCCCTTATTCCACAATAAGGGTCAACACAGACACCTGTCAGCCCGCACTCTGCTGTTCCTCAGCACCACTCCCCCTCCCTCCCGCTGACGTTATGAACCCTAACCCTGATCCAGTAATGATGAGTGAAGAATGACAGTGAAGAATAAATATATTTATAACTAGTTTAGCTTGTTCCAGGTAGATAAAATAGCGAAGTGTGTTAGGTCTAACTCTTGTGTGTTTCGCTCGCTTACCGGTCCGGCGGGCGGAGCTGCAGGATTTCTGCTTCACACACGTTGCATACCGCTATTTTACTGTCTTTTTCGGACACCTTAAAATAATGCCAGACCGGTGAAGCCATTTTGGCGAGCTTGTTTTGCCGCACACAGAGAAAAGTGTCATGTATTTTACGTCATGCGATCGGCTCTCGCGATCGGCATGTTTAGAGAGCACCGATCGATCGGTAGAGAGTGAGTGTCGGAGCATCCCTAGTTTTCACTTTGATCAAACCTTTGACCAAAAAGACAAATTAGTTCCCTTTTTTTATTACATTTTTACTAACACATAAAGAAACTTTCGTTGAGTGCAAAGGTTTTATTTTTTTAAAGGAACTGAGCCTACAATTAAGTTAAAATAAAAGAGATTTGAGTTGAACACATCTCTGCTTCTCCAACAGGGCGAGTTTGTGAACGAGTACATCGGAGAGCTGATAGACGAGGAGGAGTGCAGGGCGAGGATCAAGTACGCCCACGAGAACAACATCACAGATTTCTACATGCTCACCATCGACAAGGTGAGTGCTGTACTGGAAGCTGGAAGTACTTTGATTTGCTCCGCAGTGTATCATGGTGCTGTTTCTCTGTAGCAGAGCCTTTTCTACTGGGAGCCAGATAAACACAATGGTATTGCATTGGGAATGTTGCATGCTAGAAACTGTAACGTTACAGGAGTCAATACTACAAACCCGGCTTTAGGCCATAGATTGAATCCTATTCAAGCTAATGATACAACAATATATAGTTTTAAAAAGTGTAATAATGTTAATGTTTCTCTTCTCATTGAATAATTTTCATTAAAATGTAACATTTGGCTTCTCTAACATTATAAGTATTATACTATTTGTACTCCAGATCATTGTTAAGACCTAAAGTGCAAATGTATTGAAGAGAGATGGTTTAGCCCTTCTAAAACAATGTTACTGCGGTCAACAAACATGTTCTCTCCATCCTGTCGCAGGCAAAGGGAGGCACGCACTGGAACGTCTTTTAAATAAAATGAAAGAAGACAACATTTGATTCAATAAAAAAATAATCAATATAAATCAATAGGGCTGTTAGTCGATTAAAATAGTTAATCGCAATTAATCGCATGATTGTCCATAGTTAATCGCACATTTCTCACCTGTTCTAAATGTACCTTAGAGGGATATTTGTCACGTTTTTAATACTCTTATCAACATATGAGTGGACAAATATGCTTTATGCAAATGTTTGTTTATTATCATTTGAACAATGACAAATATTCTCATGAATATTAAACACAACAACCTCTGAACATTACAAATATTTGCCTTAATTCAACCTGGAACCTCTCATACAATAATAAGTGTGTGTGCGCAAAATCCCGCTCCTCTGTTTTCATAACTGTCAAAGCATGAGCCTGAAGTTCCCACTGTGGGTCAAAATAATGCGCTGTGACCCCGAGGTAACTTATTACTGAGTGAAGTCCAATAGTCTCCGGTGAGTCTTTCTTAAATCCTCCTCTACTTTCGATGTTGGACTTCATACAAGTTGTGTATTTTCGACACAGTGGTGGCTCTGGAAGGCGACCCGAATTATATCACGCAGCCCCTCGTCCTCCACGATGTTAATTGGCCTGCAAGCTGTCGCCAGCCATTTAGCGATCTTTGTTGAACGTTTGCTGCTCGTAGACGTGTCCAGGCGTCTCCCCCGCACACTTTCAAGTGTGGTCTGCTGCAAGCGGGCGGCAGGAGAAGTGTGCTTGGATTGTACAGATTAAACGGATTAAACTCGATGCGCTCTGAAACTACGGGGCGGCCGCCCTACTAAAAACCTTTTTAAAAGAAGATTTGACTGAATTCTGTGATAGGGATGCTCCGATCGGGAAATTTGGGGCCGATCGCCGGAATCAGTATCGAGATTAATCAGGATTTCTGCTTCACACACGTTGCATCCCGCTATTTTACTGTCTTTCTCGGACACCTTAAAATACTGCCAGACCGGTGAAGCCATTTTGGCGAGCTTGTTTTGCTGCACAGAGAAAAGTGTCCCGTATTTGACGTCATGTGATCGGCTCTCCTCATCGGCCTTTATAGAGAGCACCTATCGATTAGCCGAGAGTGAATATCGGCCGATCGATCGGAGCGTCCCTATTCTGTGATACATAAGTTGTAATGATGGTAAAAGAAAGTGTATGAATACATTTGACAAAAATGAAAGCAATTATTTCCTTTTCTTTTTAAGGACCGGATCATTGACGCTGGTCCGAAGGGAAACTACTCTCGCTTCATGAACCACAGCTGTCAGCCCAACTGTGACACGCAGAAGTGGACGGTGAACGGAGACACGAGGGTCGGCCTGTTCGCCGTCTGCGACATCCCAGAGGGTGAGACCACCGATGAAAGCCTTTATTCACTACCCTGCCATATGTGGGAAGAATAATTACATTTACAACGAAGTAACAAGACTGAGAGCAAACGTATGTTAACTTTTATTCCAGGCACTGAGCTGACCTTTAATTACAACCTGGACTGCCTCGGGAACGAGAAGACGGTCTGTCGCTGCGAGGCTCCAAACTGCAGCGGTTTCCTTGGTGATCGGCCAAAGGTGAGCTTTATAATCAGAGCGGAACTTTTTGAACTGTATTGAATTGTACATGTATACAGTAGGGCTGTACCCGAATATTCGTTCGTTGGAGTACTATTCGGGTTTCAATTTCGTTATTCGTTTTGTTTGTTTTTCCCCCGTTTTGTTTTTTTTAAATGTAATTTATTGAAATCTCCAATATCAACGTAAGAGCTTGTTCGGGGGGTGCTAACACTTAACCATAAACGCTATCGTTTACTTTCTCCGTCTTTATATGTAGATATTACTTTTCTCCGTTAATCTCCGTCACGTTGTTTCCAAAGCAACAACAACTTCCTGTCAACAGCGCTAACTCTCCTTCAAAATAAAAGCATGTCCATAAATAGGAAGCCAAGCCAAATTACACTTCAGACATATACAACTGCAACGAAAGTAACAAACACAATGCGATATCCTTTTCAATTTCAAAGAACACAAATTGGGTTAATAACTATAAAACAACAATACTGTAGAATAACAATGAATGCCTTGAATTACCAAAATACACGTGTTGAAGCGGTTCGCTGCTGATTACTACGCCCCCCCCCCCCCCCGCGTTGGCCGAATATTCGCTGCTGACTACTACCGAATATCCGGAGCCCGAAAAATGATATTCGGGACAGCCCTAGTGTGCAGTGTAGATCAATTCGATCCCAACCTGGCGTCTCCTCTGCAGAACTCAAACGGACAGACAGCTGAGCCCAAAGGGAAGCGGTTGAAGAGAAAGTATAAGAAGAAGAAAGCGGAGGGGAAGAAGAAGTCTGATGACGACTGTTTCCGCTGCGGAGACGGAGGGCAGCTGGTGCTCTGCGACAAGAAGATGTGCAGCAAGGCGTATCACCTGACTTGCCTGAACCTCACCAAGAGACCCTTCGGTAGGAAACGCCTGAAACTCACTGCAGCTTTTTATAGAGAATCTGATCAAAACTACTGTTTTAATGTCAAAACTGTTAGTACATGTAAACAAAGTATCATTTTCTCTTTGATTTAACGTTCATTACCATTCAAATACTCTTTACAGGAGTTTAATCTTTGTAACTGTGGTTATCACAGGTTCTTTCTATTCTCTTTTGTACAGTGTGTGAGTTTATTTCAACACAATTATTTGTCATGTATTCTGAAAAACATTTCCTCTCCTCTCTCGCTCCCTGCAGGCCGCTGGGATTGCCCCTGGCACCACTGTGACGTCTGCGGGAAAACCTCGGAGGCTTTCTGCCAGCTCTGCCCCAACTCCTTCTGCAAGGCCCACCAGGAGGGGGCGCTGCAAACCTGGCCCCCCACGGGGCAGATGTGCTGTCAGGAGCACGAGGAGCTGGAGGGAACGATCACCCAGGAACCGGTGGAAACCTCTGGGCCGAACGCGACAACACCGACCGTCACTACTGCTCGTCCTGCTAAAGGCTCCAGGAAGGCCAGAGGAGCCCCCGCCAAAATAAAAGGCTCCAAGAGGAAAGCAGCAGAGGCCTAAAAGTGACCTCTGACCCCTCAGAGAGAAACCACTCTGACACGTGTTTCCCCATTGGTGGACAAATATAAACCCTGCTTACTTAAGTCTCGCAAGATCACAAAACCAAGGCACGGTACATCTTCATCAGGGAAAGCCGCTGATTCCTCACATGCTCGGCAGCGGCCTCTAACGTTCTTAACTTTTAAACGTGTTCAGGTTTATTTCTCTTCTCCGCACTGAGGCGAACCATCTGTGGTGAAAAGCTGCAGAGCGAGCGCAGGTTAGAACACGTGCCTATTTCTACCCTCATTCTTCATCCAACAGGACTGCCTTTTTTACTCTTTTATATTAGAATAACAAAAGGAACCAGTGGGTTTCTGCAGGAAGTCAAACTGAGCTTGCCCCCCCCCCCATCACTTCACACGGATCATCAGCAGAGTTTTTATAGCTATATCTATATATGTGTATATCAAAGACAAACATTATGAATAGTGTAAAACTTCAAACCGGTTGCAAAAACGTTTTAATTTTTATATATAGTATATATGCCAGAGGTAAACCAGACACTATGGCTTCAGATGACCTTTTTGTTTTGTTAGGTTACATTTAACCGTAGACATTTGTTTGCTATTTTACAACCTGTTGTTTTTAGCTCAGATTTACCGTTTTAGAGTCTTGTTTTCATTTAGGGATCAGAATGCTGAACCAGAGAACCATGGGGTTTTAAAAGTATTAAACTGAGAGACGCTCTTAAACTGCCGCCTTAAATAGAAACACTACTGGGTCTTTACTGCTCGAGGCTACCCAGAAACATGAAGGAATAAGTGTGATTTTCAGGAAGAAAGTTCTACATTGAGTTTTGAGACTGACACTTAATATGCTGTCACTTTTTTTGATGCCTATTAAAATGTTGAAGACCTCTCAGTGTCACCTGGCCGAGCCTTTCATTGAGCGTAAAACCATTCATATTTCATCTGTAGATTAGCTTTTAAAAGACAGACGTCTTTTGTTTTTATTCCAGGAGATTTTGAGTCTTAAACGGCATCTAGCTTGTACTTCTAAACGCTGGCTAGCAACTTGTTTTGAGGGGTGATGAGTCCCGTAGACTAGCTGGAAATCTAAAAGGCTGAAAATGTGGAGCTGAGCCCTAAACACTCTGTCCAAGATGTCCTAAAATGGCCACTATAGTCTGAGCTTTGAACTATTTCAGACATTCAGGAACATTTGTTCCATTTGAAGTTGGTGTTGGTTGAGCAAAAAACAAAAGCTGGCTCTTTCTTTTTCCGTTTTGAATTTTGAGATGCTCGTCTCACATTTCATATTCAAGTCTGCATATTCGAGTGATAAGTTTACCTTTTTGGGGGTTGGCTCATTAGGGTTTTGTGTCCAAGAATGTTGAGGCTATGGACAGTTTTTGCACCGTTTTTATTTCATATCTGACGTTTATTTATAAAAAAAGTTTTAATATCTGGATCAACTGGACCAGTTCATCTAAAGGCTACTGTCTGGGCTTTTCAGTTTTTCCTCTAAAACCTTTAAGTTGTACACCAAGTGACACGAGAACAGTGCATTTTTGGATATATTTTTTTATAACCGCACCTTTTTTTGTTTTATTTTTAAGTGTTTTCCTTCTTCCCAGGGCGTGTGAATGCGACGCGTCCGGGGTTGCAGCGAGTGTCGTACGAGTATTTTTCCACTTTCTTTGTATCCTAACGGTCGTGTTGAGTGAATGTAGACCAGCCAGTTGTTTTGTTAGCACTGTAAACCTGTAGAGCTGTACCGT
Organism: Gymnodraco acuticeps; assembly: GCF_902827175.1. Classification (NCBI taxonomy): domain Eukaryota; kingdom Metazoa; phylum Chordata; class Actinopteri; order Perciformes; family Bathydraconidae; genus Gymnodraco; species Gymnodraco acuticeps. The sequence goes on from NW_022990966.1 coordinate 3,232,084, forward strand.
TTCCTTCTGTAACTACTGTCCTAGTGAACCAGAGACTAATATGTACATACTGTATAAGTGGTAATAGTGATGCATTTATTGTAAATATACAGTTTCTCTGACATCGTATGTTTTGTTTTTTCTTGATGCAGTGCTGAAACACTTTTGTGCAGGATCTCACGTCTGTTGAATCGTGCAATAAAAAGTGAACAACATGCATCGATTGTCTGCCTGATGCGGCGCTTTTTGTTTTGATCAAATAACTTCAGGCCCTTTAAATGTGTTTTAGATAATAAATGTTTAGATTAGTCTACCTTGTATTTTTTCTACTTTTTTCTTAGTCTTCTGATAATTACCTTAAGTGTTTGACTGTTGGTTGGACCAATGTCAATAAGTTCATTGTAAAGTATGCTTACGAATAAAAGGTCAAATAAGAAATGGCATTATATAAATACAATTCAATTAAAAATAAAAGTGTTATTACACTTTTTAGGTAAAGTATGTTAAGTCGTACTAGTATGTCATTACAAGTCAAAGTTTGATGTCATTAAGACATAAAATAGTAAAATTCCTAAATGTCATAGTATTGAAAATAATCTACATAATGTTGATTTGTCGAAATGTCTTTAAAAATATATTTTATTAAAGATAAAAGTATAGTTTGTCATAAAAACCTCATCCAATGTTCTGGAAAGTCATCGGATAGGTTTTTCATAAATGTTATAAAAAGCGTCTTAAAAACAACTGGTATATATTTTTAAACATCAGGACATGTCGACAATATAAAAAGAACATCCTAGTAGCAGCATGTCGAAAACTTAAATCATTGTTATTCAATAAATTCCACAATGAAATGTTTATAATATTTCTATAAAACCTTCCAAGATATTCATTTTACATTAAGCTAAAACAGAACACAATCTCACAATGGAGAATCTGGAACTAGCAAATGTTCAGTACTTTGTATAAAATGACTTTAATGAATACTTAATTACTAGTTTTCATAGTGGTATTTTTTTGTTGAATATATAAAAAGTATAAACAAAATAAATATTTTAAGATGTCTTTCCTCCTCAGAAAATGTGCTTCTTACCGGAAAGGCTGCACGGCAAGTTCCTAATAAAACACTTTAAATATAAACATCACACACAGACTTTAGGTCTCCTAGAGTTTTTATTCCTCTTTCCGACAAGACAAGTTTCCCTTTTGCATAACAGTAATACAGTAGCGGCCGAGGGTACAAAACGCTTTTTAAATGTTTCAGTGTAAAAATATTCCTCTCATAGCTCACACCTGTGCCGTCCTCTCGTAGTGCAAAAGCTTCACAAAAAAGTTAGGCACATGATGGATACGATCGGTTCGCAGTTGAATAACACTTGAGTGCTAAAGACACGTTAACGTCATTCTGAAATTCCTTTTTTTTGTATGTTTCTCAGTTCATAATGTTCCAACAATCTGAAGAAATCATGACAGTTGGAGATTGAATAAAAGGGCAGTTTTACTTCCTGTTTGTGGCTGTAACCCATCCAACGAAGCTTGATATAAAAAAAAAAGATCTAAAGAATCCCATATCACTGTCGCGATCAAATCGTCCGTCAGCTTTTTCCCACTAAGTACAACTGAGTTTAATACTATGTAAAATAAAAAAATTGACATTGCAAGCTTCTGGTCCCGAGAGCAACAATCCCTCAGTGATGCTTTCGCTTGTAAATATCTGAGCAGCGTTTAAGTGGCAACCTGACATCTTTCTACTTTTGAAAGAAAGAAAAAATAAACACCTGCTCAAAAAAAGTCAAACATTTTCTCAGATTTACATATGTTACAAATAAAAAATAAATATCAACTCTGTTTCTTAATCTAGGCATTTGTATGATTCATCGAGAAAAATATAAGGGTATAGAGAGCGATCGTTTTTACAATTAACACAGTGCAGCTTATTCTGCCATCAGGAGGCCAGCACGCCCCGGCGGATGATGTCCGACCCGTAGCGCGGCCCGAGAGGCGCCCCCCCCCCTCAGCCGGTGGGAGTGACACCTCTTCAGGCACGGCTCCGCCTCCCCGCACGAGTCGGAGGCGGAGCCGTCGTGCTCCGTCCCCGAGCGGAGTCTCGTCCTGGGGTACGACGTCTGCGGCGCGTTGGTCAGCGGACTCAACAACAGCTCCTCCTTCTCTTCCTCCTCCTCGTCCTCCTGCTCCCTCGCCGGCTTCTCGCTCCTCTTGGGGATCCTGAACTTCCCCCAGCTCCTCAGATGTCCGCTCACGTTTCGGCTGGATGTGTGCGAGCCGTTTGCCGGAGCTTTCCTCGTCCAGCCGTTGGTTCTCGGAGCGCCGGAGAGCTTGGTGTTGGGGCTCACTTGTAGCGAGAAGGGGTTCCTCCTGGTCGTCCCTTCTCCCATGAAGTAGTTGTTGTGGTCCGAGCTCCTGATGTCCACCAGCCGGATGGACACGGTTTTGTCCAGCAGTTTGGCCCCGAAGCGACTCTTCCCCTGGCTCTCCGTCAGGTCGCTCCTCCTCTTTCTCCTTCTTGTCTCGTCCTCGTCTCGTTTCAGTCTGACCAGCGTCTCCTGCTCTGTCCTCTGGGCCTCCCTCTTGGGGCCTTTTCTGCTCTCGGGTTTGTGCGAAGATTCCTGAAAGACTTCTGGTTTCTGGAGCTTCGGGAAGAGAAGCTCCTGATTCATCTCGAAGGTCTGGGGTTTGCCAGTTCTCGTGTCCTCGGCAGACTCTCTGACCCGGGAGCTTTTACTGTCTTTCATCTCCGGAGGTTTGCTCAGACTGTCCCTCTTGTGGCTGTGAGGGAGTCGGAGAGGCCTTTGCTGTCGGCACTTCTTCTTTCCTGCTTGGAAGACCCTCGTTTGGTTTTCAGTCCAGACTCGGAGCCCCTGAGAGGATAACCAGTCGAGAGAGAGAAGAGCTTCTCCAAATCCTTCTCTGAGGGATCGCCTGCAACAGAGATATGATGGACAGAGTCAGTGTAACGGTATTATATTATCTTCTACTGACTTCCTATTTTACTAAACTTTGATCTTATTTAATGTCAAACAGAGAAACACCAATGTTTACTTATTATTTTGGGACAAAAATAAAGTCTATCCTCTCCCCCCTTTCCATTTCTTATGAAGCAGACTTTGTTAATGGGAGTATCCAACTTTTAAAACGGCAGAAATTACTTTTAGTTTTTGACGACAAAAGCTCCAAACGAGCTGGAACATATTATTGGCATATGAAGTTGATTTGTGGAGTTCTAATAAAATATTTCTGGTATTGCTGACTCACCGGTGAGCAGCTCGTGGTCCAGCAGCTTCATCTGGTGCTGGAAGATATTCTCCTGGACTCTCCACAGCGAGCGCTTCATCTTCTCCCTCCGAGTCACCATGTAGGTCAGGTTACGCACCTGAGGAGAAACAGCAGCAGCTTCTTTAGACAAGAACTTTCGACCAACACTTGAACAATAGCTCACCCTGATTCTGCTTCTTAAATGTGCTGCTGTTCTATATTACAACCACTTTAAACACAGTATGGCTGCTGTGGCTGGGGGTCAACATGCTGAAGTGTCCTTGAGCAAGACACTAAACTCCCAATCGCTCCAGTAGGCATGTCAACAAGCATGTGAGTCATATTTGACAGCATTTCCCCCTTTTTCAAATAAAACTGGAATGTGAATTGATCTTTCTAAAACTAAAATAAAGGCTGGATGCTGCTTGATGGACTTGGGGTCACAGACAGATCAAGAGAGATGGACAGTAACATTATTCCTAACAACTTCCTGTCTCATCTGCAGGAGAAGCAGCTATACTGTAGTTATCTGATCTCAATTATTTCTATAGATCCTTTACATTTCTAATATATTGATGCCATTTTAAATATTTCTTTCTGGTTCTTCCCTCTATCCTGTGTTTTCTCCTGCTGTTAAGTGAATACATCTTATCTACAAAGAAGCACTTTGTGGAACATTTCCACAATGCTCGTATGGATTTATATTCATAGAATAGAATAGAATAGAATTCCTTTATTGTCATCGCACCAGGTACAACGAAATTTAAAAAAGCAATCCTCGCAGTGCATTTCCACATAAAACGAATAAATATATCATGTAATCTGTTTCTCTGTTCAGTCCCTCCTTCTGGCCCCTCCTCCTCCTCCCTCTGGCCCCTCCTCCTCCTCCCTCTGGCCCCTCCTCCTCCTCCTCCCTCTGGCCCCTCCTCCTCCCCTGGCTCTGAGCTGTAGACCTACCCTCTCCAGGTCCTGGCGCAGGTGGGTGAAGAGCTGCAGGCGGCGCAGCAGAACCTCGTGCTCGCGGCGCGCCAGGCTCTCCTCCTCGTCCTTCTTGGGCGTGAGCAGCGGCTGGTTGAAGTTGGCTTTGCGTTTGAGCTTCCAGTACTGGAACAGGAAGTCCACCACCTCCGGCAGCAGCTTCGTGTGAGCCGCCACCTCCTCCACCTCCACGAACTGGAAGAACTCCTCCTCCATCTCCTGCAGCTTCAGCTTGCGGAGGCTGACCCTCTTCTCCTGCTGCCGGCTGCTCAGCTCCTCCAGGTGGCTCGGCACTCTGTGGAGGATCTGAGGAGCCACGTGGGAAGAGGAAGAGGAGGAGGCGGTGTCTTCCTCGCCTCTCACCCGCCCTCTCCTCCCGCCCTTATTGTCTTTGGCGCTCTCCTTCTGTCCTCGGGTCTCGGTCCCTGGACTCGTCAGCCCTACCAGCCCGAGTGTTGGGGGCACGTAGGACTTGAACTTGACCTCGTTAGTTCCTCCGTTGAGGATGGTGTTTCCATCTCGATGCTGGCGTGGAGGCCGCACGTCACGTGGAAGGCAGTCCGGCAGTTTTTGGCTGAAGCAACTACAGCGGCAAACACAACGTTGTTTAACATTTTTAAAACACGGTATCATGAGTCATTTAATGATGACACATTAAATCTAAGCAAGATGCACAAAATAATGGTGGCTACTAAACCAGCTTCAGTTAGTAGAAAACTTTCTTTCTCTTTCACAGGTCAGTAAGAATCTCTCAAAGTGACCGGGTCAATCTTCCAGAGACCGAAAGCTGCTCTCTCACAAAAACAAGCAACTTACTGCTTAGAGATGTTGCCTCTGTCAAAACCCAAGATACTTCACCTTCATGGTTAGATTGTGATCACTCAGAAAAGTAAGATACTAGTTGGAATCTTTAAAAAAACGTTGGTGATGCTTCACGTCTCATTAAATGTTTCTCTGCATGGTAGGGTTGAGATGCGAGCGCTGACTCTACCTGTATGCACGCTCCGGACTTCTCTTTGCAGATGCAGCAGATCAGAGCCCACCTGTTGTTGGGAATGTGTGACCACGTTGGTGATCGGCTCCATCTTCTCTGGATTCCCAATGCTCACCTGCAAAGCACATTCAACATCAACTTTCATTTCTCTTCGGGAGGAGAGTCCAAGATATGTTTAAATGAATAACAGGAGAGAGCCAAATGGAAACAAGCACCGGCGTTGGTTTAAAATGTTTGAACAGCAAGTATAAGCAGAATAAATCTCTCTGATACATTTTGTTACATGAAAACAGATCTTATAACAAACAACTGTAGTGATTGATCGCTGTTTTCCTTCTGTTAAGTTGAAATGATTCAAATCAATGTCAGAAATAACTTTTCAGATATTCAAAACGGTTTCTTCAAAAAATAGGACGAAAAGGCAAATTAGGCATGTGCTAAATTAAAGAGTGACATGAAAGGATTTAGTCAAATAAAACACACAAATGATTAAGAATGTAAATGTGTGTGTTGGACCTCTGGGATCCACAGGGCACGCTGACGTGGACCCACTTGGTGCCGCTCCTAGTGGGCTTCATGGCTCCGCCCTTCTTGGGGGCCACAGCTGGCACTTCGGCAGGATGCCCAGGGCGCAGATCCGGCAACAGCCAGCTTCCCTGTGGCCACTTTCTGGATGCCGTAACACGCCTGGTGAGGAACACAACGGAGGGGGGGGGCTCAGCTGCCAGACCGCAAGTGGAAATCAATACAGTAGCCACAAATGAAGACTCGGAGAAAGCATGTGTGTGTGTGTGTGTCACATAAAAGCACAGCTACAGCTGATCTGAAATGCAATACGAGTCGTTTTCACTTTGCTTTTCGACCCAACAATCAGTCGGACTTATAAAGTATCTAATGGATCACGGTTGGGTTTAAATTGTTTGTGCTGTGTTAAATGAGCCGCATTTTATTATAGATTTAACTTTAGCGTATAATGAGCTATGAGTCGCCGTCTGACCTGGTGAACGCAGATGTTTGCCACTTGTCACAGAACACCATCTCGTTGTTGTCATCCCCGTCCGGCGACCGGCAGAGACGTCACACACCACGTCCTCGTCGTACTCGATGCCCAGCCCTTCCTCCGTCTCCGTGGCTTGCGTCATGTTTTCGTGGCAGCAGTGCTCAACTCCTCCATCACCCGCTCCATGGTGATCTCGTCCAGCGGCGGTATGGCTGCAGAAGTCAGGAGTAAAAGTTTATATTGTTTGTTTGTCACAAAGTATCTCTGTCGATAAAAAACAACCACCGTCTCTTGAAAGGTTCATCATTTCCATATTACACGAGAATCAAATGCTACTCTATGGGTTCAGAGGAACATTTATTTAAAAAAATAGGGTTACAAGTTGTCAAGCTGATCAAAAGTCTTTCTGTGTTAATGGCAGACATTTTGGAGTCAACTCCTTGTTTCCCACAGCAGCAACATTGTGCGTAATTACATGTACAGGTACAAAATGACTGCCAGCCTGTTGCCACAGCCTCAGTTTAAACATTGACTCACCCATCTCTGCAAACTCCTGGTTGGCGGCCTGCAGCCAGGCCACGTCCTCCTCGTTGAGGTCGTAGCGACACAATCCCATCTGCCAGCGGTCCTGATGTCCACGTAGCCCAGAGCCTCGGCGCCCGAGGTCCGGATCAACTTCTTCGGCCCTGACGAACATCACCTCCTTTCCTTTCTCCGCCATCACCCTGCGGCACATCACAGTCAGCAGACTTGTCAGTGCACTGTCCTGCATTTACACTAAGGTACTTTGAATGATACATTTGTTTTCTACACCCTCTAACAACAACAATGTTGTCCCTTCACCATATGGTGCTTGGAAATTACACTCGAGCGATTTTTTTTGGCCTTTAGGGACAACGCCACCTGACAATAGGGCACAAAATATCACTGAAGAGGGTCCAAATGCCAGATGAAACTACTTTTTTTAAATATTCACCTTTAATAATTTGTGAGTGTGGTTTTTTTTTTCAAACCTCTCTCTGTACCTTTATCTTAGCTGGATATCAAACGATCTGACTGAATCTGTCTAAACAAACCTAAATCACTTTAAAATAACAGGCTTGTACCACCTGTAACACAAGAAGCCGTATCCACACAAACAGCATGTCGATTCGCTTGCATTCCCACTCAAGGACAATATGGGATCAACATGTGACTTTCTGGTCTTCGTCCTACCTGGCGACGGGCTGTGGGATGGACTGCGGGCTGACGGGGACCTGCACGCCCTTCTCCCACTCCTGCCTCCAAGCGTCTGCCAGGATGTAATATTCCTCTGGGATCAGCTGGTTTGAGTCATGTACCTTCATGGCTGTGATGAGGTCGGTCCTGAAAAACCTGCCAACCGACGAGTTAAAATCAAGAGTCAGAATGCTTTACTGAACTAAAACAGTGAATAATTGTGGTTTGTAGAGGGGGAAATGTCCGTTGTTGTTTTATAGTAAACAGCTGACAGAGGAATAAATGCAAGCCTTCACAATCCTCATAAAACACCACAACGACAGAAAATATAATGATCTTTAATGATCATATATCCACATTTTAGGTTACAAAAACTGGTATATTAACAATAAACAATTGTTTAATTTGCAAGACTTATCACACAACATTTTTTTTCAAACATAGAATTACACTGCAACTTTGTTTTGTGGGTCATCTGAAGAGGAACTGTTAAATAAAATGTGCAGATAAACTGGCATACAACCAAAATAAGTTAGCTAGATAAGGTAATGTATTACAGCATATGTGAAGGTTAAAAGACGACCACGTTATCAACACATAGCCAGACAGAAATGAGCCAATCAGGATCCTTCTTAGGCCTGAGTCAGTGTTTTGTTTTCATTTGATTGGCTCTCGTCAGAGGGCACAGTGGCCTGCAGACTGAACAGGAGATAACAGCAGCTGTGTTTCCATCCGTACAACACAGAAGATAACATTACTGTGTTTGACAAAATACAGGCTCTTATGACAAGTGTATTTATCTATGTATTAATATGTATTAAAATTATTAAAAACATTCTTTTTTAAATAAAAGTATTTATGTGTGTATGTGATTTCTTTTCAAGATAAAAAGTGTAATAAAACAAGAACATGACAGCAGAAGATAACTCATGACCTATGATAGATTTTCCCCAATTTCTTATCATCCTATACAATTAAGAGTTTAGAGAGACGTACCTCAGAGGGTTTTTGCCCGTTCCCTCTTCTTGGCTGTGATGAATGTTGTGACCAGCACGTGGAATTACCTGGAGGAGAAACACAACGAGTATGAAAGGTGTCTCGTGTTTTCTGTCTGTTTCAGCTGCTCTTATTGACCAAAAACTTTAGATACAAGTGTGGCTCCTTTGGATAGTCCAAATGGTTCAACTGATATTTTTCTTTTTTCAATTAAATGTATTCGCTTCTTTTATTTATTTTTCTTAAGATTAATATAAAATGTATGAAAGCAGGAACAATCAAGGAGGCATTAAAAAACCCACCTCAATGAGACTGAAGCCTTTAATTTCACTGGCATGTTGAACATCAAAGACCTGGAGGATTTTCTTAATAATGCGTTTAACTTTCACCGAACGAAACCCTGAATCCGATCTTTGGGTTTGATCGCTTTAATACGACAGCAACAGAATATATTGGATAATAAGTCAATCCAAATAATCACACCAAATCAACACAATTATTTGCTTACCCCCAATATAGTATACAATGAGGTACAACCCCACACATCAGAGATACTTTAGAGGATGAAACAAAACAACACATGTTTATGAAGTTGTAACTGAAGTCAGATTTGAGCCTTTCTGTCTGTCTGACCTGCCAGGATGTCGTTAGAGCTCCAAGTGTCCCTAAACTGTCTCCTGTCTCTCAGACTGTAGGCCTTCTCTTTCTTTTCCTTAATCTCTGTCCCAACTGCTGCTTTTCTTTCCTTTACTCTGTCTCGATGTCCTCCCTGAACATGAATATACATTGACTGACACACACAGTAACAGATATGAGATGCACTTCAGAAAAGGACTCTTGACAAAATGTGCTGGTTTACAAAATGTGACCATTACAAATGAAAATAACAAAAACCTGAACAACATTGAATCATTATCTTAAAGAATAAATACTTCTGCCGCTTTGCACGTTCACTTATGAAATTGAGGAAGGTGAAGGAGGTTAGCTCGAACTGATTCAAGCTATATTTAGATTTGGTATGAATGAGTCAGCCGAGTTCAATATTGTACTTCTCCATTGTCGGAGTCGTCACTGCTGCTGGGATGCCTGTTTCTCTTCATCGTCGCCCGTCTCTGGAGCTCTGACATAAGGACACTGCACACCTACAAGTCAGGAGGTTAAGTTACAGAAAAGATTGATAAAACACTGCAAAATATACAGCAATGATAAAAAAAACTATAAGTCGGACTCAAACACACATGAATCATGATCATATGTTGACAATGACAATATTAGGATTAGGAGTCTTATTTTTTCTTGTTGGTGCTTTTTGACAGTATATTTACATTTTTACCACAAGGTGGATACATTATGGAGTTCATAGGAGAGAGAACAATCCCTAAATGCCATACAATAGAAAAACAAAACACTGGCTCAGATTCATGTATGAAACACCAGATGCTTCAATTATAACTTGCAAAAAGAACAATCAAGGCAACCCTGGCAGCATTTGGCCAGATATACCAGAATCTACAAAGTTCAGGGAGGGGTCCCACATTTTATAGAATATTTCTGTACCAATTTACACTCTTAGTACACTATGACAGCATTTCAAAGTTGGAACTTTAGCATTTTACCATTTCAATAATTTGTTCTACTTTGTGGCATAAGAAGTAATATTCAGTAAACTCTCTTAAGGTTGTTGATGTTTAAATGTCTGCTTGGCCCAGACTGAGAAAATCAACACACAAACAACTTTTGAAGACACTTTTAACATACAAGACATTACCATAAGTTAGTTTCCAGTATATATAGGAAAGTAAACGTGATGTACTAGCAGATACTATCAACACGATGAAGCACTTCGACAGTTAATGTGCTTATTGAGGATCAGTTTAATTTCTAACAAAACAATCATCTTGCCCTTCTTCTGAATTATGTCTAGAAATCTGTACATTAGCTCTACTCTACTACTATATCTACATATGCAAACAAATCCGTACCTGAAACAGCCAATATTAGCTTATCACTTTACGTTTCCTTACTGATCTGACAGCACATAACCAGCCCTTGAAGCTAAAGATGCGTACATACCACAGCCACTGTTCAGCGATGACAACAAGAAGTAACCACATGCAGCACCGACAGGGAACTACTCCTTTTTATCAATGTAATGAGTTCAGTGGCAAACACGTCAACGGGGACTCTTTAAAACTCCTGATCGACATATCTAAGGTTCTGCTTTAGTCAGCGTGGCACAGGGAGGGTAAAGGTGCTAACCCCAATGTAGCAGGCTAAGCTAACGGCAGGCGAGCATCGGTCTCTACGACGCCCCCTTCTTGAAGCAGGGCTAACTGACTAGCGGCTAACTGTAGCTAGCATGATTACAACAGTTGTTTGTAACTGTTCCCCCGGCAACACAGCAACCAAAGCAAAGCAATGTTGTGGTTTCTACGATAAGGTCACAATTAGCTTTAAATCAGACCACATAGCTCTGCCTTTTTTTTATATTACTCAAAATGCTAGCTGGCTAACGTTAGCCAGAGCTAACCGCAACATGTTATGCAACATGAGGGCCCCCACCCACAAAATGAAATGTTGTTTATTAAGGATGTACGGATAAGGATTTGTTTACGTCTGTTAGCTTGAAATAAGTAATTGTTTTAAAAAGTTTAATTTGAGGAGGGTTTACGCTACATATTAATGTTTTTCGACAGGCGTGGTATGCCACGTTACATTTAGCTCACGTCTGCTGTTGGAGCTAGCTTGTTAGCTTGAGGCTACATCTATGTAATGTATTTAGCATTAGCTGCTAACACAACCGTTGGCATGTATGGAGCCTCCCCTTATTTAACAGTCCTCAATCAGCTAGCTGTCATAAAGGTTAGGGGTCAATAATCAATTCAGACATACTAACTGACATGTGAAAACACTCATGGACGCTGTTAACTAACTAAACAAGTTGTTTGTGCTATCTGTGTTGCTAGCCTTCAGGGCACAGAGTGGCAGTTTTTATCCACTGGCTGGTGTTAATCTTTGGCGCCATTTTAAATGACGGTATGGTGTCGCGTTTTCCAGCGGACTGCGACCATACTGGAAATATTAACTCGTTCAAAAAGCCGGGTTAAGAAGATTTCGGCACATATGCATTTCATGTAAACCTGCGTAGAGTTGATAATAAAGTGGACGGTACATACAGAGCACGTCAGGCCGATGAAAGCCGGGTTTTTTGAGCTTGATTTGAAGCGCAGTTTTTTAGCCGTGGGTTCCGCTTGACCCGCATTCCACATACACACAAACACAGAGCGTTGGCCGTGAGGAGGTTACCCTGCCCGGCTGTAGCTGCAGCTGAGAGCCGCTGGAGGTCAGCAGAACCCCCGGAACCCCAACAGACCCTCCTAATGCAGGGTAGAATATTACATTATTTTTCCAGTGCCACAATACAAACCCTTGTGCCCGGTTGCGATTTTAAGTGTGAACATACAAATCAGAATTCACAAATTAGATTTACTTTATTAAAAAACATTTCCCAAATTGGGATCAATAAAGTAAGTGTAATCTAATCATGTGAAATGTATAACATGACTCAGCTGGACCATTGACTGTTTATTTTTTTAGAAATTACACACACTTTTATCTGTTAAAACAGGAATCAGTATTTAATTATAAAACATTTTTAGTTTTTAAGTTTTCATGTACAAGGAATTTGCTTTGCTGTGTATAACATACATAAACAGACTAAAATAAAGAGTAGATTTTGAGAAATGTAACTAATAAACCATATATATATAAATAATAGATATTTAAATAAAATGCATGTATTTATATTTAATGTGAAGGACGCATGCTGTCAAAATGTGGAATGACAGGAACCAAACTACAGCTATCCCATTTTTGCTATCAACCATGTATTTAATATTGACACCATTCATTTAAAAAAAAAAAAAGCTCCCTTATACTGTAATCTTGCATGTACTTAATATGGGAACATTTCCAGTATGTATGTAACGTATTTAAAATGTAGAAGTATAAAGAGTAGCTAAAACAAAAACATTTTATAAATAAAAAAAGACATTATGAAAAATGTATAGAAATCAATATGAGTCCATAGTAACGCTACAGTTATTTATTTCCTTAAACTACTTTACACAACTAACATGCAACAAAAATAGAAATGGGAGATTTTAACACCAGCAGAGGAAAATGGAGGTAAACTGAGGGTGGTCCTGCAGATCTAATGCAGCCTGAAAGGGTACCTGAACTCACCACAGGGAACAGGAAAGCCAGAAACAGTCACAGTAGCACGCAAAATCACTACACACACATTTTCATTAGCTAAACAAATTCAGTGTTTTTTTAAACTTTCACTGCTTTTGAAGGTTTTTTTAATTGGCTTTTATGAGTGTTAAACCCTGACAAAAAAGTTATTTTCATTTTTGGACAAAGCTAGACTAGCTTTTTCCCTCTGTTTCCAGTCATTATGCTAAGCTACTAGCGTTAGAGAGTGGTAGCTGTTTAATGTTTCTCTCAGCAAGAAAGCTAAAAAGAGTATTTCCCAAAAAGTCTAACTTACCCTTTAACCTGAATTGATTGAGTGAACATAACCTTTTGCCCTCATTCTTTTACAATATCCATCAGCAACTTAAATGCAGAAAATATTTGTATTACCAAGAAAAGCAATTCACATTGTCCAACAATATCTTTAAAAAAAATCCCTGACACAACATAAACTGGGGATCCATGTGCACTGAGACTGAGAATTTGTTTTTTTCATAGCTTATATCTTAAAAAGTCTTTGAAAGTTTAAGTTTAAGTTTCTTTACTGCCCGTCTCATCTGGTGGCGAGGATGGTGTCGTAGCAACTTTCCCGGTCCGGCACACCTGCACGTTGTGGAAGCCGGTCTTCTCGAGGATGCGGGTGTATTCGGACGGCGGTCGCTCCCGACCCTCCGTCTGCACCAGCATGTTGAGGGAGAAGATCTGAGCGGTGACCGGCCCCCGCCTGTTCTCAAACAGCAGGGCCTCTACCAGCAGGACGCCACCGCCTGCAGGTAATATTGTAAAAACGAATATAGGGTACATGAAACTAAAATGTACACAGAAAAAAAGATGACAATTTAAGATATTGTAAAATCTTATATAAAAACTATTGTTATATTTAAAAAAAGGTGTACAGGAAAAATAAGATGTAGTAATAAGAGAATATCATATGAATATGACAAATTATTTTGGAAAAAATATGTATAATAGTATAATACACATTATGCCCATTACATGTAGTTTGCCAACAGCACCCGTTTTTAATTGACACTTGAACTCACCTGGTCTGCAGCTGTCGTGGATCTTCTTCAGCAGAGTGACGCACTTCTCTTCTGGCCAGTCATGAATGATCCTGGCCAGAATGTAGAGGTCAGCCGGAGGGATCTCATCACTGAAGAAGTCTCCTGCATCAGCAACAGAAAGCATGTGAGCAAACATTTTTACTTTGCGTTCATTCTGTTGGATTTTATTTTTAAACAGTCAAACATGTCATTTTAAATCTACGATATACAATAGGGTCAAGTCATTTCGTATAGAATTCTAGATTTAATTTTTCTAATAGTAAACTCTTGAAGTGTTGAATGAAGAGTCAGAAAGAGGCTCACCACTTTGAAATTCAACAGCGTCGTCCTCCTGTGGGAAATGTTTCTGCGCCGCCTCTACGACCTGCGGGAGGTCCAGCACCGTGACGGAGGAGGACGGCCACGCCTTCGCCATCTCACGGGCCAGAGCCCCAGTGCATCCTGGGAATTATTCAGAGAGAATATGGTCAGTTTGCAGTGGGAAACATACTGGACTTTAGTTTAGTTATGTCTTTGGTCATTTTTCTGCAAACATCTGACATTTTTGTCATTTTATAATGTCAATTTGGCCAAAACAACAATAAGATAAATTGTAACATGAACATCTTTTGAAGAGCTACTACTGTGAAATGTATAGAGGGCGTTTAACCTCCAAGATCTACAATCTTCTGAAAGCCGGAGAGGTTGAACGCCGTCACAATGTCGTGTCCATCGAGCACCCAGGAGGAGTTCATCAGACCCATGAACTTCAGCATCTCTCCTCTCTGATCTGAGGGGAACCAATTAGAGAATCATAAAACTAAAAAATATTCCAGCACTAGAGTGAAATTTCACATGTATGCACCTGAAGCTACAAAAGGAACACCGACCTGTACAAAGCCTTGAAGATATCCTCTGATGGGAGGCCGAACGTCTTTTCAATTTTGATTCTTCCCCTCTCCTGCCGCAGTGGAAAATGAGAAAATTACAGCGTTGTACATGAGAAAATTGTGGACTATTGAAATGTTTGCTCTGTATTCAGTTTAAAGGGCTTCAACTGCTTAGAGATTTTCCCGCCCCTTAGCCTATCACTTACAATGTGTTGGAGCGATAGCCAATAGAAGTGCATAGTGCATAGTGTGCACAGGTGATGTCACTAAGTTAGGAAGTAAACAATGGAGTCCAATGGAGGCCATTTCAGGCAGGGGGGGGGGAGGGAGTGTGTGGGAGAGAAACTTCCTCTGGATGGAACACGGGGATGTTAGCCTTTGCAGAAATGAAACCTATGTATATCACACTACAGGAAAGGGGAACACCCCAAAAACATAATAGGGCTCTTTTAATAATCTGACCTGACAGCGTCCGCCATGTTGTTCCACAGCGGGGTAGATGGTCTGTGATTGGTAAATGATCATGTCGTGGAGAGGACTTCCCGCTGCCTTCGGCGAGGGTAGGAGATTAGCCACGTCGCTGCTGCTGCTACCAAAGCTTGTTTTAACGAAACACATTCACACTTTAAATCAGGATGTCATCACTCCCAACAGGGACATTCACAGCAGCAACAGCAGGCATTACATGCAGAAGTAAATGTGTTAGTGTCAGTTCACTGGAAACAGAACGAATAGTCTGATAGAAGATATGTTCAACATTTTAAGTGGTTTTGAAAAATAAAACAATTCGAGCTTCTCAAATGTGCAAACTTGACTATTTTCTTTGTCACCTGGAGCCTCTGAGAGATAATTACATTTAATCAAATAAAATGTATTCAAGTATAATAACTGAATTTCAGTAATGATTGTGCTTAAATTCAATAATTACATTTACTCTAGTTACAATAATTACATTTCATTACTAGTGCTATAACTTTTAACTTAGGTTTTTTTCTGGGCAGTAATTATTTTCTAGTGAACTAATATAATTTATTCTACTGAAAATACTAACATGTATTCTCGTGCAACATTTGCATTCATACTAATGCCAACAATGACATTTAATTTAGTGCAATCATTGAATTTATTTTACTTCAACAGAGAGTATTTTAGTTCAATAAGTACATTCATAATAATGACATTTATTATAGTGCAATAATATTAAGTGCAATTATCAGAGGAAGGAAGGAAGAGGAAGGACGAAGAAGGAAGATAGAAGTAAGAAGAAGAAGAAAGAAGAAGTAAGAAGAACGAAGAAGGAAGACGAAGAAGAAGAAGAAGCATCTCCTCCTCCCTCCTCCTCCTCCTCCTTCCTCCCTCCTCCTCCTCCTCCTCCTCCTCACCTGTCCCGTCTTTGGTCTCCACCCCCAGGATCTCTATGCCCCACCCGGGCGTCCATTCAGTCTCTCCATCCCGTCCCCCTCGCTTGCAGCTGAGATCCTGGGCCCACACTGCTGAGCCACTGATTGGCTTCCTGGGCCTTCTCAGCAGGAGGTCGAACACACCCAGCTCACAGGCTGAGAAAATCACCTGCAGCGACCAACACACATCATCACATCATTCTGTGAGAGGAGCAAATTACAGCTGCTAATCCAGAAGAGCTACTATAATGGAACTCATGGCCAGTTTCCCGAAGTTATGTTTCAAAAAGGAAGCTCTGCCCATAATCTGCTCATTTTCAGGTTCATATTTTGTGCCTCTACTTTGACATGTCTCCATGTTCTAAAGATCAGAAAGCTTTTTATTTCCCTCATACTGCCTGTGCTGCAGCACCTCTTTTCACCCTCTGTCTGAAACCAAAGCCCAGTCTGCTCTGATTGGTTAGATGGCCGGCTCTTTTGTGATTGGTCTACCGCTTAGAGTATTACGTCATTATGTCACAGACAAAACTCCCTCTGGAAGTAATTTTGCAGACCATGTACGTGCACGTGCACAAGAGTATAACACACTACAGGAAAGGGAAAAGCATAATCGAGCCTCTTTAAGTCCACATGGATGAGAAGATGCTGAAATAACATTTTTTAACTTGCATGAGAACTGGGAGAACTCCAATCAGGCTGATGAAGATCGTGTGATAAGACTTAATGCTGCCTCTGCCAGGAGAACTCAATTTAATTATTCCCTATGCCCACATTTTGTCTTCCTCTTAAAAAGTGATTCACAAGTGATTAATTCACATTAATGCACGGCCAATAAACTTCTAATGAGCTGCAAGGCATGCTCAATTTAGAGAGTTTATTCTTTCTCGACATGTTTTTGAAATGCTTTGAAATCAATTTGTTTCTCAACTGTTTCCTGGATTCTTCTCAGCGTTCCCTGCAAAGTGCAATGGGTGCTTTTAGTTTAGAGAAAGATAATACATTTAAAAAATCAGCCAAATAATCACCAGATCAGTGCTGAGATAATAAGTCAGATTCCAAACATATAAATAAGGATAGTAATCTTTAAAGTTATAGACACTTTTTTAAATTAATCTTCATTTACATGACTTTTCATTGCAACATACTGCTTGAAAATGCTGTTTCCAACTTTTACATTTGGACATGTTTACTGTTTTTTAAGTGTTTAATAAAATAAAATAAAGATTTATCTAGGTTTAAGCCTCCTGCTATTAAATGTATTTTAAATGAGGATAACTGATTCATTGTTTATGGCTCAATCTTAAATTATTCAGAAGATTTTGTTATTGATATAAAACGAATATCTTCAGGTTTTAGGCTTAGACTGTGATTTTAAGACAAAAACAAGCAGTATGAATGGCAACATCGATTAGAAGCAACCCCTGTTACAATCATGCAAACTTATCTTAATGTTTATTATATGACTGAATAATCTAGAAGTAAAAAATGTTACCTTTGAGACCCTGAATCCGTTGAAATACTCCAGAAGTTTTGAACGGGTAATCCAGCTCACTCTGGGACAGATGCTCTGCCATTATTCTTCTGCAGACACAACTAAAACAGGATTTTAAATAAATGCAGGGTTCATGTCACTTTAATGTGCATGAATGTGGACAAACCTCGCCTTCTTTTGGATTGCTGTTGTCTGGAAAGCTACCAAGATGACCCGGGTCTTTGAGCGGAAGACGGATGCTGTTTTTATAGTTTTTTTAGCCCAAAAACAGCCAAGATGTCGGAGGTGCGTTCAGGAGCTTCTGTCCCTTCGGTGGAGATCTGAGATGGTCGACAGTCAGCGGGAAAAAACACATCTCTGCTCCGGATCTTAAAGTGATCTTCTTCGGCTTATCGCTGCAGCGATGGCCGATAAGAAACACTTACGATTAGTTTCACACACACACATACAGAAATCAGTGTGTGAGGTTCCTGGATCATCCGGGTGCCAGCTGGGGGCGCTGTTGAGCTGTATTGTTGATGACCACGTTTTTATGTTACTGTTTGATGACCCTTAACGATTCTCTTTGTACAATAATGTCTATTATATGTTAAAATGTTACAAATAAAATATTAATCGGGATGATTAAACTTCAACTATACCCAGTTACACTAATAATAATAAATGTTTTGATTGTTTTTTATTCACAAATACAAAAAACAATATTAAAAAAATATATACATCAAATTAAAAATAATAAAGAAATGAAAAATAATATGTAATACACACATTTTAAATACAAATACATTATTAATAATAATACATATAATTTGGATGGATTACCTTCCATGGTATACAATTGTAATAAATATAGATGTAAATGAAAAATATTATTTAATACATCAATGATAAATAAGCAATTTATAAGTTATAAATTATTATAATCGAGTAGTATGATATGATAAATATACCCTTATTAGTTTTAATACTGTTCTGGTATTTCTTCATTAAATAACTATCTACATAATATCTCCCAATATATTAACTAACCTATCTTTCCTTAATATTCTGTTTCTTTTACTTAAGAATTAAAATATGTTCCTGAATATTTTAAGTCCATATTAATTTCCCTATTTTTTTAATCATATGAAGTTATACATGTATTTATTTATTGCTATATTCATGTATGTCCGTGCTAAATAAATACAAATTCCTTCCTTTTTTAAATTTGTGCATCAAATTCCATTAAGGAAAAGTACCAAGTGTGCGTTGTCAAATAATCTGATGACAACTTTTAATTTTTTTATTCACCTTTAAGTACCCATATTCAAAAATGAAGATTGCAAATAGCAAGGTAAGAAACCATCTAAAACAGCCCATAAGTCTTGACGTCTTGCTTGGTAACAATACAGGAATACAGAGTGTAAAATGTAAAACTTCGCCTTCATATTTCCCTCTCAGTTTGCTTTTGGTGTTTCCTGTACATCTGGTTTTAATGACTGAGAGCTTTGCCATGCAGCGGTCTGCCGGCTGTACAGTTTGTTCCCAAATGTTTTTCACATATCCACCGCACTGAAGATATGCAGGAGAACCACCATCACACTGAAACTCAGTCTAACCACACTGTAAATAACAGAACTTTAATTCATTGTCATAATAATCTGTCTGCTGATGAGTTTTAAGCATTATTATCTTGTCAATCATTAAACTTTAAAGCACCTTTCTGTTTTCCCTGCAGGTGAACAGCCATTAACATTTCAATGAACTATAAAATATTTTCCCGTTAGTGATCAAATCCTGCCGCCCCCGAGAGCAAATAAAATTCCAGACATCTTCAATTATTAACCAAATCGATTTATTATGCATGAACAAATCCCTTCCTGCCTCTGTCACGCAGACACGCACACACCCAACATTTAAATACATGACGTGGTGGGAAATTCGGCATAGCTCACTTTGTTGTTGCACATGCTTTAATAAAATGATAGATATATTTACAGGATAAGCAACGTCTCCGAACAAAATTTCGCAAGAACAGCTCCCGTTCCCGCCCTTTGCAACACTCCTTTTACATTTTTTGGGTGGGAGGGTGAGGAGGGGGGGGAAATCACCCACGTTTTTTAAAAAGAAGTTCAGAGCCAAAAAAAGAAGAAAGGAACCATGGGGGTTTTGGCCAGGACGACATCGCATTACACATATCTGGAGTTCCTCAACTACATAAATATGGCAGTAACACTGAGTAACTCATACGGTTTATTTACAGAGTTTGTGAAGTGGGGAGATTTGTACAGTCTGTGTGTGTGGGACGACTGACTGAACGTATGCCTTCTTCTTTTAAAGTCTGGGGGGGGGGGGGGGGGGGGAACCGCTGCTCCATCCCTCCGCTCGCCTCCCTCCGTTAGAACGGTCAGGACTGACGCAACAAACAAAATAAGGCACAATTAATACTTGGACCATTTTCAGGGGGAATCTACAGACTTGCAGCCGGCTTGTGAGGCATGTAAACAATTGAGTGGATTGATTAGGACTGCCCACCTTCCCTTTGTATTCCCGATCAGTGATTCAGTCCGTCTCGTGGGATTCAAAACAGAATTCATATGGCAAAGACCTTTTTAAACTCCCCCCCCCCCCAACCCCATCCAAAAAGAGAAACTCCCTCCCTCTCTTCCCTATATGCTACTCAACAAAATACAATCACATGGTGACAAACAAAGAAAACTAGTAGTGCATACACTACAAACACAACAGGAAAATGCGACGCCCCGCCGATTTCCGCAGCGCAGCCCTCTCGACAACGAGGGGAAATTATCCGAACACAAAAAAGAAAGATTGATTGATAAGCTGTCCGAAGCCGAAGCAGTTTCAGTTGTGACTAAAGATAAAAAGAGAGAAATCTGCTCCCCCGTCCCGATGATCATCCTCCACGTGTTTCTCTACCTCCACGATGACCCCCCTCTGGGAGAAATGACTCTAAAATATATTTCGAAGACATCTACTTGCACATCCCCTCTCTCCTCTTCCCCCCCCAGACATGTTTTTATTTTTTATTTTGTTAAAAGAGCCCTCATTGAAGGATTTCAATCGTTGGTGGTCATCTCCGCAGGATGAAGAGGGGGTCCTTCCAGAACAGCCGGACAGATCGAGGAGGTGAAGAGTTTTTTGGGGGATGGAGAGAGGAGTGGCAGGTAGATGTGGGCGAGGGGGGTGGTCTGTCGCAGCTGTTTGGGGTCTCCCGGCTTTGGTCGTTGTGATGCAGCTCAGTCGTGCTTCAGGTGGTCCTTGATGTCCTCCTCGTCCGTGTACTCCGACGGCTCGTCTCCGGGCTTCAGCAATCTGCCCACGTAGTCATATTTTTCTGGAAGATATGGATCAAATCTTACGTTAAATCAAGGAATCGTTAAAATAGATTCACTTTCCAAACATTTGGTTTTATTCATCTTTCCTGATATCTTTTCAGTAACTCACAGCACTCAAGATATGCAGGAAAAACGTTATCGTAATTTATATCCGTTTGACAGCGGTGAGTTAAGCTTTCATATCTCCCTGAAATATGGAAGGTATGAGATTAAGACGGGCTAGTAAGGGAATAAATATCAGAAGATATATTCGCAAGAACAACCCGGGAAATATATTGATATCAAATCAGTAATGGATATAAAGCCACTTTACAGTTACAACTTTACAAATGTGGAATTTGCTGGTTTTCGTGGTCTTAAATCAAAGTAAACGCATCGATATTGGATATGGACCATTGATTCAATAAAATAAAAATATGACTTTCTTAGTTCTAAAGCCAGGAAGCGACAGATTTTTTGAAAGCCCAAGGATATTCAGTTTAAGATTAAATAAAAAGAATCTAACAAATGTTTGACATTTTTGTTCTTGTGAAAATCCTCAAAAAAATCGATCCATTATTAAAATAGTGGCTTTTTCATCGTCTTCTTATTGATATGAAATGGCCTCAATGTTTGTGCTGAACATCAGGGAGAACTCTTAGTGGTAAACAGCACGCTGCGAGTAATTTAATGACTTCTTCCTACATGATTTAATCAGAAACTATTTGGGGCGGCCAACAAATAAAGCTGCCCAGTACAGCTTAACCCTTGTGTTAAAGCTGTTACCGTTCATGGTGTTCGCGGGTCAATTTTGACCCATGATTTATCTCAGTCCAAAACACACAAAAACTACTACATCATAACTAACTTATAATGCATTCATAACCGTACAATCCTGTTGTAATTTAATGTTATGGCCCAAAACACATTACAGCACATATTGAACACGTGCATGTGTGTGTTCAGGTTCAAGTGTTAGTGTACATATTCTTTGAGAAAGGTGGAGTTCCCGTGGGGGGAGGGGGGCAGAGGGAGGGGAGACCAGGTGCATGTTGTGAAATAAATGTGTTACAGTGGATGAAGGGGGTGGGGGAGGGGTGTCTAAGTCAAAGATGAATCTTGATTGGGCAAAATTTGACCCTGAGTCACCCCCAACAATTCTGCTGGGTCTCCCCAGCCCCGGACACCAAATGATACACTCTTTTTTTTTTTTGAGACCTTCAGACTTGGCAAAAATTGTCAAAATCTGTTTTGTAGTGTTTATATAGCTGTTGTGGAGGATATTATGAAGCCTTGTTCCCAGGGATGCAAACTCATCAGGTATGAAAAAGGTGACAAGGATCCGAGCCCCCGACCCCACGGAATATCGGCTTTAAAATGAGGAATAACAGGATGTTAGCAGTCAGAACAACTAAAGCAGCAGTGTCAATAATAACAGAAACGCCAAAGAGTCACATCTAATAGAAATATATAAAAGCATTTATTTTAATTGTGTAGCAGTCAGTTTATAATTTTGGCAGCACTGTTGAGCATTTTGAAAATGTATTTTCATGCCTCTGTGCAAGGCTTAGTCTTTCTATCTTTATGGCATCTGGTGTAAAGTAACTAAGTTCATAAACTCAAGTACTATACTTGGGTACAATTTTGAGATACTTGTACTTTATTTAAGTATTTCAATGTTTTGCTACTTTGTTCTTCTTCTCCTCTACAGTTCAGAGGTAAAAAGTGTACTTTTACTCCACTACATGTATTTAATACCTTTAGTTACTTCACAGATCTGGATGAATGATGTGAAATCTAATCAAGTGTTAAATCAGACTTTAGTTCCACCTGGAGTAAATCCACCAGCTACCCTGCAGTATACAAAGTCATTCAAACTAGCTGCACCTTTACCAGCTTTGAGAACACATCAATCATTATAAAACATATCATATATATTATTCTGAAATGGACCAATCTGCACAATGACTACTTTTACTGTCGCTACTTTCACTATATTTTGATGAATACTTTTCTACTTTTATTTGAGGAACATTTTGAATGCAGAATTGTTCCTACATTCTGGCACTTCTACTTTTACTCAAGCACAAGATCTATACTTATACCACCTCCGTTTATAGCCTATGAAAAAAACTATTAGAAAACGAAGGCTAAAGCTAACGTTAGCAGATAGTGACAATGTATGCTAGTTAGTTAGCTCAATGATAATATTGCGACAGAAAAACTTTTCAGTTCACATCACGCTCTGCCGCTCTGCTCTGAACACCCCGTTCTAACAGCTGTTCACCAGCGGTCCAGTCTGTGCCACAGTGACTCCGGACCACAAAGTTAATATTAACGAACGCACCCGTAGGTAATGTAGCTGCTGAAGCTAGACCCTCATACCGGAGCAGCAGAGCCTTATTATACATCGATGAGCAGAGCCGACAGGCAGGAAGACTCGAGCTTCATTATAATATATAAAAAAAGAACACCATGCGTGTCATGATGGCACATAACGGCTCACGGCCGCAGATTACTCCGGTTACCTTCGTCACATTTCCTTCCCCCTCTCCCCAGGAAGCAGTGTCTTTTGCAACCTCCTTTTCGCTCCAATCCTTGGGTTTCTCCTCGGCTGGGACCCGTTTCTCTTCGTCACGACGGCGTTCCCGCTCCTCGATCTCCTGTTGACGAGCGCGCTGCTTTCGTTCCTGCTCCTCGAGTTTGCGCAGACCCTCCTGGTACTCCCGATCCTCCTCCTCTCGCTGCTCATGTTCAATGCGTTCAGCCCTCTCAAAGTAGTCAATCTTTTTCTCCTGCTGCTTGTTTCTCGTCTCCTGCTGCCTCAACAGCCGTGGCCCCCTGGTCCATTCCAGGCATAGCCACCCCCAGCCGCGGTTCCTCTCTTTGGTCCCTCTTCTTTCCTCTCAAAATGTTCACTTCCTTACTTGGTCAAATCCCACTTCTGACACCAATTGTGAAGCTGACCGTTGGGCGGCCCAGACCAAGCAAGGAGGCAGAGGCAGAACGTCCAAAAATATAACCCGACGTGGGCATTTACTCAACTTGAGCACAGGACACAGCCTCAATCCTGCTGTTCCTGTGCACACATCCTACCAGCCACAAGGATCTCACACACTACCAGCCTCCCAACAGACAGGGAAACAGAGCCTAAATACACACACTAATCAGCACAACAAGACACAGGTGAGGGGGGGAGGAGGACAACACAGGACACCAGGTGCACACAATTACCCGGCCTGAAGCAGTCAGTCCATAGTGACGAAGTTACCTTCGTCACACTGCCCTTTCGGCAAGCAATGTGGACAAGTTCATTTTTCTTTAAAAAAAACATGAAAATACAATGACAAGCAAGTCCTAATGTCAAACTGGCTGCTTAGGTACCAGTACAGTTCAAATACAGATTATTTCAGTTCATCGAAAAGCTGCACCTTAATGTTTATTTTATTATATTTTGTATTTATTTGAGTGAATATTTATAGTTTAATAATAATTAAAAACCCAAAACTAATAGTTTATGTTTTGTGAGTACTAGTACAGTAAAGTTCAAATACAGATTATTTCAGTTCATCGAAATGCTGCACCTTAATGTTTATTTTATTATATTTTGTATTTATTTGAGTGAATACATTATTCACAGTTTAATTTTTTTTTTAAAATGTTATGTTTTGTGATAATTTTTTCTGCTGTACCGAACCGAGACCTAAAAACCGAGGTACGTACCGAACCGAAATATTTGTGAACCGTTACACCCCTAGTAGTTATTATAATTTTAACTTGAAACGGGTCACCCGAACACAACATAAGGGTTAAAATGTGTTATCTGCCTCACTTAGAGACGAGTGTCCAGAGACTTATTTGAGTAATCAGAGGCCCGACATGTTTCAGTCCCAAATTAGACACGAAGGAACCAAAAAGAAAACACAAGCTTTGAGGTTATCCACTTTTCAGGGCAGATTCTAAATCACAGACTTTAATAAAAGCATCTAAAACGGTGTTATATAAAACAATCAGATTTGACACCTTGAATAGAAGTCCTTTGCTTTCTTTCACTTTCAGTGTTTCCTGTTTTAACCATTTTCCAGCAGCTGAGGATATCTTTAGTTTGGGTTTATTGCTTGTTTGTGCAGTTTTCTCCAAAGTTTGTTTTAGCTGCACATTTTAAAAATAACCTGTTTTTGGAGCCGAGTCATCAGCCATATTTATCAACCGTAAAATCTTTGTATCTCAACAAGCAAAATAACATTTATGACTTTAATGTAAGGTAATACATGTTTTAAAAAAGCAAAAATAATATTGAATCTGTATTTTTGAGCCTAATTAAACGTTTGTGTACTGCCTTGAAGCTTTGAATTGTCTCACTGTTATGCAACATATAAAGCCACAGCTTACAAGCACAACGAAACTGAAGATAAACTCGTGTTTTGGATCCTCAGTTTGACCCGACTAAATAAGCAGAGAGACAGGTGATAAACACGGTGGAAGCATCTGTGAAATCAAAGTCAAATCAATATCTGAGCAGCATTTTGTCTGGTGGAAACACGATGAAACAAGCGTACCCATGAACTGCATCTCCCACTCC
Source organism: Gymnodraco acuticeps (assembly GCF_902827175.1). Taxonomy (NCBI): domain Eukaryota; kingdom Metazoa; phylum Chordata; class Actinopteri; order Perciformes; family Bathydraconidae; genus Gymnodraco; species Gymnodraco acuticeps. The sequence goes on from NW_022990966.1 coordinate 3,257,500, forward strand.
CTCACGCTCTCCATCTGCACGGCGTTGAGGTCGGACAAGTCGTCGTACTCGTCCCTCAGGGCGTCTTTCTCCAGGCAGAAGGTGGCCAGGCCTCTCGAAGCATCCCGGCCCGCGAAAACGCCATAAGGACCATCTGAGGAACAAACACAGACGTCAGGATGAAGAAATCATTAAGAGTCAGCCCACAAGTTAACCATCAGGACCGAGATCTTCAGGATGAATAAGTCTGTTTCCTTCCTGGTTTCGGACCGAGTGTCTGCTCCTTTGTTTCTTGCGCCTCTGTTTTCAGAGCATGTTTTTGGAAAAGATTAAGGCTTTAACCGAATCAGATTTGTTTAATTAATCGGATTTGGCTGTTAAAAATAGGGATGCTCCGATCACCAATTTTGGGGCCGATCGCCGGAATGAGTATCGGCCGATACCGATCACCGATCCGATCGAGTGGGCGGGGCCTATGGGGATCTTCCATTTAAAGTGATGTTTAAAACTCAGTTAATGGGGCTCATTCACTGGAGCTTCCACAAACAACAACCAACATAATTATTACATTCAAATGAAGTACATTATTCAAGTTTACATTCACTTATAATAATAACACGGGAGAAATGAGCGGAAGCGTTCTCTTTTCCTCTCTCTCCCTCTCCTGACAGCCTGTCAGTATCTCATGCAGCTCACTGATCCAGTAATGACTGACCCGACAGTGAAGAATAAATATATTTATAACTAGTTTAGCTTGTTCCAGAGGTAGATAAAATAGCTAAGTGTGTTAGGTCTAACTCTTAGTGTGTGTTTTGCTCTGCTCACCGGGCGGAGCAACACACACGTTGCATACCGCTATTTTACTGTCATTTTCAGACACCTTAAAATACTGCCAGACTGGTGAAGCCATTTTGGCGAGCTTGTTTTGCCGCGCACAGAGAAAAGTGTCATGTACGATCGGCATTTTTAGAGAGCACCGATTGATCGGCGGCCGATCGGAGCATCCCTAGTTATAAATACGAAAATGTGACTATTTGTTACTCTTGTTTCAACTCAGCGGGTCAGCGAGCTGCGTGGGACTTGTCATATAATAGAACGCAAACTGTCTGAAAAAAAGAGAGACATATTTCACTTATGTTGTAAATAATGGATTGAGTTTATCAACCCATAGAGAACTGATTTCAGGTTAAAACTATTTGCTTCTCTAATACAAACAGACTTCTTGGATGTTATTCTCTGTTGCCTGTTTGATGGATTGTTTTTGGTTTTTTATAGTTCGGCTTCAAACTAAAATGAACTACCTAAGATTCTTCCTATCTCTTGATTTTCTACTGAAATACGATAAAAGAAAAGTTTCCACACTGTTAAAACATGATTTAAAGAGGAAGAGAAGTGATTAAAACTGTACAAATCAGATTTAGTTCAGCAACAATTTCAGCATTGCACCTCTCATGTGGCTGCTGCTGCTTCACAGTAAAGCCTTCAGGAGGGCCAGTAAATAAAGCACTTGAAAGCAGCGCAGAAACAGCGAGGTCATATTAACAAAAACACTTCTTGCAGCACGAAAATCAGACATGCTTCTCTTTGTCTGAAAACCTGTTGAGGGCGATGGAGCAGAAGATCTGGCTTAGTGTGAAGTTGTTATAAGAGCAGAACGTGTATTTATAGAGTGGCAAAGTCACGCCCATCTACTTCCGGTTAATGGGACCTTATTTCGGAAAAATAATGTATTGAAGTCAATGAAGAGAGAAAATGTATCTTTCGATCCCGTTTGAATTGTGCCATGAATTAAACATATGATGTTTGTCAATCTTAGAAAATAATTTCCATGTCAAAAAAGTCAGTTTGTCGTAAAACTGTTGAAATATAAGACTATGAAAAATTCTTTCACACACAGTGACGTCACAGCTACCCACAATGCAACGCGCGCCATATATTTTTTTATAAAGACGCCATTTTTCTGGAGGTGCAAAAATCCTGGCAATGCTAATATAAACAGCTAGCTAACTAGCCAGGCAGAGCGCACTAGGTTTTTTTTCTGAATTAACGACCGAAGAAATCGCTGCATGTCTTCGGATTACATCTCTGGACTTGAGGGGTGTGCTCTAGGTCGTTACCAGCGTAAACTAGAGCTGTGTGGGTTGATGGATGTACAATGTATGGAATTACGACCCTCAAAAGTGGCCTTCGGTCGATTTTGGCTGCATCTACGTCTATCGTCTGGAAACACCAGGTGAATACCCCACTTGTCACAATAATATTATCATGCCATTGCATATATGTGGTATTTTAGAGTTGACTATATTGATTAAGGCAATCGACTATGATATTCTGTATGCACCTCGCGTGAAATGGTTGATACCGGAAGTACGGTGTCGCCCTCGGCCCAAAACCCGTATGTGTGTGTGAAAGAATACGCAACTAGAAAGACTAGAAATCCCAGAGTCGCGTAAGTGATGTCAGAAATATTTTCCTCCACCAAGAGATAGCTAAGATCAGCGCCATATAGATATAATCTATCTATATGGCGCTGGCTAAGATAAGATAACTTTAACAAGATGCCTGTGTGCTTAGTACCAGGTTGTTATCATACCAGCAATGGGTCTTGCTCGTTCTTTCGCTTCCCGTCTGATGAAAGGACCAGGAGTGGCTGGATCAATTTAGCTACCTAGCTAGTACGTTAGTTAGCATTACAGCCTTGTCATTTGTATTAGCCTTAATATGAAGTAACATTAAGTAACCCAAAATGTTAAACAGTAAGAGTAGTAGTCATATTTCGTGAACCCTTTGAAGAGTACTGTCACCGGTGTGATCATTCTATAATACACAATTTAAGCCCGGGGGAGAAATGCTAACGTACATTAGCATCTGCGATCTTTTCTACTTCACGCTATCTGCACAAATGGTTGACATTAAACATTAAAAAGACCAGGCAGTTCAGAGAGAATCAAAGGAAGGCAGGCAGCTTTGCATGACATTCTTCTGGACGCGTTTCATTGTGGTGATAGTGAGGGTAGTCAATCGTTTTGTTGACAAGACAGTAGTGACGGCCATCTTGGTGACGTGTGTTGTTCTGCTCGACCGGAGATGTAGTTAATTCAGCGTTTCACACAAACAAATGTGTTACTTCACAGTTTTACGACACATTTTTATTTTTTTGACTTGCAAAATTATCTTTTAAATTGACAAACATCATATGTGTAATTCGTGGCACAATTCAAACGGGATCGAAAGATAATCTTTCTCTCTCCATTGACTGCAATACATAATTTTTCCGAAATAAGGTCCCATGGAGATCCCCCGGAAGGGAAGGGACTTCGCCACTCTATATGGAGATGATGCAAACTGTGATATTGAGGCGTTCTGCAGAATGCCTTTAACCCTTATGTTGTGTTCGGGTCTAAAATGATATAATAACTACGCTCTAGTTCTTTCTATCGGAACAAGGCTTCATGATATCCTCCACAACAGCTATATAAACACCACAAAACTGATTTTGACAATTTTTGCCAAGTCTGAAGGTCTCTAAAAAAAAAAGTGTATAATTTGGTGTCCGGGTCTGGGGAGACCCAGCAGAATTGTTTTGGGTGACTCGAGGTCAAATTTGGCCCAATCAAGATTCATCTTTGACTTTAGACACCCCTCCCCCACCCCCTTCATCCACTGTAACAATCATGTTTTCGCAACATGCACCTGGTCTCCCCTCCCTCTGGCCCCCTCCCCCCACGGGAACTCGACCTTTCTCAAAGAATATGTACACTAACACTAACACACACGCACATGTGCAATATGTGGTGTAATGTGTTTTGGGGGCATACAATAAAATTACAACAGGATTGTACAGTTATGAATGCATTATAACTTAGTTATGATGTAGTTAAAACAATATTGGTTTTTTCTCCTATTTTGCCCGTCTTTAACTAATGTCATTATGAAAATACTATATTTTACTGTTAAAGGGCTCTGTATCCTGTAAAAATTAGGTTTTTGATTTGTCAGCATGTGTGTATATATCTTTACTGAATCTGTATCACTTGCTTTTGTTAAAAAACTTAGAAAATCAATACAAATATTTACCATAAAACAATATTGGATGATAGTCATTATTTGTGAGTGTTTTGAACACAACACAAGGGTTAAAGGGTCTATTAATTAATCTACCAGGATCATTGACAAAGCAAACACTCACTGGTTTCAGCGGCTATTTAATGATTTGTTACTTCTCTTCGGCTTTGTAAAGAGTCACGTCGCTGCCTTTTAGTCTAATAATACGTACTAATCATGTAATATGATTACGGTTATAATAAATAATCCAGTGTGGAGGACCTCTACTTTTCCTGCTGTTGCTTTTCTTTGTCGTATGGGTGATTAACCCTGAGTGAGATAAGTAATCATAATTGATATACAATTGCATTTGACAGTCCACAACTTAAAGATATTCACTTAAATATGAAATAATACAGAAACAGACAAAAAAATCTCCATATAGAGGTTTAAAAACAGGAGGGGGGGGTTTGCACAAAAAGTTGATTGAACTCCTTGAAGCATTTACTCAGAAATATTGTGGTATTTTCAACTAGTTGGTCAACTAACCCTAACCCTGTTGTGTAACTTCACCATTTACAATGAAAATCTTTGAGGTAAAATGGTGTATTTAAAGAGAATACTGTGTTAAAATGATGTTTCACCAGAACTTTCTAAATCTCTTCAAAAAGCACTTATTGTTATTTAGCCTCTTGAAACATTTCTCCAACAACGCCCCGGGCCTTTCTGCTGGTTTTCTCGCTCATAAATCTCTTGTTTTCCTGCAGAAGAACATCATCTGACCAGCATGTGAAAACTCTGCAGGCCCTCAGGTTTCCTCATTTAAAATTGTGCAACAGAAAGAAAAAAACAACTCCGTCCATACTGCTTCCATGACGCCTTATCACCTCGAAGATTAGACGTGCTCCTACCTCGCATTACTAAATAAGCATTTTACAGATAAAACCACATGCCAGTAACATCATCAGAAACAGAAACTAAAATGTGTTGCTTTCTATTATTGGAATGATGTTCTTTTTTTAAATATCCTGACTCACAACAAAGTAAAGAATTACTGAATCAGATTTGAGCCAAAAATAAAGTCAACCCTTTAAGTGTCTCAGCTGTAATGAGCTCCAGCTGGACTCTATCTAATTTGAGCAACGAAAGTCAAGCAAAAGCATTGAGAGGAAACGAAGCAGGCAAGGTTTTACTTTCTAGAAGCTGGATCCAACTTTCACTTTTTTTAGAAAGTGGACAGAACTTTCACTCTCTCAAAGTAAAACACATTTGATTCACTCCTAAACAAGACATACATTACTTTTCTGTCAACTCTGACATATGGATTGATAAACTACAGGTCCCAGAATGAAGTCCACTGCGGAAAACATCAACTAAACAAGTTAAAGCTGCAGGTAATATTACATGTTAGGCGCTTTTATCCAAAGCGACTTACATACTCAATACTGTGGGCAATCCCCACAGGAGCAATTTGGGGTAAGTGTCTTGCCCAGGGACACAACGACATGCTGACTGCAGTGGGGTTTGAACCTGTGACCCCCTGAACCCAACACCAATGCAGAACCCACTGCACCACACGCCTCCTAATAATAAGCCTTTTTCATATTTCTGCCTTTAATCAAGGAAATAATTGACAAAGTAATGAAAAAGCAAAAAATAGTTAATTGGAGCTTTAACTAAAATAATAACCTTAGTAATTTCTTAATAATTTCCAAACTGAATTCTTAAAATGTGCCTATTATTGCTCAGTCATTCAAATGTTTTTAACTATGCAAATCTAACAGGGGAGCTACTTCACAAGCCATTATGGGCCTATAAACTCTCATGAACAATGTTCAACCTGTTTCTTAAATGCATGTATACGTACACAAAATATAAACACGTAAAAGACCTTTCTAGTTGAGCAAAACCGAAATCATTCAAGTTTATACCTACTTAGAAATGAGAGGTTGAGAAAATGATTGATATTTTGTGTCACGTGGGTCAACTTTGATCGGCTGCCAACAAATCATAAATGACTTTCCTCTAAACTCTGACAAATGGTTTAATCAACTTGTGGTCCCAGCATGAAGCCCACTGTGAAAAACACCCACTAAACTATTACAACATGGTCGAGTCAACTCCAGTGTCTCTCTACTATGGGCTCAGAACAGTCTCATAATACACACATGCACACAGAAGGATTCACACTTGTATTTCCGGATCCACACTTGCATGTGTGTATTATCAGACTGTTCTGAGCCCATACTCTACTGTAAGTCTGCGTCATAACCTGAAGAGCTGGAGAGATTCAGGCCTACTTGGCCCGGTGCTGGCTGCTGGTGTCGAATACCAGATGTGACACATGACACAGAAATGTTGTTTGAATAATTATAGTTTATTACAGAGTTGCGTTTGACAAAATGTTGAGTAGCAGGCAGGGCTAGATATTATAAATGGCCCACTGGCCCGGAAGCACTATCTAGACACCCCGGGCCAGCAGAACGTACTTTCCACTTGCCCGCTCGGGCCATTACAAATATTGCTTTAAAAAAACAGTAAGACACATCACATTGTCCTGTGGTATTGGTATTTTGACAAGCAATTTTGTTAAATAGTTTCGTTCATTAACGCTACAACATAGCATTTCGTGAGGCGGTTGTTATTGTTTGCTGCAGAGCACAGCGTTCCTTCATCACAGACTTTCGCGCCACCTAACCATTCGCCAACATGTTTTTTACAACACCGGTAACCAGCCAAGCGCTGCGCCGGGCAAAAAACAATCTTCAAATACAAGAATGTCACCGGAGGAGTTAAAGGAGAGTGACAGGGAGTATGAGAAGAAGAGGGAGAGAAAGTTTCAGCCACATCGATGGAGTTGGTTTCAATATGATGATATAAACAAGGTCTTTTGTCGGCTCTGTACATCAATGCCGACCTATGCTGACAAGTAAGTGAAGAGTAGAAGAACATATAAAAGGTTTATTGGCTATAGGGAAATGTCCCAGCAGTTTAGGATAATGAAGGTTCTAATCTAGCCATTACATGTCTAACTCCTGATAATGACAGGAAGGCAGAAAGTGTATTATACAAATAATAATACTCATAGCAGAAATGTTACCTTCCTTTTTTTCTTTAACAATGACCACAATATAATAATTGTAATAAACCAAATATGAACAATTGAGGAAAATGAGGAAGAACTGATTATTCAAATGTTGTAGTACAAGTAGTAATGTAGTTAGTGCATCAATTACTATTGCAACAAATGTGTTCATTTTCTTCATTATTAGTCGATTTCTGGACGAATGCTCCGGGCCAGTGGTTACAATGGTGGGGCCGGGCCAGTAGATTGTTACCCTTAATGTCTACCCCTGGCAGGCTAGCGCTGCTTTGCAAACAAATAAATAAAGATGTATTGGAAGTAGAGCGTGCTTCTTCAAAGTAATGAAATGTTTTTGCTCTTTGAAAAACGTATTCCACTGGGCAACTTTTACTTTACTTCACTTATTCGGTAAAGTCACAACATAAAACCAGCATCTCTGCATAAAACTAACCTCCACATGAGTAAATGTTGCAAGATTAATATTTCTAAGGTGAAAATATGGGGGCAAACTTCAGTGTCGGAAGACACTTTAACTCAAGTAATCTACTCAAGTACATTTGGAGGTATTTGTACTTTGCTTAAGTGTTAATGTTATGCTACTATCTACGTTTCAATGAGATTAGTTACCTTAGTAAGCGAATATTTCATAATACATATATTGAGTACTATATGGATGTTTGTAATGAATTGTTATACATTACAATTAATCCACCAAAGATAATAACAAAACAAGAGTATATCTTTCAGCCCCATTAATCATAAGCTAATATTATAATGTTACAACTAAACAGCACATTTGGCTGCATGGTGAGTACTTTTACTTTAATACTTTAAGTGCATACAATACCTGATACTTAAGCCTAATTGTAGATGCATGACTTGTATCGTAGCATCAATATTTTGACTCGGAAGTTAAAAGATGGTTATATTTCCACCATTGAAAGTCTGCAGCCCAGACACCCAGACAGTGCATGTCTGTGTCAACAAGCTAACAGGCTAGCTTGTTTAAAACTGGAACTTTAGCTTAACAGTGAACATGTTTAGTGTTTTTAATTACAAAGTTAGGAGGTGTTATATTATATATGTCACATTAGTCACGACCTCTCCTAAAATACAGCCTTGCTAACACCTATCCTCCCATTCAGTAAATTGTGTTAGCTGTAATTTAGCCCTTCATAGTGTTGAGGTGTCAGACAGTCAACAGATTTTCATTTTTCACGGTCAACTTGTATATATTTGACTATTTAGTTCCGTTTTATTTTCGTAGAGACAAAGCAAAATAGAGCTACGCTAGCTAAACACAGCCATGCTCACACATAGCAACCCATTCAATAACAGACAAAAAGAGCTACACTAGCTTACTATAGCCATGCTAACACATAGCATCCCATTAAATTACATGGACAAAAATAGCTAAGCTAGCTAACCAGAGCCATGCTCACACCTAGCATCCGATTCAATAACATAGACAAAGCTAAAAAGGAGCTAAGCTAACTAACCACAGCCGTTAGCGCCCAATTTGTGTTGTCCGGGACAATTCACCACGAGCGGGGGACGTGTCATCTATAAACTCACGCGGCTGTCAGTTGGTTGTTTTCCCGCGTTTCCACCTGTATTTTACTCACCTTTCCCGTAAAACTTTTTCCCGCTGGTCACATCGAAGATCTTCATGTTGACAGCCATGAGGATGCGGGGGTTCTGGAGCCCATCGTACTCCCCCAGCTGCTCCAGACTGAAGTCCCGTCTCCTCATCTTGGGCAGAGCCGAGGCCTCGTCGCCCTGGGCCGCGGACACGATGAGCCGCCTGCCCCACCGTCGGTACGCCGCCAGACACAGCGCCGCCACCAGAACCACAACACTGAGATTCAACAACATCGCACTGAGGCCGTACCCGTCGGAGGACTCTTCCGCTGCCCCCTGCCCGCCGCTGATGTCCACTGGTCCGCTGGAAGTGTCTCCATCGTCCGCCATACTGCACGGTTAGCGCCTACCCGCCCCTGGACAGATGCTGCGTTCACGTCCTGTCGGGGAATAGCAGGAACCACTAGTTGAGCGAGTGTTGTTACATTGTGTTCTTTGGTGCAACGTAGAGCTGCGTGTGCGTGTGTGTTAATATTGACGAGAGCTAACGATTACGTATATTATCAATTCTACTATCCTTCTGATGGTCTCTTTTCTTTTTCACTCAATGAATTGTGAATTATTGTGTCAACAGAATGTCAGCAAATAGTAAAACTATTTCAATAACTTGTTCCAGAAAGTCAAAGTGACATTTTACATGTCACAATGAGTCCAACATCCAGACCACCATGTACTTAGTTACTTTTAACTATCAAGGATGTGTAAGAACATCTCAAAATTAACATAGTTGAAAAGCTTGAACAGTTTTTTTAACACTCCAACTCAAACATTAATCCATTATGGATTTTATCAATACGAATAGCGTATGTTAGAAAAACAACATTATTTGGAATTTTATTTACACTTATTATTATTGTTAAACTTGTATTGGCTACACTCTTTTTGTATAATGCATAAGTGAAATCACCTGATTATTATCTTATTATTTATTATTAAAAAATAACCCACACAGAGTGATGGTTGCAGAATGCAGATCACTGAAAGTAAACTTATTATTCTTTATTCAGATGACGTTTAGAAATAATCATGTTTATTTATTTTGTGAAAGTGAGATGAAGGGGAGAGGGAAAGGAAAATGTACTAACATGAGACTATTTGACACATACAGTTAAGAAAATATAAATTAAAAGATGTGAATTTAGAGCAACCAACAACTATTGCTTTATGTTCAGGTATGTTATGTAATTATCACTCTATATTTTCTTTTATCAATTAATGTTATTATCTCAGTCTTGGTACTGCTTTTGGTATGCATGTGTCTTGTTTTGCATTCTCTTATTTATTGCTTACTACTTGCACCTATCACTTTTTTATTGACCTAATGTGTTTCTGTTCTATGAGGAAAACATCAATAAACAAAATGGTGTACGATGGAAAGTATTGCATGTGATTCAGATACTGAGACATATTTCAAATAAAGATTTCAAACACACAAAACGGATTAAACTACTTAACATTGAACCAACTGTACACAGCATCCCTTGAAAGTCCCATTCAGATCCACGTATTCCAGAGTTGAGTTTTACGAGGAACACTTGAAGGCAGCACAGCACACGCCTACCTCTGACTGTGCTGTTGATGTTTTTTGTCTCTCCATCGGGACCCGTAGTCACAAAGAACAACTTGTAAGAAAACTAAAATAACAGTGATTATAAATAAGTATTTTTGTTATCTTTTATTTTCTTAAACATCTTCAGATTTACTGAAGCTTTGAAATTGTATTTGTAAACGTCTAGCAGTATGACAACATGAACAGAATAGGACATTTTCAGTCTAGAACATGCTTTTCTAATACAATAAATGCCATTTTCTTTAATTGTATTGGCCTCCATATTTTGCTTAATGTTAAATCATGTGTTGTCTTTAGTTTTCTAGGTCACAATTCCATTTCCCTAGTTTCATCATTTGTATTCAGCTCTTATCTGAATGTTATTTGCACACACTATGTAAATACTTTTTCTTCCAAACTGCTTGTTTACTCTCTTCGAGTTGAAAACTGGTCAAAATGCACCGAGTGAAAAACATTCTTCCTTTTTGATTTAGTCGATTAAGATCAGTTTGTTTTTTATTTAAAGGTGAGAAAATCCTCCCTCAAACATTGTTGGTAAGAAAACCTGCTGATCAGGCTCGATGAGTCGCCCTCAGCTATACCTCAACATATTAAAAGTGAGATGAGAAATGTGCAAAGTAAGCTAACAGACAGAACAGATCACTCAAACACAGGTTTATACAATCAAATGTTATTTTATATTTTTTTGCATTTTACAATTCATGACTGTGGCATTAACATGCATTGCTTTATCCTAAATACACACTCAAAACCACACTACCAATAAAACAAAATCACTTCTTAAAATCAAAAAGAATAATCGAATAGCAAATGATTTTTTATAGTATTTACATTTTTTTTTCTTAAAGTTCAACTCTAAAACCTCTTTTAAGTTCATCGCTGAAGTAAAAGGAAAGTTAATGAATTAAGTGCTTAAGAGCACAAAGCCTCAAACATAATATGAAGTAAACTTCAAGCTAAAATAAACTGTAGTCTTATGATGCTAGCTTCACACCCACAATTACAGCAGAAACATTTCCTCTTTTTTTTTTCCATATATATAATATTCAATAGCAAAAGCCATTAAAAACTGCAATGATTACCTAAGACTAATTCCTCAAATCAAGTAAAAATAAAAACGAGAATAAAACAATAAATTATACTAGCTCTGGGTGTAAAACGGGACTATAAGTAAAGCTTCCCACATCATTTTGTCATTTTTTTCTTGCAGGTTTTAATTAAAAACCAACATGATACGTTTAGCTGTGAAGCCCGTCAGTGAAAACATCAGGACACATCTGATGAGCAGCAGCCTCGGGGGTCCTTCACAAATGTATGACTGCAGCAGTGATTGTCATGATAAAAAAGATATTAACGTCGTGAGAAAAGAAAAAAGCTGCAAGTGTTGTCAGTTTTGAACACATTCAAATGATGAATTGGGAAGACTTTAAAAATCTGAACTATTTTACCTCCTGGTGAATCAGATTAAGGCACACGAGACTATCTGCGTTATCTCTCATCTTGGCAAACTAGAATCACAGTTGAACAGGCGGAGAGCTCCATACAAACCAGAGCTCTTTACAGAATTTGAGATCAACGAAAAGTGTTGAAAGAGTTTTGGCAGAGAATAAAAAGGCAAAATGCAGGGAATGCATTTTTTTTTGTGTTTTTTTTTTTTGTGTATATGTTGTAAACGTTATGAGTGGCCAGGCGCACAGACTCAAGCTCACTGCCTACGCTTTGCTTTGCTTGCTTTAAAATGAAATGCACAGATAAAAACAATCATATTAAGTCAACCACGCTCAGTCTCTCTTCATACTCAAACACTTTTGCTACTGAAAAGAGCGAACGCTGATCTCAGAGCCGCCGTCGCCTCGCTCTTCATCTTCTTTCCAAACTCACACCTTCAGGAGGAGCTTCATTTGTTAGCTGCGACACTTTCCTTCTTCCCGGGCTCGGCCTTCTTCCCCTGGGCGGCGGCGGCTGTTTTCGGGGCGTTGTCTTTGGGCGTGTTCTGTGCAGCGCTGGAGGTGGTGGAGGATTTTGAGGCCGGCGCAGGTTTTGAGGTAGTGTTGGAAGGATGTCGCCGACGCCTCCCTTCATCCCCAGCCGAGGATGAGAGACGTCTCCTCCTGCCTCCCTCATCTCCCATCGGGGGCTGCAGGAAATACAGGTCAGAGGTCAATGCATAATAGGGCGGAAAACATTGAATGATCAACAAAAACAACAAAAAGATTCAACTATTTAGATAATCTATTACTCGTTATAGTCTAATATAATAATAAGTATAACGAGTGTTTTTAAATGTCATTTCATAATATGTTTCTTAATATCTTTCATTTTTGTAAAGCACTTTGAATTGCCTTGTGTTGAAATGTGCTATATAAATAAACTTGCCTTGCAAAAAAGGTAAAGGTAAAATCTTCAACCTCAAAATACATTTTATTCTCTTGCAGCTGTTCCTGATTATAATAAATATATTATAAAAGTTATGATGCTCCATCTGAAACCGGATGCACATGATGAGTTAGTGTGCACATTTATCCTGTATGTAAAGTATTAAATGTCTAAAAGTAGAGGTATAGCAGGATAATGTGCGAGATGATAGCTATGTCCATGTTTTTTCCATAGTCCAAGTAAATAACTTATATGTTCTCATTGTCACAGATTGTGCTGCATTGTCTCAATCCTCACCTGTTCAATGTTTCAGGTGTTATTGTATTGTAGGTGTTGTGATATTTGCCACTTGTGTTTTTCAGTCACACGGTATCATTCATTTCAGACTCACCATGACCCTGAAGTCCTCCAGGTTCTTGAACTGGGAGAGGTGCTCCTGCAGCTTCGGGTCGATGGGCTGGTTCTTCACCTTCGAGTATTTCAGGAACGCCCAGAACTTCTCCAGTCCGTACAGCTGACCTGCAGCACAATGCCCAACTGATTCAGTACAAATTCACTGTGTATGGTGGAAATATGATAGCGCTGACGTACATCATCAGCATTCTCTCTGAATTCTCCTTTTCAGATTGTATTACCAGGAGATTTTTGAGCTACATAGCTTACTGTAAAGTGCAATAATTGGTATGATGAATAATGCAATTTAAAAATACTCTTTCAGATAATAGCTTTTATAATTTGTTATGCTTTTGGTAAAATGGTAAATGGACTGTACTTATATAGCGCTTTATCCAGTCTTTACGACCCCTCAAAGCGCTTTACATACTACATGTCATTCACCCATTCATACAGAGCGGTACCACTTGCTCTAGGACCTAACATTCACACACATTCACACACCGTTGGCCATGCCATCGGGAGCAACTCAGGGTTAAGTATCTTGCCCAAGGATACATCGACATGTTGACTGCACGGGCTGGGATCGAACCCACAACCTTCTGGTTGAAAGACGACCACATTCCCTCGCAGCCACAGTCGCCGTCTTTTCCTTTGGTTGTTCATTTAATTATTAATGTAAGCTTCCAAGTGGTTCGTCATCTCACAGAAACAATAAGAAGCAGGTAAACTGATCTGATAAACGCTGTCGTTAAATTAACCCAAACTATTTAATTTAAAATAGAATATAGAGAAACTAGTCCCATTTTTAATGTTGATGAAGAATAGATTTCTCTCTCCGAAATCTGACACTCAAATGAAAACGAGGACACTAAATATTGTGCATTAGATAGTAAAAAGAGATTTAAAGCCATATTGTATAATGATCCCCCCGCAGAGACGTGCAATGCTTTCCCTTTTATCAGATAAAAACTGTGCTTTAAGATAAGAAAATGACTCATGTTGGCCACATCAATCCAGGAACCATCTTAATTAGTGCATCAATTATCAGTCCTCTGTGACTCATGAGAACAGCATCGAGCTGCGGTCCGACGCTATGAGTCGTTCGGTCTGTGTCGGGTCAGAATGGGAAACCAGAGCAAGTGAGCTGGAAATAAGCGGCTGCTGCAGTCTTTAGTGGCCGTCCTCCATTCTGCCTCACTGACTCACTGAGTGTTGAGATCCTTTCAGAAATCGACTTTAATCCCTTTTTTCCTCCTTTCACACTTTCAGCTTAGAGGGGGGAAATCTGCCCCGTGAACCTTTAAGTCGGGTCAAACAGGACACACGTTGGCATTATTTAGCATTAATAAGCTTGAAATGCCACACACCATAGTGCAGTTGTGTTTAGATGTGTGTTTAACAACTATAGCTCGTTATATGAAGCACGACAACAGCTGATGAATGTTTCAAACATATCTGCACAACCCTCCACTTTAGTTTGCCATACTGTCATTGTCCTAAGTGTTTTCGTTTTTTAGCTTTAACGGTTGTTTAATATATATATATATATATTTCAATTTGGTGTAAATTCTTGTCTTAGATTGACTTGGATTGTTTATGTTTGCACCACCAAACACCAAAGTGAATTCCTTGTATGCGTCAAAGTATCTGGCAATAAACTTGATTCTGATCTATTATATAATAGTTTGAGATATATATTATAAATCTCAAACTAAGGCCTTTGAATGATTTTAATGTAATTTGACAATGTCACTTTTTAATGAGGTGCCTGTTTCAAGGAAAGAAAGACGTTGTGGGTATGGGATGCCATTTTATTAAATTAATTAATAATAAGCATATTAAATATATGTATATGGAAATGAAATAAATAAATTAGGCTCCTAGCACATTCCTTGTATCTGCTCAGTTTAACTATATTAAAGCACTGCTACTGAATCTTTTCAATTCTTAATCAGAATCCCTTTATTAGTCCCACAGAGGGGAGCATTTACATTGTTACAGCAGAAAAGAGCCAAACACAGCTTAATGTTACCTTTTAATGTTAGAAAGTATTATTATTATTTGGTATTCTGTATATTTAATTTATTAAAACATGTTTTGTAGTGGTGTATACTCCTGTCATCCTCAAATAATATGAAGGTTTAGTTGAAACAAATACACTTTTTCTAAATGAAAGTTCTGAATCATATTTTCACAAATTAATTTGGATGTCCCAACTTCATGTTGCTTCATGGCTTCGTGTTTATGTGACCTATATTACAAACCAGAGTCCTGCATCGGGTCGGGTTCCCGACGGGTGACCCGCAAAAAAGGTGATTCGCGGGTGGTATTTTTTCAAACGCTTTTTTCCGGGTTCGGTTCTGGGTAAAACAAAGATGATGCGGGTCGGGTCGCGGGTGTTGCATAATAAATATATTAAAATAATAATAATTTAGTTTAAATCCTCAGACCTCTCCCCCGCGGGACTGCACATAATCATAACCTCTGCAGCGCATCAATCTGCTGCTGAGCGCGCCACATTCGAAATGGCTGAGGTGAAGCTCGAGCGGAGAATACAGCATTTTCAATAACACTTCCTCAAGAGCGAAATCCAACGTCTGGGAGGCTTTTGGTTCCTCGATGGAGAAAAGAACCAACATCCCACGCTTTTTGAGACAAATATGCAACTGCGTGTGTTAATAATTGCACGTTTTCACTGCTCATATATAGGCTATGCGTGTTCGGGTCGGGTTGCAGATCTTGTGCCGACGGGTCGGGTCGGGTTGCGGAACTAATTGGCAATATGTGCGGGTAGCGGGGCGGGTTCGGTATTGCACGTCGCGGGAGCGGGTCTTGAAAATCAGACCCGTGCAGGACTCTGTTACAAACTACTGCACCCACATTGGAAACACCCAGTTTGTGTTGACATACTCAAACAGTGACGTAACTTCATCCTGAAAATCTCAGTGAGCCAGTAGGAGTGTAAATATGGAGTTTGGGCGCTCTTGGTCACTTTCTGAGGGACATTACCTCTCTCAAAGTCCTTGAGGGTTTCTGCTTGGAAGTCCTTGAACAGCTCGGACCTGAATCTCTTCTCCAAACCGTAGCTGTAGTATCTGAAGAGACACTCCAGCCCGTACCTGCAGATGAGGGGAACAAATATTGAACAGCGCTGAGAAAACAAAGACAAGTAAACACACCCTGCATGTAAATGTTTTGTTTTTACGGGGAGGGTGTTTTGTGATGCAACTGTAAGCGGCTATTTTCCCACATGTAGCGCCAACAGCTCACAACAGTAGGAGCTTTGTCTCACTGCTTATTAATAGCTTTGCATGTCTCTTTAATTAAAGCAGAACAGGACTGACAAGTGAATAGTCTGATAAAGTCAACATAAACAGCTGATGGTAGCAACACTGTCTGCACACGCCCTCCCAATTATTCAGACAAGAATGTGGGTTTGGCCGGTGAGAAAAGATTTCTTCGGGCAGATAAACAACAATGTGACATCGAGGCAGCCCCCCCCCCGAATGCTGACCCTCTGCTGTCGAATAACAGTGGTCAAAAACTGCTTCTGCTTCTAACACAGAGGGAGGTGTAATGATCTGCAATTTAAACATTTGGAGAAGCAGTCAAGAGCATTTGTTTTAGACACCTGCAGGTCCGCTGCAACTCTGACTACTTTTAAATCCAGGCTAAAGACTTTTCTTTTTGTCGCTGCTTTTAATTGAACTATTCATATCTTAGACTGCACTGTAACTTTTAATGTTTATTTTATGAGCTTTTCTTTTTAATGACTGATTTTAAAATGCCATTTTCTTAATGTGTTTCGTTTTTTGTAAAGCACTTTGAATTGCCTTGTGTTGAAAAGTGCTATATAAATAAACTTGCCTTGCCTAGACACCAAAAAGTGAGTGGTGCATGTTATAATTAGAATGTTTTGACCCCTTTACCTTGCCATCAGACAAAGGATCTAAAGCTGTTCTCAGCTCTCTTCAAAGCCACCAGACTCATTGCCAAACAGTCATTTTCCCTCACAGAATACAAGAGTTTCTGCTCTCTTATGGCGCTTTTCCACTGCAACACGTAGCACTTTTTTTTGCTTTTCCACTAGGGCTAGTTCCGGCTCAGGGCTACTTTTTCACCTTTTTTCTGGCCCTCAAATCGAGGTTCTTACCGGACTGAATATGCTATACTAGTGACGTAAACACTCGACTGCTGAATGGTCAGAGAGAATCGCTTCATTTTCTACTGAACTTCAAACTATGGATTTGTACTTTATACTGATCACAACTATCCCTTTAAAGGGATAGTGGAAATTGAACCCCAAATAGTTTCGTTTTAACTTATATACAAGCATAATTACGTACCAAAACAATCACACCTGATTACAAAAATATAATAATTGCCTTACGCATGTTAGAAGCACTTTATTGCAGCTTCCCCGAAGTTTTTTAGAAACGAAATGTTCGACTCAGCCAAACCGGAAGTGACGAAAACTCAGGAAGACGAAACGATAACAAACAATGGCGTCTATGCAGAATGAACGTGGAAGGGCAAATATACCAGACAAAGAAGAAGGATTGTACGAGGTATCCAGTGATGATAGCGAGTCAGAAACATCCTCTCGGCTTTCCTACGAAAATGTCGTTTTAGGAACTGAATCTGAATCCGGTTCAGTAAGCGACGATGGTGACAATATTGAGCCAGACGATGGACCATTACGTCCTTATTTGTTCGAGCCCGAGGTGATGGAGTTAGTTCACGGCATGGGCAATGGCGAGGATAACCAGGAGCAGGCGCCAGATGATGCACCCCTACGCACAAATAATCTTGACTGGTAGGTCCCTAAGCATAGCTCACGGCTCGGCACGCTTAAAGCGAGCTACCCGCTGCAGTGGAAACGCGCCATTATATATTGCAAAAGTTGGCATGCATGTACTGTAGGCCTATGGCTATGCCCGAGGATGACTGCATGTAGGGTACATTTCATAACATACCAGGGTCAGGTTCACATAAATTATCTTGTCACATTTATTATTGTATATGTAACAGCCTTATGGGCATTAATTACATGAATAAATTGAAATGAATTGTATACTAGCATGATATACAGCTAGAGCCAATCGGTCTTTTGACGTAGTAGGTTCCTAATCCTAGGCTAGCCAGGCTGCCTGTCAAGTGTAGGCTATACTCACAGTACTGTTAGTCTATCATGTCTATATGATGACTGTAGTGTACACATTCAACACTGTGTACCGGATTATCGGATGACGAGGCCTCCGGTCGCCTAATCGACAGGCAATAAATGGCGTTGTACACAATGGTACAGGCTAATGATGCATTAAATCAGCTAGAAAACATAATAAAATACTCACTTCTTATGTATTCCACTTTCAATTTGAGCTAGAGACTGAGGAATCTCGAAACAATCGTCAGTAAAATGACTGCACACGACTGCCGAAGTACTCGTCAGCTTCGGCTCCGTGAAGTTTGCCCGTGTTATCTGAACAAATTTCACCCACTGACGACGAATGGCTGGGTTTCTTGGAAACGCATGCGTCGATACGCCATTCTCTGCATTTGCTGTCGAACTACAGCCATACAAAACACATCTATTCACCATAATAAAGGTCGGCTATTGACATGCAAATGCTATTGAATGTCCGCCATTGTTTGTGCCCGTCGTCCTTTGTTTTCGTCATCACCCGAAGATTCCCGACGATTACCGAAGTATTTCGTTTCATTGAGAGGGCGTGGTCGGGATCAGTAAAATAGAAAATAAAATGAAACTAGGCGCATGAAATTAAAAAAAATTGTTTATTATGCTTATTTTTAATAAAAATACATAAGTTAAACCCAAAATTCGCGGATTTCCACTATCCCTTTAACATTTAAACATCTATACATTCTCACCTGTAGTTGTCTTTGGCATCTTCCAGAGCATGCAGTTTGAACTCCTCATACATCTTCCTGTTGAAGTTGTCCCTCAGGAAGAAGGACCAGAACCTGAACAGCGTGTTCATCTCCCCCGACTGACCGACCCCCAGACGCTTCCTCTCTGCAAAAACATCGATTCAGTCACCGGAGAGCACAGAGAAAAAGCCTCGTCTTCAATACACAGGCGGTCACTAGATGATCACGATCACCAGTACATGTGGTGATCATGAGAGTCTGTAAACTGCTTTCAAAAAATGCTTAAAACCAATCTATACACTGTATATGGTCTTCTTTATTTGTATATGTGTTTATACCTATACATATGTGTTTTTCCCCCCTTTGAAGCACTTAACTTTGATTAAAAAAAAAAGGTGATTACTTACAAGATAGGGTTACAAGACCATAAACTCAATTTCTTTCTAGGTACTATATTCATTTACTTACTATGGTCACATATACACTGACTTAGTAATGGACATACATACACTTACTTAGTGGCTAGGTCATATATACACTTACTTACCTACTAGGTCATATATAGCCTCACTTATTTACTTACTAAGTCACCTATAAACGTACTTCCATACTTACTAACTAATATACACACTTACCTACTTACTAGGTAGTATATACAGTAACTTACTTAATTACAATAAATACACATATAATACATTTAATGCTCGTTCAGTGTAAACCTTCCTAAACGTGAGAGCATGTGAGGGAGTTTGTCCCGTACCATTAAGACACCGGCGGAGGTACTTGTGGTATCCCTGCTGAGTGAAGCCGTTGTCCCGCAGCAGATCGTGGGATGGATGCCAGAATTTGGGCAGAGAGTGGGGGGTGCAACCGTAACTTCCTGTCAGCGGAGCCCCTTCTGACGGGGAGGCGTTGGAGCTGCTGTAAGAGAAGGAACGGAGACGTTTCAGTGACATAGTTTATATTCTAGGATTGCTCTTATGTCAAGTTTATTAGTCTCACTTCTCTAATCTATCAAGGTTTATTGTTTTATTAAACCGGACTATTTATTACCCTGTAGTCAACACCAGCTGACATGTATGACTATTTTTATTATTTTACTGATGTGTGTTTAAGATAGCTTACTCTTTATATCGCATGCCTCTTTTACCTGATATGCCCCTTTCGCTGTAACACTGAACATTTTCAGGAATTCTGATTCAGATTAATCAATAGGTCGACTGGAATGAAATTGTTAGTCATTTTTAAAGAGGATAGCAAAATATATTTACAATTTCTAGTAGGGCTGCTCGATTATGGCAAAAATCATAATCTCGATTATTTGGGTCAATAATTGATATCACGATTATTAAAAACGATTATCCATTTACTTTGGAAACATCCATTTATTGGAAAAATGTGAAGAGTATGTTTTTAACAGTTGATTACCCTGAACTTTAAGTTTAATTCAACTGAAATACAACATTTTTTTTTTAAATTTAGATTATGTTGTTTTCATAATCGTTGCAAGCCAAAATCGTAATTGCGATTAAAATACGATTAATTGAGCAGCCCTAATTTCTAGCCCTTAAAACATGAGGATTAGGTGCTCTTCTATCTTTTCTATTATTGTAAATTGAATATTTGTAGGTTTTTGACAACTCAAGACATTTGACTATCCTGCGATAACTGAACATGAAAAATATGTTAGGAAATCATTACAAGGCGTTAAATATTAAAAGTCTTTATATATTTTTAAATAAATAACCATTATCTTCCCGAATTAAGAGGTCATATTGGTATATTGTCAAAGAAAACCTGATATTGTGATGATAAGCTCACAGTCAAAGAAACAGGTTTATAAGGTTAACATCCGCTACAGTTCAGCATCTTTACAGTGGTGTAGGAAAACGAGTAGTGGGACCTGATGGACGCAGAGCGGGGCCGGTGCTCCCGGGAGTCCATCACCCAGCCGATGTGAGCTTCCTGAGGCGGGTTCGAACTGTGGCGAGTCTTCTTCTTCCTCGGCGTCTGCTCCAGGGAAAAGAGATTCATGTATTACAAAGAAATGTTTACTAAGACGGGATATCATTTCTAATCTTTCAGCTACAGAATGTCTTCTGATAACTGGGATTCTGGGACGTATGTCAAGTTGAGTTGGCATTATTGATGGTTTGTTATAATTTAGAGACAGATAAAATAAATGCTTTATTATTATTATTATTAGGGGTTTCTCTTTCTGGCAAGACCTCTTTCATGCACATACTCAAAGTGGTGCAGAAGCCTCAGCCATTTTAATTCCGGTATTTCATTTAACCCGTTTTTGCTCTTATATGGGTGGGAGTGGAAGAGGGTAAGGCATTTTTGTCTCCTTATGTAAGTTGACTGCTCATACTTGGTATTTAAAATGATGAAACGAGCCCTTCAAACTCCGTCTGGTACTTGTGGAAACAGCAAAGTATTTGCAAATGTTGTCTGACCCTTTGTAACCATGTAAACAAACACATGTGAAACAAATAACTGGTCTGCAGCGTGTGCCAGGAGGGATATGCAAAGAGAGAGAGAGTCTGTAGTCGGGAGCCTGATGTCAGAACTGCACAAACAAAAGCTGTGAAATATAAATTGGATAGAATGGAAGTATTGTCAACGGGCTTTAAACTGGAATAATTTGATGAATAGTTGGACTTCATCATGGAGCAAATTTCCCTAATAATAGTGCTAATTCCATGTTTCACAATAAGTTGACTCGATGTGTATAAACAAAAACATTGTTGCCGTATTTATGCCTGATTAGATGTTATTAGTGTGTTGATGGAGCAGCTACAATGTTAGAATAGCCCTGATCGATCCCAACTCCTTTCAGGAAACAAACATTTTTTTTAAATGTGCTTGTCCATTGCGGAAAGAGACTTGAAAAAGTGTTTAATTCAGACTTTGGCAACATTTTGTTCAATTTATTGCAATTAAATAACAGCAAAAACTGTTTAATTTGGGTTAAATCCTCATTAATAAAACAGATACTGTAAGCCAAAGTTGAGCGAGGAAATGTTCCTGCCGATTTGTATGAACACGGCATTACATCCAAGATCTCCGACCGCAACACTTGGAGAGAGAGATCTGACCTGTCCGTCGATGGTGCCGCTCTCCTTCATGACGGGGTAGAAGCGAGGCGTCTTGCTGGGGTCCTGGCGCCCGGGGGTGCGAGGCGTTTTGGGGGTGCGGGGTTGGTGAGCGACGGGTGACTCTGGGACCGTAGCAGGAAGAGATCGAGCCATCTCTGCTCCACTGTCCACTGAGAACACAGCGTTCACACACAATAAACACATTCATATATTTCTTCCCATGGTCATGCATGTGAGGCCCTATTCGTTACATTACAAAGACCTATAGTTTAAGACTGATTGAAGTCAATAGCTGTTACAACACTAATATGATCGATAATGAGGACTACCAGGTCTTCGGCATCATTTGGCTAGCATGCATATGAATGTTTTTTTTGTAAGAGGGTTAAAGAACAGGGGTTTAACTTAAGCAAATATGTCAGAATGTTAATAAACAACAACAATTAATAGTTATTAAACACTAGTTAAATATTATATTATATGTGTGGTTAAAATACAGCTAGCACATCCACAAACCCACCTGGCAACAGAGGAGGCGAGATGTCCTGATTCGGCTCAACGGGCACTTTGGGGGCGAGAGTTTCAAACTCGTCTTTGCTGATGACGTTCAGCTTCTTAAAGCTCTCCACTTCCTGCAGGGGGACACACAGAAACACAATTCATGAATCTGCAAAACTAGTTGAAGCTAAAGCACCTGTAAAAACTGAGTTCACATTAAATACTTTATTTAATTCTAACTATTCTATTAAAAAACATCTGTAAATGCACCCATGTTGTGTGTTTTTTTAAAAATAATATTCTTTTAGTGGTGAAAAATAATATTAATTAAATGCCGTAGTTTGAAACCAACAGAAAAGGTAAATGTATTTGAGAGACCAAAAAGCTTTATTTTATTAAACTGAGTTAATAATAAGTGTTAATGCTGATAAACTCCAAATTGAACTCTATTATTAGTCTATTTTATTGCATGATGTCATTAACAAGTACGAGTAACATAACTGACACTCTCACTATTCCTGGACTGCAGTCAGATAATTAACCAATAATATTATCCCCTCTCAGTTACAGTGTATACTGATAACAACACTTGTGTGACACTCAGCAGTTGTGCCGCACTTTGAACAACACGTCAGCGTCTGAAAGAGAATCCAGGTGACCTTCCTCTGTGTGTTCAGGCGTGAAATTTCCCACATGTGGCGACATCAGTCCCAACCTTTGACCCGGAAAACGAGCCGACAGCTTCACAAACTCACCGTCAAAAAAAAGACATCATTCTTATATTTTGTGCATTTCCTAGCATGCAATTTAAAACCCTTGATATATATGCATAGACTTCTTGTATCACATTTTCTCTGGAGACTTTAGATAAAGCAGACTTTTAGTAAGTAAAACATAATAACATTATTAGTTACATTTTAAACACCAAGTGTGCAAAACATCCATCCATCCATCCATCCATCCATCTTCTCCCGCTTATCCGTGGTCGGGTCGCGGGGGTAGCAGTTCCAGCAGAGAGCCCCAAACTTTCTTTTCCCTGGCGACATCAACCAGCTCTGACTGGGGGATCCCAAGGCGCTCCCAGGCCAGCGAAGAGATATAATCCCTCCACCTGGTCCTAGGTCTACCCCTTGGTCTCTTCCCAGCTGGACGTGCCTGGAACACCTCCCTAGGGAGGCACCCAGGTGGCATCCTAACTAGGTGCCCGAACCACCTCAACTGGCTCCTTTCGACGCGTAGGAGGAGCGGCTCAACTCCGAGTCCCTCCCTGATGACCGAACTTCTCACCTCATCCCTAAGGGAGCCACCAGCCACCCTGCGGAGAAAACCCATCTCGGCCGCTTGTATCCATGTGCAAAACAGATGTTTATTAATCAATAAACATCTGTTCTGGTGTGGTTGACTTTTCATGAAATAAACCCTTAATTTGTATTACATTTTAAGGTAACGTAAAATCCCTGAACTAACGCTCGCCTTTCACTTAATAATAATAATAATAATAATAATAATAATAGCGCCTCACTTTAAAGTTTAAAAAAAAGAAACCGAGATATTAAAATATTATTAATTACTTCAGCAAATAAACAATGGCTATTAAACCTACTATCTTACTACCTATTTATTTATTTTGTATGTGTATCCCATGTTCTCTCACATAATATAATCATAAATGTATTTAAATAAGAATAACATAATGAGTATTACTGTTTATGTGTGTTATTGCATTTATAAGACTGATCTAACGTTTGATTTTGAATCCCCTGATTTATTTGACTTTTACTCAGTACATATTGTACCAGTGATGACAAAGCAATACTGAATACTGATCCCAGATCATTTAAAGTATTGCCAAGTAAATCTCTATTTCAATAAGATAAGATAACGCAGTGTGACCTGTAGACCGTGTTTAGAGACAGCTCCCCCCTCGGGAAGCAGCTGCGAGACACTCTTCAGTCTGCAGCTCGCAGAGTGAGGGGGCGATAAATTGTAGTTTATTTCTGTCCCGCTCCACAGCGAGAGATTTAACAGTTCTGTCACAAAGTCTTTAAGTCAGAGCGATCGGAGCGAAGCTTTAGGGAGGCGTCTGAAACTTTAAACTGTGCAGAGAACAGCCAAACTGCGACCTTTGTGTGTATTTATGAATAATGATTTAACTGTTTTTACTGACTGTGTCTTAACAGTCAGTAAAAACGTAACTGTGGCCAAAGAACAGAAGAGTAAAAAACATCGAGATAAAACATTTCACCGATCAGAATCAACTGTTAAATCGCAAAATGATGTTTGATAATGATTCTACATTTATATGTGATACCTTCTTCTGAGTGTCTTTATGGCATTCAAGTTTTGATTTGATGTTTTTTGTTTTTAGCTGCTCTCTTTTTCTCTAAAGCGCTTGTCAACATTTTAATCAAAGTTGTTTATACATTTTACTAAATAAAAATGTAATATTTACAAGTTTATTATTTGCATTATCTCCATAATATTAAATATTATTATATAAAATGTAGCATTTTTTGTCTGTTCTTTGTAAAAACAAATATATATAAAAGGGATTTAGGAAATTCAAATAGTGGAAAATAACCAGTAGGTTTAAAAACCCACATCTAATAGCTGTAGCCCAAATGTTCAGAAGCGCCGTAATTCATCGTTGGTCTGTACAAAACGAAAATGTAAGTTATATTATTTTTACTGACCTAAGGCACAATGAAAGCAAACTTGTTTTAATCAAATAACAGTTCAAGGAGAGTGAGCCTTATTTAGACTTGTGACTCATCTGATTGATCAAAAATGGATTGTCCGTATTTAGGGATGCTCCGATCGCCAATTTTGGGGAATCAGTATCGGCCGATACCGATCGCCGATCCGATCGAGTGGGCGGGGCCTATGGGGATCTTCCATTTCAAGTGATGTTTAAAACTCAGTTAATGGGGCTCATTCACTGGAGCTTCCACAAACAACCAACTTAATTATTACATTATTACATTATTCAAGTTTACATTCACTTATAATAATAACACAGGAGAAATGAGCGGAAGCGCTCTCTTTTCCTCTCTCCCTCTCTCTCTCCCCTGACAGCCCGTCAGTATCTCATGCAGCTCGCTGATCCAGTAATGACTGACCCGACAGTGAATAATAAATATATGTATAACTAGTTTAGCTTGTCCCAGAGGTAGATAAATAGCTAAGTGTGTTAGGTCTAACTCTTGTGTGTTTCGCTCCGCTTACCGGTCCGTCACAGCGGGCGGAGCTGCAGGATTTCTGCTTCACACACACGTTGCATACCACTATTTTACTGTCTTTTCGGACATCTTAAACTACTACCTGACCGGTGAAGCCATTTTGGCGAGCTTGTTTTGCCGCGCACAGAGAAAAGTGTCATGTATTTTACGTCATGCAATCGGCTCTCGCGATCGGCATTTTTAGAGAGCACCGATCGATCAGCAGAGAGTGAATATCGGCTGATATCGATCGGCGGCCGATCGGAGCATCCCTATCCGTATTGGTAGTCTTGAGGATGGTAAGTCTTATCCTCAGGGAATAAAGCACATGTTCATTTGTGCTCAACAGTAATGAATGTGTAGATGTTTCTTAATATGAATAGTAGCTTTACCGCTGCATGATGTGTAAAATCGAAGATATTCTATAAGTCAAAAATAGCACATTTTAGATAGTAGGATATTTATTTGGCAAAATCTTTGGAATAAAAAAGAGCTTTAAGTTCCCATGATAATTTGTAAGAACTGTTTTTATATTGATGCAATATTGGTGAGAGTTCAATCTGAATAAGGCTTCAGGAAAACATTTAACTCAAGACTATCTGAATGAAAATGTAACAGAATTTAGAAATATTTAGTCCAGAAGAGATTTCGAATGGGTCTTCAAAAGGTTATACAATAAACACAACCTGTATTAGACTACAGACAACTTCAATCATCCCCATGCCACAAATATAAGTTTAAATTAAGATATTTCAGCTTTCTTGAACAAGCTTTAACATGTTTTCTGTTTTTTTTACAACAGTAAAGAAAGACCATCTTAAAATTCAGTTTCATTCAACTTGAACAATAAGAAAGGAGAACACTAAATAATTAAACTGGGCCTCAGTGTGTCTGTCTCCTGTAGCTGAGCTGTTTATGTGTGTGTCTGTAACAGTGAGTGACCCCTCTGACTCACTGATGATGAAATAAACAAGGAATTCAGTGGTGAACGACATGTCAGCAAATTCAATAACAGGAAGTGAATCATTTTTCCAAGGCCGGGCAGCTGGACACAAAAAAGATACCCTCCATTTTCTCCGAGGCACTCTTGAGCCTCCCTCTTTTTCTCACAAGACTGAAATGTAGTGATTTTTAACTCAAATAACTGTCTTTGGAAAAGCTTTGTTCACTAATAGTAAAGATACAAATACCAAATAAATCAACTAATTATAAAAAAGCATGCATGACCTTCCTTTTTCTAACAGAGCAAGTCAATTCATCCCATATAAAGTGGTTGTGGTAAAAATATATCTTAAATGGTCGTTTTTTTTATGTGAAACATGTATTTCTCTTTAAAGTGAACTGAATCTAAAGACATGTGCTTATTTGGCTTCTATATGTTATTCATTAAATATAATGTGCTTATTAGGGCTGTCAGTCCATGAGTGGACAAATATGCTTTATGAAAATGTTTGTTTATTATCATTGGAACAATGACAAATATTCTCCTGAATATTCTCAACACAACAACCTGGAACCTCTCTCTCTCTCTCTTACACTCTCTCCCAACCCTGTGTACTTCTTTGCACTGAGCCAGTTGCTCAAACAGACTGTTTACAGTTGTCGGCGAAATCCCGCTCCTCTGTCTTCATCTCCAGTCAAAGCATGAGACTGAAGTTCCCACTGTGGGTCAAAATAATGACTGATGTGCAGTCGACACGTTGGATGCGGTCCGAATTATCTAACGCAGCCCCTCGTCCTCCACAATGTTAAGCTGTAGCCACCCATTTAGCTATCGCTGTTGTTGTACAGGCGTCTCCCCGGCAAACTTTCAAGCGTGGTCTGCTGCAAGCGAGTGGCAGGAGCGGGGCTTTCAGCATCAGCTGTGTGCTTGGCTTGACGTTTAAAACAACTTTTTTTGTATCCATATCTTTCGCTAGCTTCTGGGAAGTCTTAATGTTCAGTCCAGCGTCTTCAGACATGAGGTTGGTCTACATGTGTTCATCTGTCACATCTGTTCTCTAGCTCTCCACGAAGACCTGCTCAGACACGTTTGTTCCCCTAAACTGCTTTACTTTAATTAGCTGTCAATCAAAAGAGGGATTTACACACTTAAAGGTCAAATACTTGGATTTGGTTGTTTAAACTTTAACCTCATTAAAGGTGGAACCTTAACCCAGAAAAAGTTTATAATAATACTGGGTTCAAGTTGTTCTTAAGGACACAGGAAATATGAATATGTCACCTTTAAATGGCCAAAGAACAGAAGAGTAAAGAACAGCGAGATAAAACATTTCACCGATCCGAATCAACTGTAATATCGCAAAATGCAAAATTATGTTTAATAATGATTCTACATGTATATGTGATACCTTCTTCTGAGTGTCTTTATGGCATTCAAGTTTTTATTTTTTAGCTGCTCTCTTTTTCACTATCATTATCTCCATAATATTAAATATTATTATATAAAATGTAGCTTTTTTTTGTCAGTTCTTTGTAAAAAAATATATATATAAAAAGGGATTTAGGAAATTCAAATAGTGGGAAATAACCAGTAGGTTTAAAAACCCACATCTAATAGAGTGCCACGGTGACGCGTCCTAAAACCCGGAAGTAAGTTAGCATTCTTACCACTTCCGGTTCCTTCGACAAAAAGCAATTTCTCCATAGGATGTTGGAAAATAGCTGGAAATAAGGTCTGTGGTTGACACACATTTAAGAGACAGATCACGTTTTGTTCTACGACATTAAATACATCAGCTGGTGATTTTTGAAGAGTTTACGCATCTGAAAAACGATGGTTGTTAACAAGTGGCTGAATAGGACTACAGAAGTTGTCGAGGCCGTTTTACGTCATTACACCAAACACGTAAACACTCCCGCTAAGTTTGTTTTTCCCCGTGTTCTGCATGAAGCAAGTACCTGCCTCCTGCTAACTGTTCAAACAAACGCTTCAACTTGTACCATTTTGAATCTGTAGTTTTGAATATGGATCTTAAGTTGTGCGTGACGTTTATAGCATAACGTTAGCATTTTGTTTCTGGCGACTAGATTTATGATTCGAAAACTATAAGAGTAGGGTAGACATGTGGAGATTATCCGGCTGAACAAAACGTGATCCGTCTCTTAAATGTGTGTCAACCACAGACCTTATTTCGAGCTATTTTCCAAAATCCTATGGAGAAATTGCATTGCTTTTTGTAGAGGGAACCTGAAGGAGTTTACTTCCGGGTTTTAGGATGCGTCACTGCGGCACTCTATAGCTGTAACCCAAATGTTCAGAAGCGCGCTAATTCATCGTTAGTCTGTAAAAAAGGAAAATGTAAGTTATTTTCTTCTAATTGTCCCTCCTGAGACACCATCCTCCCCGTTTCCTCACCTTGAAGCTCTCCACCTGCTCCTCCTCCTTCCACAGGTCCTGCTCGTAGTAGAACAGCCCGTCGTTGATGGCCTTGGCGAGGTCGGTGGTGAACTTGGCTCGGGACTCGTGGTTCCCCGTCCGGTCTCCAGCGGGGTGCTTGCGGACGTGCGGGGGCGTCTGGGTGACGATGAGGATCTTGTTGACGTCCTGGTCGTCCATCTCATAGTCCGAGTCATCCTCGTCTGACCAGTCGGTGAAACGGTTCTTCCTCGGCGCCATCTGCTCCATCTCCTCATCGAACAGGAAGTCCAGCTCCTCTTGGACGGGCGCGGCCTGCGGAGGAGCCTCTTGGCTGCATGGAGAAGCCTCGCTGCGCTCCTGGAAACACAGACAGAAACACACAGTGATTAACAAAGGAACCGCAATAAACCGGATGGTTGGATGATGAAATTGAGAGTTAAATGTTTAACAAACAGTTTGATACTTTGAGGAAAAACATTTCATGCATGTTTTCGTGCAGAGAATTCAACTAGATTGGTGCAACTCTCACCACAAAAAAGCAATGAGACTTATGTTCCAAGATTCTGAATCGATTTAGAAAATAAAATAAAAATGCTTAAATATATCTGGATAACAGGCCATATCGCTTTTTATTTTTGATGTCAAATAAGTTGCAGGCCGAAAGATGGGCGAGGACAAAAAACAAAGACATGAACAGGAGGTACATAGAAAGACGATGTTATGAGAAACAGAAGAAGGGATGATGGAAGGGATGAAAAATGGATGATCATTCGGTACCTTTCCAGAGGGCTGTCGGTGGCGTTTCTCCACCTGGATCCAGGCGTCGGGGTCGGGCGGGGGGGCGTCTTTGTCGGGGGGGGACTCCTGGCTGGAGGAGCTAGGGTCAGCAGAGTCCTGAGACTCAGAGGATTCGGGAGGATTCATCTTCTCAGGCGATGAAGCTGAAAGGTCCAAACACATCACAGTCACACATCACACACCCAGACAACGTTCAGTTGAGCTTTGAAATCACACATCGCCCTGTCAGCTCACATTTAGCTACAGGAGGAGCTGAAGACTCAACACAGCACTGGATTCATGCTCATACAAATTGGTCTTTAAACTCCTTGCAGCAGGGAGGACAAGATGAACATCTCGATAGTTTTATTGTTTATGACACTTTGTATTTAAAATGTAAAGCATCCGGTTATTTAAATAAAACACACAGATGGCTAATATAGGAAGACATTACATTTTAAGATAGTGGTCTTATTTTGTCCGGCTCTAATGCTGCGTTCACACCGGAGGCAATGCGAATATTCACTTCGCTCTAATCGCATCGCTCTAAATGCTCAAGTTTCACCGCGGCTGTCAGCTGTTTACTCGCATCATTCAAACAAGACGCGCTGGCCAGTAGGCTACAACTACAACAAAATGAACATATTTTACTGTGATTTAATTGTAATACACATTTCTAAATTATGCCGAAGTAACAACATACTGATACCGGTTAGTAAAAAACATGAATTATTGCTTTGACAAGTCTGCAGACAGACGGCAGGCGAAAAACCTTTTAAAAATCGTGTTTTCTGAATGGAGGTCGGATTGATCAGGCTAAGCTAACGTTGTATACGCTCCGTCCACACTCATAACAACGGCCTACAGACATAAATAAACCAGCGACTGTATTCGCCATGACACAGACAGTCTGGTTTGTTCTTCTTTAACTTCTGTCCAGTTTCTGAACAGATATGAGGAGCTGTGATGTCTGTATGCTAACTGCTAACGGCTGATGTTTTCTGGTTGAACGTCAGTGACGGCAGGCTGAGATCCTCACCGCTGATTGGCGACCGCGAGATCGCATCACGCGAATATGACGCTCGAGCGGTTGTCGCGGCCCCCTCCAAATCGCCTCAATCGCGCCGCGGAATTCGCATCAACCGCTTCATACTCCCCGTCGGAGTGAATTTGCGTCTGTCCGCGTCTCTGCATTGACTTTACATCGCGCCGCCCCCAAACATCGCATCGTGTCCGGTGTGAACGCAGCATTAGAGTAGCTGCAGTTTTGCCAAATTTGTCTTATTTTTGCTGTTTTTTAAGCGATGAATATTAATGTATATTGTGGGGACACAGTAGGAGATCTAAAATGCTTCCCTCAACATTTTTGAAGTATGTGAATAAATATTGCACCTATATTAAAAAGGTTGATAACCTCTCCTAAAACAGCTGGTCACTGTAGTTTTTATCAAACAACGGGGAGGAAATAGTGCATTTCTTTGGGACTATTTTCAGCAGCGGATGAATCAACATCTGGTGCTCTAGTGAGTATTTGGGGATGCAGGAAGGTGTTTAAGTGATTAGGTCAAAATAAACTGCAGTGTGTTCATGGTAGTAAAGGAATTTGTCACCCATTGATGAAGAATAGCTCATTGATGTTTTTAGACAACAATGGAGCTCAATTCCACAGAGGAGGAAGATATAAAGTGCACACAGTGGGTGTTTCTCAATCTCGAGTAAAGCTGCTCCGGAGCCACTATTTCAAGCATACTACGTCATCGAGTGCCGCCGAAGGACTGTTCCAATGTCCAGCATACTTGGAATTCTACCGAGCCCGGCGTACTTCGTTTGGAGAAATTTCGAAGCTGCACATGTGTAGACTCCGGTCTTAAAATCCCCACAATGCTTTGCGCACGGACCAATTTCCCCAAATCTGTGGCGGAAGATGTAAGGCGGGGCCTCTCATATGACGCACACCTGCACACTTGCTCGCCTGTTCCACTCTTCGTTTTCCAAATGCTAGGAAATATTCTTGCCTCGCTTCTGAAGCAAGACGCTCGGAAGACATGTGCTACCAAGCAAGCGTACTCGACATTGAGAAACACCCAGTACATGTTTGACTTCTCCTTCAATCACCATGGCCTTTGACCCCTAACCCATCACAGTCCCCCTGCTTCCACTCCTACTGCTATTTATTAAATGTTTTACTTTATTATTTGTTTGTTTGTTTGTTTGTTCACCATGTAAAGCGGCCTTGGGTCCCTTGTAAGGCGCTATACAAATTTCATCTATTATTATTAATCTTCACTTGGTGTCTTAAAAGAGAGAAGAAGAAGAGGAAGAAGAAAAGTTGAATACTGACCGGAGTTGGTGGAGCTGAGGGTCTGACGGGGAACGAACTCGGGACAGTTGATGAGCTGGGAGAAGTCGGTGTGGGGGGATCCCACGGTGGCGGCGGTCGGGATGGGCCAATGCTCCGGGTCGATTTTACAGCGAATCTTACCGTCCACAATCTCCACCTCTTTACTGCCCTTCAGCGCCTGGAGGGGAATTTATTAGATATATTTGTTAGATTTATCAAAGACAGTTTCATAATTAAAAAAATCAGATTGTGGCAAGATGCTCATTATTATTTCCTGAGCAACATGTCATGACATCCACATCGGTTTGGTTTCTGGTTTGTTTTCCAAATTGTCAATAACAATGATACTTAAATGTCATATTAAGTTTTTTTGTTGACTTAATTTTTCTTGATTTACACTAGCTCCATTTATAAGATCACGAGGGCAAATATCTAAGACACAAAACAGGCAAACAAGGAAAGCGATTTAACATAACAACCGATGTTTTTCATGTTTATTTTCTCCACAAATATTATTCTTTACCTAATTATGGTTTTAAACGTCAATTCAAAAGTAAATACACTAATAAAGACAGTTATCGTGAGATCTTTGTGTACTGTATACATTTACTCTGGAGCCAAACAGTGAGTCCTCTGTGACTAGACTCAGGGACAGTTTCATCCCACAGGCCATAAGACTGTTAAACACTTTTGAAAGAACATATATAACATTCATCTATTTGCAACTCATATATATCAATATTCCAATAACTGTATATAGACTATTCTGCACAGTTTCTATCATATTCTATTTTATTTCTCCTTACTATTTTATCTGTTTTATTGTGTTGCACTGTGCCTGTGACCTACGATTTTCATTGTCATAACTACACTGTAGCTATACACACACATGACAATAAAAGCCTTGAAACTAAATTGCACTTATCCTCAGAGTTAGAACTGAAATACTTCACTACGGAGGGAGAAATAAAATGGTCCTTTACCTCCAAGATGAGGCTGACGTCGGTGGTGAGGGCCTGCACTCGGTGGAAGCTGGCGATGAGGGAGATGGGGAGGAAGCCCTGCACGTCCATCTTCCTCCTCAGAAAGAAGTCTCGCTCCAGGTTGTGGAGGCTGAAGTAGTATTCACTGCAAGAGGAGAAAGAGATGCATTCATTTACAAGATTGTGATATCATTAAAGTGTGAGCATAGTATTTACTTAAAGGAATGGTATGCTCATGACACTCATTTTTAAATAATTATCATCCGATAAAAACAGACCAGTCTCTGCCAGTCTTTTTTTTTTTCTTTTAATCCGATGACATTATCAGTGATTTCAAACTGATTAATTACCGAAATAACATCAACACTGTGGGCGGCGCCATTTTACCGGACGTGACGTAAACCATGCGTTTGGTTTCGAGGACACGTTGATGTTCATGTTATTTACTGTAGTTACTCTCTTCAAATATGCCTCATTGTATCGCGAAACATTGCCACAATTCTGATAGGAACAATCCACGGAATGCTCGGTTCCATCTGTTGCCAAAAGGTAAGCGTAGGAAGTACGTTCGGAGGCAGTGGCTAGCGAAATGTGGCCGGCCCGAACCGAAAGATCCTCAGGCGCATGTATGCAGCGAACATTTCAAGTTTCCGGACGACTACTCTGAGAGTATGATAAAACATAACATGGGATTTATTGAACAACCATTACTTAATGGAGATGCAGTGCCATCGGTCTTTCTGGTGTCATCACCGACCAGGACACCAGTTCGGCCAGTTGAGAAATCGCCCTCTGCAAGTGTGAAGCGACGGAGGACCAGAAGTAGTGCTCGGAGTAAGAATAAGGTCCATATAGCGTAGTACCGGCTAGTGGGTATTTCCCCCAGTTTTTCCGGCCCCATAAAATCGTGGTTCTAGGGCCAGGGACAAGGAGGCTGAGTATGCTAAACTAGAGAGGGAATCGCTAGCAAGGGTGGTACTACATGCATACATATCTAGTAATCAAAATCATTGTATCTACTAAGTAGTACTAAGTAGGCTCGAACCTGTATGGCTGAATTCCCCCATCCAATCTCTTCATATTGCTCAAAACTTCTTCCTCGGCTGACGAGTCCGAATTCAAATACTCCATGTTTTCGTGTGTTTACAAAGTGAACGCATGGATGACGTCACGACCATCACGTGACTACTGAAAATGGGCAAAATGGCAGCGGCCTGACGGAATATACAGGTTTTGATAAAAAAAGAGCTATAAAATCATTATTTACCGGGGAATATCGCTGATTTCTTCAGGGTATGGTTTAAACATAATGTTTCACTAAATACTGAAGTTTTGATTAATTATCTAATGAGTGGAGCATTCCTTTAATTAAACAAGCTCTTAATGAAGGTAGAGCAGCACTAAGATAAACATACTTGTAGCTGCTAACTGCAAAACAAGCGAAAGATAGACGATACTTTGAGAGTCTTTGAAGCTCTACGTTGTTATTATTTACATAGTGTTTGTGATTGTTATATCACATGTATATAGTGACTGCTTTGCATTTTTTTGTGTTAAAGTAATTTGCTCTTGATGACCTATCATGCAATTTTTAGGCAATAGCATAGGCCTCAAATATATAAAAAACATGTCTATGAAGTGTTTTGCTCAAAATACCAAACGGATCACCCATTCTAGCCATGCCTCATATCCCTCTATTTCACTTCCTGTTTCAAAAGTGCTGATTTTGCGTATAAAGCTTTAAAAAAAAAAAAAGTAGGAGGGAGCTGAGCTCATGCGGGAGATGCTACCGGCAGATACTGCCGTGATGAAACGCCATATCATGGATTATAAAGGATTCTTTCTGAAACAATATGGAGCTCAAAGGCTTTCTCTCTTGCCGGTTATACCACAAGGTGAGTTCCTTTTTATTTCCTGCTTCTTCACACACATGCTCTGTGCCGTACAGGTTAGCTCTGAGTGTTAGCGATGCTAATGTAAACACCGACCATATTACGTCCAAAACAGTCGGGCATTGTTTCTGATGGCAGCGTTTCTGATAGGCCCGTGGGTGTAAAGCCAGCCTACATTTCCGATATTACGTCATATCGGACGCAAATCTGGATCAGCTCCGTTGTAGCCCCGTTTTTAGAGATTTGGGTACGGAGGAAAAGAGAGAGGGTTTTATTTTCTGACGCTGCGTGAGTTCCCCGACGCACCGGAGACACATATTTATGTATAAAAGACATCAAAAAGTGCATTTTGCATGATAGGTCCCCTTTAAATTAAGAAGATAAATGAAACATTTTCTGGTTTTTATCTTCTTATTTTTGAGGATGGCTGCTTTTCTAATATACTTATAAATTGTACATTTAAAAAATGTACAATTTATTGACATTTGACAACTTTTTTCTGACATTTTATACCCTGAATCAAAAAATAATCAACTGATTTATAAATAATGAAAATATTTGTTGTTGATGAGTATTTTTAAATCAACATCTGTTGTAGCACATACAACAAATTATATTTTAATTTGAAAATATAAACAAATCTATATTTTATGTTAACAAAAAGGAGTTTAAGTTCTGTAAGTGTTCATGTAGGCCACAATAAATGTATACTCTTCTGGCAGGAAACCAAGACTGTGGGCTCTCCGGGTATCCCAGTTACCCCACTTAAAGTCACCACACACACTCCCACACAAACACTCTCTGTCTGTACGTGGCCTGCAGGCAGTGGTTGTTTGGTGGAGTAGTGCTGGCTGAGTGAGCAGCCTGAATAACGCTGAGGGAGACGAGAGAGGAGTAGACAAGAATATCCTCCCCCCCTCACTGTATTTTCTTCTTCTTTTTTTACACTTCCTCGCTCAGCCCTGCACATTATTCATCCCCTGTCTCTTTCGAAGCACTCAGACTATATTTAGGAGTCTACCTCACCACTCTGCTGCTGAAATGAGGCCAGCCTGTTAGTCAGAGCAGAGGGCACGGCGCCCCATGCAGGACAAACAGAGGAACTTCACGCCCTATATAGAGGGTGTGTTTACTTATCAGTCACTCTGTCACTCTCACCTGCTGCTACACCCACACACACACACACACAATCTCACATCTGCTGGTTAAAACTTAACTTTGAACACTTTCCACTTTGACCTTTTCTGCCATGTTTTCCCCACAGCCACAAAAATACCACGTCAACTACTAAGTGACGCATTTCAGCCTTTTACTATTTTATTTACAACTGAAATGAGTGCCGCCACAGGCATTTTATTAGTATAAAAACCATTAATATGCCAATTATTTACTCCATTACTAGTTTGCCAATAATGAATGAAAAATGTCCAGGGTGAAGTAAATCAGTAATGACAGAGGAGACTGTGAAGTCCACCATAGACGGACCACTTTGGGACAAAATGTACTCTCCACTAAAAAGGCAGCTCATTGTGGAATAGCCTCCCAACTGAGATACGGGATTGTCCCACTCTCAATAGTTTTAACCTGTTAAGCCCCAAGCCTGTTTTTCAGGTAACGTGAGTTCTGCGCTAAGTGTGTTCGCTCAGGGCTAATTCAGAGCCTTTGTTATTATCCTTATGTTTCGTTTTGCTAAAAATTGTTAATTTTGTCTGATAGCTGAGTTTCTTCCCGTTAAGTGGGTATGACACATTAATAGGTTTTGAAATGTTAAGAAGCCCTCAGACTCTGTTTCTTGCAGATGTTGCGATTTTCCCCCCGCCCGTGGGGGAATGGGGCTTAACAGGTTAAGCGCAACAACTTGTGGAAAGGACAATGACCTCTTTGTTACTGATTCTTAATTACCCTCTTTCCCTCCAGCTGCAGCAATAATTCATTATATAAATGTCTCATTACAACAAATGGTTGTTTAATTGGTCTAATATAAACCTTGGACGTTTTATAAGTTGTGGGCAAGGAAAACTATTATTTATATTAGGGTATGAATGTTGCCCCTCGTGGAAGTTGTATGTATTTAGGTTTTTTACTGTATTCGTCATCTACTCACATTTGGCGTTTGATGTAATCTTTAAGAAGCTTTTGGTCCACCGAGTACATCTGGACCTTGTTGCCGTCGTCGTAGTAGTAAACCATGCTGGAGCCGAACTCTGAGGAGACCTGGACCGAGCCGTCGGACGACAGCGTGTCTCGGGCGCTCTGAGAGTATTCATAGCGGCCTGAGAGCGCAGGAGAAACAGAAGATATATGAGAAACTATAACTGAAATGTTGTTTCCTGGTAAAGAACGTGAAGGGAAACTATTGGCAAAGACACTAGCATATATTTTTGGGAGCGTTTAGTGATAAGGCAAAAGGACAAAAGTATGTTTTGGAAATTAAACCAAAATGCAAAACTTGCATTAAAAGTTCCCTATTATACTGTTTTTCATCAATATATTATAGGTCTCAGATATATACAAAACATGTCTCTGAAGTGTTTGGCTCCAAATACCAAACAGATCATTGCAACATCCCATAATCCCCTCTGTTTCAGACCTGTTTCAAAAGTGCTGACTCTCTGTCTGTTACTTTAGATGAAAGTAAGGAGCCACTCCCCACGCCCCTCTGAAAGAGATTTGGTTACAAAGAACACAATGGTGCTCTAGGAGGAGATTCAGGTGATAAGGGGGGGGGGGGGTTACCTTGGTTGGTGATTGGCTAATGGTTACACAAGCCAAAAAATCGTTATGACATCATAAAGTGGCCAAAATCTGATCAGCTCATTTTCAGACAGGTTTTTAAATGGATCAGGACAAAAAGAGAGAGAATCTTTTTTTCCTGAAACTTTCAGAATCTCTTTACACAGAGGGGACACGAAAAAATAGAAGAGACATGAAAAAGTAGATTTTGCATAATAGGCGACCTTTAAGATTTTTCTCTTATGTTTTCTGTGTGAATGGATTTATCTGGTATAAAAAGTCGTACCTCTTCCACTTCCACGTCCTCTCCCGCGCCCACGACCTTTCCCTCGGGCTCGTACTCCTCCACGGACGCTGCCGCTGTCGCTCCGCACGCTGGAAGCATCGTCCGCAAAGTCCCGCGGCTCTCTTCTCCAACCTGAAAAATCAATCATAAAATAAAAGCTTTGTGTCAAATCTCACAGATGTTTTCAAGTTCAGGTCTTTATACAGACCTTCAAAACAAAAAGGGGCAATACATTTATACAAATATAATGCAAGATATAATCCTTATATTTGAAAAAAGAGTAAATATTTAAATCATTACAAGTTCTTGTTGGTTATTCTCCGCTGGATTGACTTATCAATTAATAAACTTAATTCTGAATGCAGTTACAGTACTGGTGATCACAGGGGGAATTATCTAATGTCTTATTCAGGTTTTACTTGGCTTGTATTTCTTATGTGGATTTGTATTTTATATAAAGAGGACATTTAATTTAGTTTTTAATACCAAACAATGGTAAAATAAGAGTTTATTTAGAACTTCTGTGACCATCAGAAATGTTCCTTTGCACCGACTCAATTAGCTAAGATCTCAGGCACGAGGTAAAGATAGTGTAAAATATTATCTTACTTACAGAAATCATATGATATCGTACATTATATGACCCTCTTCTCTTTTCCTGCCATAATAGTGACAAACTCGTATGTGTAATGTAAGCTGAGGTCAAACAGGCTTTGAAACTTGTCTCTGCAACAAAAATTAAACAAAATAGTAAAAAATATATTTTAACTTACGTTATTCAGTGATTTTATTTTATTAAGTTTTAAAAATGTATGCTTTGCTTTTTTCATTTTTATTTACAAATTACTTTATTGTAACATTTTATTAAGTATTTTGATTAAATAGTAAAAAAATATATATATATAAAATGTTTGATTATTATATTTATCAAGATTTTACTTGAAACTGTTTGATTGCCATTAGTTTTATTTTAGATTTTAATTATCAATTGTAATTTCTCACGGGCATTGGTCGAAAATTGCGCGTAGTTTTTGTCTGTCTCATTTTCGGCTCGTCGGTCACCTGTGAAGCTCATTGAACTGTAATAATGTGCTAAACAAACATTTCATTGATGAATTGATCAATTCATAGATAGAAAAACATATTAAAGATTTTTATTTGGTTAGAAGAACATTCACTTTGCCCACAGCTTAATAATTATTCCATACTTTCACCCTGCTTAGCATTAGTATCAACTAAAAGCGTGCAGAAAAACAGATAGTGGGGGAGAGAAGGTGAGCAAACACAAAGTGGAGCAAACAGAGAGAGAGAGAAGGCGGGGACAGAAAACTGCGGAGCTTGCATTGTCACTTACTCCTGCTGCTATCATGCGCCTTGTTATTATGGAGTGTGCGATTGGGCGATGTGGGGTCGGCGGAGTCGGTCTCCGTGTCGCCGCTGGACGTCTTCTCGCCGTCGTCCCGGGACGCGTCCTCCAGCGGCAGAGACACCCACTTACGTTTGTTACCTGGCGATGATTGCACACCGGAAACAGAGAGCGTGAAGAGCTTTGTTTCCAAATAAACAACGCTGGAAGTGTCTCTAAAATAACACTTTCTATCTGTAGCAGCCTCAAAACATTCACCTTGACATACAACTCGAAACCCTTTGAACGACTTTTAGAAGGAAATGTTAGCTGTATTCAGCCTCTTAAATATGGAAACGCCTTCTTTTCTCTGTTTAATATCATATTAAAGTGAATATATTTAGGTATTACACTTAAAAAACAACACAATTAAAGACATAAACCTGGACTTTGTGAAACTAGGATGAAAATGTCCACTATTTGTTCCAAAGAAATGACACTGTAAACCCGGTTTGGAACAAATGAAATCATCAATCTGTATCTCTACAATAAAGATACGCTGGTTACTAAATGTCCTGACTATTACATTTCATTTCATTTAGCTGACGCTTTTATCCAAGCGACTTACAATGACCAATTACAGGGACATTCTCCCTAGAGTAACTAAGGGCTAAGTGCCTTAATCAAGGGCACACTAGTGGTGGTGTTCCAGGCGGGATTTGAACTCACAACCTTCCGATCTTCAGCCCACCTCACCACTAGCAGCTTCCTTTCACCTCGACATTGAACCCAAAACCCTTTAAGTGACTGAAAAAAATCATTATTTACCATTTTCAGCCTCTCTGTGGTTAGCTTAGCATAATGACTGGAAACAGAGGGAAACCGGTAGCCTGGTGCTCTGTCCAAAGTTAACAAAAACTGCCAACAAGAAAACTCTATACAAATATCTGTACAAAACAAATCCAAGGAGTAAATTAAATGACAACTAACTAATCACAACCAAAAATGTATACACTTTGTCTTCAGTATTAAACAAGATATTTAATTTGGAAATGTTTTGGGTGGATTTGCTCAAATTGAGGGTAAGTGGTTTGACACACAAACACAGTTTTAAGAATTTAAAATCCTGTGGGAATCTACTGTGGGTGAACTCTTCACTTCCTGTGTGGATAAAGATACTGTGGAGCTCATATATGGTGTGTCGTTTATTCGCCTCAACAAAGATCGTTACCTGTTATTTTGTTTAAATGTCTATTACAAAAGTTGGAAGCGAATCAGATGCGAAAGTGAGATAATCAGCAGAAACCATGCACCCACCAATTCGATCAAAACAGTTTCAACATGCTCCCTCTGCGCAGCAATCAGTGCAGGTCATCTCTGTCCAGGGAAAACATTCATCTCCTCATAAAGTTGTATTTGACTCTAGAGCTGCAACTATTAGTCTATTGGTCAAAAACTGGCTCAACAGGGATATAAAAGACAACTATTTTGATAATTGATCAATTGTTAATGTATTTTTAAAACAAAAACGGCAGGAAATTAATATTTTAGCATTTAAAATATGGAAAGGTCGGTTTTTTTCTTTTTAAATAAATAACTACAAAATATTTATTATTTTTTACTCTTAAAATCAGGACATTGTAAGTCCTAAACCTAGACTTTGTAGAACTAGAGTGGACATTTGTTCACTTTTTATTAATATTTTAAAGATCAAACCGTTATTTAATACCTAAAACTATCTTTAGATGCAGCCCTTGTGAAATGTAAGGCAACATTTAAAACCTTAACACTTTAAGACTCTTTTATTCATCTAAAAGTTGAAATTCTGGAGATGAATGATTTCACAGGTCAGAGATGAAATGTGCGTTAACCAAACTTTGATTTGAAGCTACCAAAATCATCTTTATTCATTAAAAAAAGATGCCGTTGATCAAGGTCAGATAGAAAACTCTGCTCACCTTCCCCTCCTCTCTTCTTCAGGCTGCTGCTCTTGGCGTCGGGTCCCACTTTGGACTCTGCGTCTTTGGGCAGCTCAGCGAGCGCGTCGGGCTGAGCCTCCTGGTTCTCTTTACTCTCCCCACCGTCATGGCTGCTCTCCGACTTCGTCTCCTTCTCCCCCTTGCGTGTGACGGGAGGCTTCTTCCCGTTGTTGAGCACATTTTGTTGTTGCTGGAAGATCATATTTGGAGACATCATGTCGGGCTAGGCAATAAGTACTTATATCAATATCCTGATCTAAGACTTTGGATAATTTGATATCACATTTTCTTTATAAAAAAAAAAGAATTCAGTGAATTGGTGTAGATTTCTGAAGACTCCACTGTTTTATTATTCTACTTTACCCACTGATTGAGCAAAAGGCTACACAACAAGTTTTTCTTACAACATTATAGAAAAACTATGTTCCAACAAGATACTTGAAAGGCATTTTTTAGCTTTATGTGATATCAAGCACGTAACTTCCAAAATGTGGCCTTTTTAGAAACTTAAAAAAACAACCTGTTGTACCGAATCCTAAACAAAGACTTATGGTTGCAGTGCTCCATCTAGTGAGCAGAAATCAGATAAGCTGCAACCAGCGGAAAACAAGCACGAGTGGTTGCCTTTAATATATTTGATTAAACTAACGTCAGACACACACGCACCAACAACACACACTCGCCTCACCTCTTTGGCCAGTTCACCAGGAGTGGGCCAGTTTGTGATGTCGCTGAAGTCACCCGACTGTTAAGGAAAAGAAAGAAAAAACACATTAACAACAATTCATTAATTTTGAACCCCGTCACATTTATCGATTTTGATGTTTTTTAACGCTGTGTGTGCGCGTGAGGTGGAGCCTGAATGTGTTTCTAGTAGAAACCATCGTGGGGAAAAGGAGGTCAGTGCTCCGTCTGTCGAGAAACAGCAAACAACTACGATAAAAAGTGAATGTGGTACATTTGGACAGCCTGATATGGGATCAAGGTTAGAGTGACGAGGGTTACAGTGAAACTGCACCACAAGTAGGGCTGCGTTTTGGCAACAATCTGCCAATATGATACAAAATATACGGCAGTTGCATTTAAATTACAATAGAAACTAAACTAAAATACTTTGAAAACATGTTCTATTTTTACCTTTCGTTTGGTGTATTTTGGTATATTTTAAACTTGTTTCTTTAAATGTTATAGTGTGTATTCTATAAATAGCTATATCTCTTCCTGCCGTTGATAGGTATATATTTATTTACTATTTAAGTTTTTCTTGACTGTACACAATGCCTTGGTGACCTGTGCTTCTGTAACAAAATAATTTCTAAATGTCGTATTTACTGCAATACTTCATTTAGAAAAGGTTAAACTTTTTGGACTTGGTATACAAAATGTGCTATTTTTATTTATTTTTTTAATCCAATCTGACTGAATCTTGTTAATGTTTAACTGACACACGTCATGGCTTTTGACTTTAAAATGCAATATTGATTTTAAACAAACAGGTTGGTCCTAAAAGTATGTGAGTAAAGTGAGGCCTAAATAAAGCTGTCATCTTTGACATTTGGTCAACTTTGAAAATGTCAACAACCACAAAAAAGATGCATCAGTGCAAATTTGCAGAATGAGTGGGTCCTGTTGTAGCCAAATCAATTAAGTGATATTACAAATATATTTTAAAAAAGTAACAAGTATTTGATCTGTCAAATTAAAAAAGAGACACAAAGCTGATGTCCCCGTTTTAAATTCACCATAACCTGTGTTCATTTAAATCCTGACATAACACCAATACTTGTTTTCCTCAACCCATTCATTTAATTCCCCTGCAGTGGAAAAACTGGTTGTAAAAGCAACAAAACAGCCAACTTTATACCAGCTAGTGTTTCACATCCTTCATGTCAGCGGCTGGCAGAAAACAAAGAGCTGCAACATGAAACCCTAACACACAGGATTGTTTATTTGCATGTGTATCTGTCAAGATCTGTCTGTGTTGTATTTTGTCTCGTCTTTTTCTGTCTTTTGTTTCATGTTTTATTTTGAAAGGTCTTCACCTCCTGTCTTGCCTGTTTCTGTCTTGTCTAGATCTGTCTTTGGTTTTCTGTCTGCGTTGTGTCTTGTTTAAATCTGTCTGTGGTTCCCTGTCGTTAGTTTCCCTGGTGTTTCTTATTACCCGATTGTGTGCACCTGGTGTCCCTGTGTTTTCTCCTCCCTCCTCACCTGTGTCTTGTTTGTATAATTAGTCTTGTGTGTATTTAAGTTCTGGTTTTTCTGTCTGTCTTTGTCGGTTCGTCTTGTGTTATGACCTGGTCTTCGGTGAGTGTTCTGTTCTGTCTTTGTTTCTAGTATAGCCTTGAAATAAAGGAGATATTTTTTACACTTAAATCTGCATTTGGGTCCTGCTTCCTGCACACACCGTAACATTACGAACCGACCTGAGATATGGGCCCAGCATATCCGTTTGAGCAGGAACTATTGGATTATACCTTTTCTTTGTCTGACTGCGCTCATCGATGGATAGGAGCGGTCAGGGTTCAACAGCGAGATGCTGCTCTGGAAGAAGCATTCAACCTTACAATGAAGAATCAAGATTTGGTTAAATTCTTACCTGCCTGGCTTTTGGATTACCTCACGGTTTGTTTTCCCGATCCTGATAGACCCAGGTCTCCCAATTCCCTTTTTGTTACCACACGCATCGGTATGGTCCGTCTGGCGTCAGCCCCTGCTTCTCACCCAGTGTTTGCTACAGTCCAGGAGCCATTCGCTGGTACTTGTCTGGCTTTTGGAGGTCCACGGAGCCTCCAAACGGCTCCTAAAAGAAGGAGTCGCAAGGCCAGGTTAGCAGCACGAGCCCAAAGTGCCATGGTTCCAGCCCCAGCAGCCATGGTTCCAGCCCCAGTTCTGGTCCCAGCAGCTATGGTTCCGGCCCCAATTCTGTCCCCAGCAGCCATGGTTCTAGCCCCAGCTGCCATGGTTCCAGCCCCAGTTCTGGCTCCAGCAGCCATGGTTCCGGTCCCAGCAGCTATGGTTCCGGCCCCTGTTCTGGCCCCAGCAGCCATGGTTCCGGCCCCAGCAGCCATGGTTCCGGCCCCTGTTTTGGCCCCAGTAGCCATGGTTCCGGCCCCAGCAGCCATGGTTCCGGCCCCTGTTTTGGCCCCAGTAGCCATGGTTCCAGCCCCAGTTCTGGCCCCAGCAGCTATGGTTCCGGCCCCAGCAGCCATGGTTCCGGCTTCAATTCCGGCTCCAAAGCCGGCCCACACAGCCATGATCCAGGCTTCAGCTCCGGACCTTACAGCCATGTTTCCGGCTCCAGAACTGGATCTTACAGCCATGGTTCCGGCTCAAGTACCGGCCCCAGCAGTCATGGTCCCGACTCCGGCTCCTCGTCACCTGTTGACTCATCGGCCGACGCCA
Source organism: Gymnodraco acuticeps (assembly GCF_902827175.1). Taxonomy (NCBI): domain Eukaryota; kingdom Metazoa; phylum Chordata; class Actinopteri; order Perciformes; family Bathydraconidae; genus Gymnodraco; species Gymnodraco acuticeps. The sequence continues at coordinate 3,302,399 of NW_022990966.1, forward strand.
GATCCCCGAGTCCTGTCGGCATACCGGCCGACTCCAGCACCTCGTCTCCTGCTGGCTCTCCGGCCGACGCCAGCTCCCCGTGTCCTGTCGGCGTACCGGCCGACTCCAACACCTCGTCTCCTGTTGGCTCTCCAGCCAACACCAGCTCCCCGAGTCCTGTCGGCGTACCGGCCGACTCCAGCACCTCGTCTCTTGTTGGCTCTCCAGCCAACGCCAGCTCCCCGTGTCCTGTCGGCGTACCGACCGACACAAGTTCCCTCTCAAGTCCCCTCTAAAGTTCCTACCCGAGTCCCCTCTCAAGTTCCTACCCGAGTCCCCTCTCAAGTTTCCTCTCAAATCCCCTCTCGAGTCTCCTCTCAAGTCCCCTCTCGAGTCTCCTATCGAGTCCCCTCTCAAGTCACCTCTCAAGTTCCCTCTCAAGACACTTCTCAAGTCACCTCTCGAGTTCCATCTCGAGTCTCCTCTCGAGTCTCCTCTCGAGTTCCCTCTCAAGTCACCTCTCGAGTTCCCTCTCTAGTCCCCTCTTGAGTCTCCTCTCGAGTTCCGTCTCTCGAGTTCCGTCTCTCGAGTCCCCTCTCAAGCCCTCTTAAGCCCTCTCTCGAGTCCCCTATCGGGTCCCCTCTCAAGTCACCTCTGGAGTCTCCGTTCAAGTTCCCTCTCGAGATTCCTTTCAAGTCAACTCTCAAGTTTCCTCTCGAGTTCCCTCTCTCTCGAGTTCCCACTCAAGTCCCTACTCATGTGCCGTTGGAGGTCCCGCAGACTGCTCTTCTGCCGGGGGTCCTGCCAACCTTATGTCCTGTACCGTTGGAGGTTCCGCTGGGGGTCCTGCCAACCCTTTGTCCTGTCCCATTAGGGGTCCCGCCGACTACTCTCCTGCCGGGGGTCCTGCCAACCCTATGTCCTGTCCCGTTGGGGGTCCCGCCGACTACTCTCCTGCCAACCCTATGTCCTGTGCCGTTGGAGGCCCCGCCAACTACTCTTCTGCCGGGGGTCCTGCCAACCCTAAGTCCTGTGCCGTTGGAGGCCCCGCCGACTACTCTCCTGCCAACCATGTGTCTTGTCCCGTTGGAGGCCCCGCCGACTACTCTTCTGCCGGGGATCCTGCCAACCCTAAGTCCTGTGCCGTTGGAGGCCCTGCCAACTACTCTTCTGCCGGGGGTCCTGCCAATCCCTTGTCCTGTTCCGTTGGAGGTCCCGCCGACTACTCTTCTATCGGGGGTCCTGCCAACTCTATGTCCCGTGCCTTTGGAGGTTCCGCTGGGGGCCCTGCCAGCTCTATGTCCAGTCCAGTTGGAGGCCCCGCCATCTCCTGTCCTGCCAGGGGTACTGCCAACTCCTGGTCCTCTTCCGTGGGGGATCCTGCCGAAGCCTGTCCCACCGGCTCCGGTTCCCGTTCGGCCGACACCGGGTCCTGCCCGGCCTCCGGAGCTGTTTGGCCTTCGCCCCACCCTGAACTCTGCCTTGCCCCCGGGCCGTCCGCCCGAGTTCCCCTTCCTTGAACTCTGCCTTGCCCCTGGGCCGTTCGCCCGAGACCCCATCCTTGATCTCTGCCTTGCCCCTGGGCCGTCTGCCCGAGACCCCTTCCGGGTCCTCCGCTGTCAGCCCAAGCCCGTCCTCCAGACCCCCTCTACCCACCCTGTTGGCCTTAGTTTTGTGTCCCTCCATACACCTTGCTGGATTTTTTTTGGGACATCTGGGATCCGTCCCTTGAGGGGGGGTACTGTCAAGATCTAACTCTGTTGTATTTGGTCTCGTCTTTTTCTGTCTTGTTTCATGTTTTATTTTGAAAGGTCTTCACCTCCTGTCTTGCCTGTTTCTGTCTGTGTTGTGCTTTGTCTTGTCTAGATCTGTTTTTGGTTTTCTGTCTGCGTTGTGTCTTGTCTAGATCTGTCTTTGATTTTCGGTCTGCGTTTTGTTTTGTCTTTAGATCTGTCTGTGGTTCCCTGTCGTTAGTTTCCCTGGTGTTTCTTATTACCCGATTGTGTGCACCTGGTGTCCCTGTGTTTTCTCCTCCCTCCTCACCTGTGTCTTGTTTGTATAATTAGTCTTGTGTGTATTTAAGTTCTGGTTTTTCTGTCTGTCTTTGTCGGTTCGTCTTGTGTTTTGACTTGGTCTTCGGTGAGTGTTCTGTTCTGTCTTTGTTTCTAGTATAGCCTTGAAATAAAGGAGATATTTTTGACACTTAAATCTGCATTTGGGTCCTGCTTCCTGCACACACCGTAACAGTATCCATAACTTAAAAAGGGATATTCATTTTGTTTCAACGTCTATTTAAACGCAGAGACATTAGGAATACTTACTTTCAATGTGTATAGCAATTACTCACGCCTGTAAATATATTTTTATGTCGTTTTTCTATTCTTAAAACTCAGTCAATATTTACTGTAATTAATTAATTGTTTTCTTTTTTTTTGTTAACTGTAGAGGAAATGAGATAAATACACATTTTCTTCAAGAATTCAAGGTCACAGGACGAGTGATTTATACACTGATGATCATTTTGGAGGTGAAATATCCTTTTAAACAACAACACAAAGTGGGAGTGTGTGTTTATTTTACAGTGTGGCTTTAGGATTTGTAATCAAGATTCAGACATGTAATCTCCCCACATTGGGGACATTTGAAACACATTTGAAAGACATTTGAAAGATGAAGCAGAGAGCGTTTACCTTGCTGGATTTTCTCGTTCTGGGCTTGCTGGGACGGACCACTTTCAGAGCGTTTTGTTGATCTGCAGAACCAATAAATATAAGTGACATACTTGACACAACAAAAAGGTGTTTTAAATCCCCTTTTCTTCACAAACTAGTATTTAACAACCCCTAGGCTGAAAAGGTTGCACAACTGGAGTTACGAAGTCTTCTGCTGCTGTTCTTTCATGCTCTGTCTGCCGAGCAGCATTTGGGAATCTCTGTCAGTACAGATGCTAACCCCAAGCCACTGAACTAGTTGAGGGTGTTTTGAGTGCAGCCAGAGGCTGTATGTGGCTGCGCCTCCACGGGCAGCTGCATGCTGGGAGTGGCCCTCTGCAGCCTGACAGTCCCTATCGCTGAGCAGGAGGATGGTAGGATTGATAAGCGCTGCAGGCCAGAGGATTCACGTGAATGGGTGTGTGCTTGTTCTGAGGCTGCATGCAGGCGTCCGCCCTCTGTGCTGCACAGTAACACTTTTGTAAAACGATGCCTGTGCTCTCGTCAGAGTCAGATTTAGCTCCCATGGACTCCCCGCGCTCTGACACACATTCACAACCCAAACTCTGTGCGCCTGTCTGAGTGCAACAAGCTGCTGATTTTTACTTTGTAATTACATTTTAGTGTGTTTTTTTTCTAGTTTTGCTTTTCAGGAAGGTTTAGTTTTTGTATTTAGTTTTGGCAATGGAAAGACAAAATGTCACACACGCGTTTAACTAATAAAATACTGTGCAAGAATGACCACGATGTTTACACCTTTTGTTTTGGGAGTCAAGTTAAGGACTCTTTTACTAGCGCACTCGATAATTCATTTTATTGAGATATATTATTATTATAAAACTAAGTTGACGTTGCTTTTTATGTTTTATTTTTAGTTAGTCACCAGATCATTTTGTTTCAGTTTTTAAATTCTAGTACATTTTCACTGCTTACTTTTGTTATATAGTTTCGGTTTTAGTTTTTTCTCAAAGGAAATCATTAGTTAGTTTCAGTTAACTACATTTTTCTCAGCTTATATTCTGAAAGAAAATTTATAAAAATTCTGATATCAAATATTCAATTATTAGAAGGCTAATCAAACATTTTAACATTTAACTTTCATAATATTCAACTGGGCTTGTAAGAAAGTAAAACAACAAAAAAGTTAAGAGAAGCAGGGGGGCCCAGGAGTGAAAAAAATACACTACATACTACATTTCCCACAATGCAACAGTGCCTTCCATTACATCCTCCCTGGCTGAAAAACATCAAGTCGGTCCCCAAATTCCAGTTTGTAACACAAACAAATACGCTTTGTTAGAAATGTAATTGCTTGTGTTGAACTCTAGATAACCCTAATGACATAGTACATACACTTTTTATGACAAACTGTATGTGTAAACATTAAAGTAACCCTTTATTTGTTTGTTTTAATAATCAGTTAAAAGACTAATACTGTAATAGTGGAATCCATACATATCCAAAATGTAGTTTGATCAGTTACTTTTAGCAGTATCTATTTTGACAATCCATTAGTTGTCACAGGAAAACCACAGCATTCATTGGATCAAGTTTCACAATGAAACTGAATGAACATTATTGTAGAGTGATTATCTTTGTTGTTTTACTGGTGGTTGTATACATTGCTGATGAAAGTTTCAAGTATTTCACATTACTACTGCAACAGTTGGTCGGCTAATCAATTAGTTAATCGAGAGACAAATAATTGGCAACCAATTTTGACATTTTTAAAACCCTTCTCAGTAACAAATGTGGACACTTTTCAGGGCCATTTAATTTCCAATTTCCTTCAATTCATGAGTTAATGATTCATTACAGACATACTAAGTAGACTAATCCGAAGTAAAATCATTAGTCTTAACCCTCACCTACTTCTTTAACTCTCCACCTGCCCAACACCTTGCTCACATGCTTTCAGCAGTGACAGTGGAGCAGGAGGCTGGTGGGAGGAACTGCAGGCAGCCAGGCCATTGGACATGCAAAACGTGTCTTTACAGCAGCAGCAGCAGCTAGCCATGGCTGTCTTAGCTTTTTCCCTTTATTACCCAGAGACAGCACACACATTAGGCTGCTTTTGGACTCATTGTTTTCCTCCCCATGTGATGCATTTAACCAACAATAGGGGATTAGTGTGAGAAGCAATACATTGGGAGCTAAATTAAGAGAAGTGGTCCGCAATCAACACGTGGTGCTGCGGAGCAATCCGAGTACAGGGGGGAGGGGAGGGGAGGGTATGGGGGAAATATGCTACCATAAACACCTCTTGACATTCAAGTTAACACACTTCATTTAACCCTTTAAAAAAAAGCTTAAGTGAGGTATGATAAGGATTTCTGTGCAGGGGGGAGCTGTCAAAACGCTGCAACAACGTGCTCACACTACTGCCGTTAGTAGTAATCATATTGTCACAGTTAAATCCCTTTCACTATGTGTAGACATTATAAAAAGCATCTCACCTTTCTCCTGGGAGTTGTTGATGTTATTGCTCGGCACCCTGCCTGTCGTCCTCTTAGTCCACGGGTTGACTTTCGGCGGAGGAGCTTCCACAACTTTGCTCTTCACCGCCTCCACAGCCGAGTCAGCGGTGCTGCTTTGGTCATTTTCTTTGTCGTTTTCTTTGCATTTCTTGTGCATGTCCGCCTCGGTGTTGCTGTGGTCGTCGTCTAGCTGCTTCTCAGTCTGCTTTTCTCCATGCTGCTCCTCCTGAGCCTCTGCCTCGATCTTGTTTTGGTTCTTCTCCTCGGAGCTGGCCGCTGTCAAACCAGCCGATCCGACCAGACTGCACTCAACCTCTGTGGACATCCTGCTAGTCTCCTAACAGTACACAGTGTTAAATCCAGTGTGAAGATGTAGTCCTTGCTCTTTTATCCCAGAGAATCCCGTGAGACGCGTAGGGGGAGACCACATCCACAACTTGGGGTAAACAACTCTTAGGGCTGGACCTCGTTAGCCAGCAAGAAGTAGCTTCTGAAGCTAACAGTTAGCCAGCTAGCCGAAAGTAGCTCCTAAAGCTAACAGTTAGCCAGCTAGCTAACCATGCACCAAATCAACGAGATTAAATGTCTCTATTTCAGCTTTAAATCCACAGTTTTAACATCAACAAGTAGTTACCTCAGAGTCTCTAGTTAGTCACCATGAAGACGACACGATGTGGTTTAGTTTGCCTGCGAGTTTTCTGTCACTTTTCTTTAAAAAACAAACTCCCACAGCGACCTCCTCGCTGTCTCTCTCTCTGGTTTCAGCTCCACGCTCCCAGCAGAGAAGAGCTCGTGCATCCAGCTGCTGTCTGCTGTAAACAGTGACTCTGCTGCCCCCAAAGCCACGCGCAGGTACTGCAACACACATGGATTAATGTACAGTATATCTCTATGATATTTATACCTATGATTTATATCCTAGAAATTGCCTAGAGATGCCTGCAGAGGCAATGTGGGGTTAATTATGGACATGTTGACTGACTGACTGAAGCTTATTAACCTCCTTAGACACCACTATGAAACGTTTCCGAGTTGATTACTGACATTAAGACAATTCTTTTTTTATATATATTTTTTATTACAAATGTTGTCATTTTCTTAAACCAGAAAATACTGTTAACAGCCATACAATTCATGTTAATCTTTTTTTAAATGTGAAATAATATGTAAATCATGCTATAAATGACATATGAACACATTTGTGTAAAAACCTTCAGAATATAGAAATGAATTACACTATGAAGCTTGGTGTATGTAACTTTGGAGACGATTTACATAACATTATGTTGTGTAAATTATGTATGTATGTTGTATTTGACTGTATATGCATTGACGTTTCTGAGGAGTTTGTGTAAAGGTACAGTAAGTGTACAAGTGTGTGACAAAGTCAGCATGTAAAAAATAGACCAAGTCATATATATACATATTTTAATGTGGAAATGTTACATTTTATACATTTACTTCTGTGTCGAAATAATAACACATGGGCCCAAAAAATCGGTTCAATGATAATTCAATGGTTATGGATTTTCAAGAAAAAGCTGCAGGTTAAAATATTTATTTTGTTATTCTATATTAACAACAAGGGGAACAAGTTTTAATTTAAGTTATGAGTTTATTTATTTAGAATCAGCAAATACACATTTATTATTGGTTTTCATAAACAAATATTTTAGTTTTATTCTTTACATTCATTTAAATATTTTATTTTTGTGTGAACAAAACTCATTAATTTGCCTATTTTTTATTCTGTTCCAAAAACATAATTTGTATTTCTTTAATTTTTTTTATATATTTTTTTACTTAACCCACAATTTTTTTTTTTATTACATCATCGTTAACACATAGTTCCCTGAGATTGTTTTAGGATTGGTTTCTGTGCCTTTCTCTGCCTGTTGAACTACAGATAATGAAACCCAGAGATCAGAAACATCGTCAGCGCCACAGAGGAATGCTTCGGTGCAGACGACACGACTCGAGGTCTGGTGTAGATGTAAGGATGCTCCAGGAGAAAAGGAAAGATAATGATTATCTTATGTACAAACACAAATACTTAAAGATACAAAATGACAGTTATTTTTGTACCTTTGTTGGGCAGATGAGTTTTGTTGGCTCTGAAAAACTCTTTATTTTCTCTTTCTCTCCGTTAGCCTGGAACTGAGGAAGAATTGTGTTTACATTTGGAGAATCAGAAAAGAGCAATTTCTCTCAGCATGAATACAGTGATGGCACGCTTCTATATTTTTAGGAATACACAGTATTTTGTATCTGTTCCAAACCCAAATCAGCCGCTTTTTATGAAAACTACTAATACAGATATATATTAGCCTGTATTTCACTTTTAGCCAACTAAAATAGAATAGAATAGAATATCTTTATTGTCATCACACATCAGTGTAACGAAATTGAGTTGGCATCTCTCACTGCAGTACATAAATAAGAACACATCCATATAAGCAGTGATAAAGCAGAGATAGTAGCAATAATCAGGGTCATCCCTTAAATGCACTTTACCAGAATGTTAAAATACATTTTTAAGGATTATTTAATAAAGAAAAGCTACAATGTTTAAATATAAATAGTTACTAAAAATATCTGTTTGATACTTAATAAATATACAAATAAATAACATATGGTATTTTTGGCTGCAGTCTTTGAAAAAAAAAGCACCTTAAACAGTTATCTAAACATAATAAAACCTCACCATGTTGTTCCACAGTCCCTTAGCCAGCTCTTCATGTCCTTTAACAGTGAAGTGGAAACAATCTGCCGTGAAGAAACTCAAGTCAATCGTCCCGTCCTGAAGTACAAACAAAATAATCGCAAATAAGTATTGTTAGTGCAAACAAAAGGCAACACGTGAATGGTGGTGTAAATGTTTCTTTGTGTGTGAGAGACTCACAGGAAGTGTTGGAAGTACGGCCTTCTCTAAATAAGGCTGCAGAACAACAGCAAAGTCCTTTTTGAAGAAACGCTCGCCGTGCAGAAGCTTCTCTAATCTCCTCTGTAAAGAACGGAGGTCCAAATCACCTCAGAGTTTTACTGCCTGATAGCACGACATCTACACCGGGTTTCTTTGTAGTAACTGTGCATCATAAAGCTGTTCAATCCTTTTGGGGAGTACATAACTCTACTCAATTAAATACACATATTTATAAAAACAGCCCACATTTTTATGAATTATTATTACAGTACAAGTATTATTCTGAAGAATTACTATTTGTCAAAGTATCAAAAAGAACTTGAGGACATGTTATGCTCATTTTCAGGTTCATATTTGTATGTTGTGTCTCTACTTTGACATGTCTCCATGCTTTAATGCTGCAGCACCTATTTTCACCCTCTGTCTGAAACCAGAGCCCAGTCTGCTCTGATTGGTTAGCTGGCCGGCTCTGTTGTGATTGGTCAACTGCTTAGAGATGTCCCGCCCCTTAGCCTCTCACATAAAATGTGTTGAAGTGCTAGCCAATAGGAGCGTGAGTGTTACATAGTGATGTCAGTAAGTGTTGGAAATAAACAAAGAAGTCCAATGGAGGCGCTTCAGGCAGAAAATTTTCTCTCACCTGAAATTCGTAGTTAACCTCGACCAGCTCCTTCAGCTCAGGGGAGTTTTCTTCAGGTTGGACAAGACACGAGCAGAAACTCCTGAGAGCAGAACATCAGATTATCAGATTAAAAGATTATCAGATCAATTATGATTTGTAATCCTCAGAGATTTGGACACAGACATAAGGCAGGGCAAATAAAAAACCCTCACTGTACAACAGGATTCAGGATTTAGTACTTGAGTAAATGTATATCTATATTTTAAGATATTCTGGTGGTAATAGCTAGATCCTGCAGGGGTTTATATTAACAGATTATTAAAAACCAGAGGTAACTTTTGCAGCTGACAGCCGAACGTCGGCCTCTGGACGTCTCTGAGAGGCTTCATGGGGAAAATCTGCACCACGTTGACGATCGTCCTGGGGATCTGAAACCAGAACAACAACATTTACCACTAGTTTCAGTAGGATAGAGGTAGAAAGGAAAAACTGTTCCCAAAGAGTAAAAGGGGAGGGGAACATTTCACATGTATGCATATGCACTGAGGTTAATGCTTTAACATTTGTGCAACTTTTGTCCTGGTTTGACTGTTAATAAAGCATACATTATCACCCAAATATTGGTTATACCTCTTAAGCCAACTTCATTCAACCTCATATATTGACCACACTTTTTACTTTGAAAGTATGGTCAATATACCTCGGTTACACAAAATGAAACCTTACATTTCAGTTAAAAATGGCAGCACATATTTCTTTACTATAGTATTTCTACTTCACTGTAAAAAAAAGAATAATCTCTTAGTTGTTTGAGTTGAGCCCTCTTTTATTTGTTTCTATTTTAAGCCACGTACAGCACCAGTCTAAACAAAGGATGGGAATCTCAATCCAAACACAAAGTCATATCTTTATTAGATAACAAAGGGAAAATGTGAAAATGAGGATACCACATGCATCATTTAAGTATGATGATGTGAGCATTGAGTAGTGATGGGTGAAGTAATTATGCATTTTTTTAGTCAGGTAATATATTTTAGAACTGTTTTGAGGTACTTCATAAAATCTCACCTCCTTCATCATCATGTCCAGAGCTTCTGTCATGTGGTGAATGAATCTGTCGGGGGAGAACAGAGTCTGTGGAGAGGGGAGAGGAGGCTCAGATTTATAGTCTGATATCTTTCAAATCTGATATTCTCTCAGATTTAAACTGTACATTTGCGAAAGGAAAACTCAGAAATGTACAAGAAAATATCCTTAAATTATAAAGACACACATTTATAACAACAAACTAATTTATTTTTTAAAATGATGTGGATTCCTGATTTAAAAACACATTTTCTTTCCTTTGTTTTGTACATTTAAAATAATTTCTGTTTAATTTGTGGGATTTTCGTAAAAAATGAACCCATAAATGTAGGAATTTAATTTGGAAAATTGTGAGGGTTTTATTTTTTTATCTCTGATTCAATTAACTTCCTCTAGCTTGATTTTGAATAAGCAAAACAAAATGTGGCCCTCAAATGCCGTTGTACAATACAGACTTTTTACTCAAATAAAACACCCCTACTTTGTCTTTACAGTAATCACAGATGTCGTTCATGCCGATCATCATCGTCACCACCTTCCAGTCCTCTTCAAAGTTCAGACCCTGAAGAAGGAGAGTTGATGTTGAACGTCACATAAATAAAGTTTAAATTATGATTATGAATCATCTAATGAGCAGAGTGAGATGAGATTTACGGGATAGGACTTGAACGTGTCGATCATGTGTCTTATCTGATCAGAGACGTTTCTGTAGAAGAACAAACATGAATCACAACATCAATAAAACATTATCAAATCATTTACAACTAAATATTATGATGTTTGAACTTAAAGGTATGGTAGGTAATTCACTTCAGAAACACTTGTTATATTCCATGGAATGCTCTTAACATCCCGATAGCAATGACTACATTAAATGCTTTGACAATAAACATATGATATACAAATATTTCATCTGTGGAAGCCGTGGCGCTGTAAAAAGCACGACCAATCATCTGCCTCGGCCCGGCTAAAATAACTGGATGGCCTACCTGCCTGTCAGCCTTCCATCTGTGCACAAACTTATCTCGTGTCCTCATTGGTCATGTGCGCGTTCGTGTGTGTTGGAGGAGGGACTCTGTAAGGAAGTCTGAAGGAAGTGGCAGATTTGTTCCGGTTGTGTACTTTCAAATTCCAGCGCACTCGAGCTGGTTTCTCCATTCTTACCTATGATTCTTACCTACGTTACCTTACCTACCCTACCTTTGAAGGCATTAAGAGGGCACTCAGTGTCTCCTTAAAGATTCCTACATTTGCATGATAAATAATTATATTGGTTTTAATTATGTACTTTAGTTCACAATTTACTTCATCATATTTTATACAAGTCTGGTTTGTGTTTTCTTAAGTTACAGCGATTTTGTCTGCTCTTGTATAGTTTTATTTTAATTTTTTTATAAATCACCCCCAACATTTCCAAATATTTCCTTGACAGTTTGAAGCTCCACATAGCCTACAGTTACCGTACAGAAGCACACATGTAAATGTAAAATAAAGTTTAATATAACAATTGGGAAGAAGCCAGAGCAATGAAAACAAAACGCCTCCATAATAATAATTTGGATGGAAAAATGCCTAATTATAATTAAAAAAAACATCTCTCTATTTTTTACTTAATTGTATTTAATTGTATTTATTTATCTTTTACATATTTGTATTTATTTATTAATTTGTATTAATTTATTTACTTATTTTTATTTATTCATTTCCTTATTTTCCTTACATATTAAGGAAATGTGTTTTGAAATAAATAAATAAAAATAAGTAAATAAATGAATACAAATTAATAAATAAATAAAAATAAGTAAAATATAAATAAATACAATTAAGTAAATAAATAATAAATAAAGAGTGTTTGTCTCACAGTGTGTTGTGTCCGGTAACGGCGAAGTTGAACCCGGTCTCGTTGACGGTCGCCGGCTGACCGTGGAAGATCCGAACCGGGGACGGACCCAGCAGCTCGGGGCTGAACAGCTTAAAAATATCTAGACAATAAAACAATCAAACATTACAAAAATAAAAATAAAGACCTGAGTAAAGAAGCGAGGATCCGTGGATTTTATCAACTAATACGTCAAATATTTTACCAAGATATAAAAACATAGATCAAAGCCATGTCTTCCATAACTTTAAGTTTCACTGTTATTTCAGTCACAAATTATCTAAAGTTCAGCGTTAAAATAATTTTTGCAGGTGATTTTTGTTTTGTTTTGAAGTTCATTTTCATTCAATCTTTTGTTTTGATTGAGATGTGTTAACACTGGGCTGGACTTTAAATATATATTTATACATTTAATTAACACTGAATTATATTTTCTTACAGTGTTAGGCCTTGATCATTTTTCACTTCTTGGTTATTTATTGGACATTAAATTACTTACTGGCCAGTGTGATGACATTTTGATACGTCCCATATCCTCCGATGCTAAAACAGAAAGAGACATAAAACATACATAATCATAACAGCACTTACAATGTGACTGGAGAGATAAGATAATGTTAAATAAATCATCAATCAATCGATTAGCACCTTTTAAAACTGGCTACTGTTATAAATCCTCTGATTTACAGACAGCTGATATTCAGAGGATAGTTTGAGTTTTTGAATGTTTTATAATTAATATCCTATGGAGTATTCATTTGGAGCCGTGGCGCTGATTTACCTCCAAGATACGTGGCGAAATTCAAAAGGTATGGATAAAATCGTAGAGCCATTGGCACCAATAGCTGTCTGCAAGAAAAAAACATACATGCAATATTTTAAAAGCAGAGAAGTCTTCATTACTACTAATATTATTCAATAACAATAACAGTAGTTTGTAACTGTGAGTGTGAGTGTAACACTAGTTACATTTACACTAAGTACAATTTTGATATCCTTTATTTGAGCACTTTCAGTTTGTGCTTTTTACTCTTCTACAGTTAGTTTTTTACCTTTATTCACTTTCACAAATTTGGATCGTTACAACCAAAACTATCAAAGAACTTTTAAAATGTGATGTTTTGTCCCAAATGAACCTATGAAATTACACCTAAAAAGAATATTCGATTTAACAACAGAAAACAAATAAGATAAATAAATACAAAATATAACCAACAAAGAAGTTATGATGTGTTATTATGATAAAGATAAGACTTCATTGATCCCTTGTGACATTTACAAGCTTCACAACAGTATATAAAAAACAATAAGCTCCTCTTTTATTAGTGGCAACACATATGACAACAATTATATCATATTATTATATTTTTCTGAAATGGGCTGCATAACGTTTACTTTGACTTTTTCTACTTTAATTGCGATTCTTATTCTTTCACATCAGTAACTTTTTGAATGCAGTACTTCACTCACAGTTAAAGAGTCTCCCAGTGCGGCGATGACTTTGACATCTGCAGCTTTGACATATTCAACTAGAAAGAAAAGAAAACAATAAAAACAGTCAGACTCAAAACATATACACATGTTTGAGAGCTCTGATAACCTTGAACAGGGTATATTACAGCGACATTAAAAGGCACACTCAATGTTCAAGCAGACTATCTCAGTAAAATATCCCACATTTATCAAATGCCTTCATTTTGCATCTGCACACATTTGATCTCATACAAACTTTTCAAGAATCATAAAAGGATTAAAAAAGACATTTGTAAATCAAAAGTGTTCAGCATGTTTGAACCACTTCTTCTTTGTACTCACATTAAAGGTATTTAAGACCTTCCAAGCATTGACATGTTGGTGAAAGAAGTATCAATAAAGTCTTATGTTAATATATGATATAGTTGTTAAATGCAATTGAAGTGACAAACCAGAGTACATTACTAGAGTTAAAGTACTTAGTAGTAACTCAGGGGACCCTCACCTGAGGTGGGGACGCTGGGAGATGGAGTCATATCAGGACAGATGAAGGGTGGATGAAGAGGCTGGCGGAGGAAATCTGTTCCTAAAACATCCTGCAGAGAAAAAATATGTTCTGTAGGTTTTGTTTTCATTTAAAAAAGATGTAACATGGAGATATTTGTCACCTTTGAGAAACTTGTTCTCCATAAAGATAACTCATACATCATCATGCGACTCATTTCATTTAGTAAGTTGGAGATTTTAAGTAGAATAATACAATTTTGGCATCGCATATTTCAGTTTCAGTATTGATTTGTATACTTAGACAGGTAAATATAAGGAGTTAAATAACAAGATGGAGACAATACCTGATGGAAAGGTTCATCTTCTTCCTTTAAAGTGTAGCCTGCAAGAAACAAGAAAAAAGTATAAATACATGTTGAATAAACTGCAGATAAACTTGTTAAAATTCACTCTGTAAAAGATGAGTTGTTTTTAGTAGAAACTTTGTGTGTTACCTTTCACACTCATATAGTTTAACACTCACCGTCTACACGACATGCTGCTACTAAACAGACTGCAAACAGCACACGTGTTGACAACATCTTCTCTTGTCCAAATTGAAAAGCAGATTTAAAGATTTTAAATTGCATAAAGTCGTCCTCCGGGTATGAAGCTTTGTCGTGACAAAAATCCTCGGTAAATGAAGACTGATTAACGTTATCTTTGACCTTTGAAGTCATTAGGCCGAGTCCTATACTGCGGATAATCGATTTATAATTGCAGACAAAGTTGAACCAGGAGTAAGATACTTACAGGATTTAGAGAGATCATATCATGCAGATAGACAAATAATTCACGTTGGAAATAAAACAGTGTACTCAAATGAATAAAAGGCATTTGTTTTTAAGTTCCTTTGGAGCGATTTAAAATACATCCCTTATTCAGATTAAGTCCATATAAAGAGAAATCACCAAGTCAAGTGTAAATGATGAACAAGACACCACCTGAAGCTCCACTTACTATCTTTTTCCCACACGTTCAATAGCAAAGTCCATTTCCTGATTCAAACCATAATATGCTACTAAAACCCACATACAAAGCTTATTAGTTGGATCTTTTGACAGGATAGGCAATATTTAATTTCTTTCCAGTCTTGCTCCTGCAACCTGTGGTAGAAAGTGACTATTTTTTTTACACTGTTGTAATGTTATTTTACCCAAGTGAATTATCTGAGTACTTCTTCTAGCTCTGGTAAATAGTCTAACTGTTAAACTAGCTACTCTAAAAGCAAAGAGGGTTAAATTAAACGTAAATATCAGAAGAAAACGTTAAATGCACTTATCTGGTGGGCTTTAAAAACTATGTAGTTATGTTACCTTTAAATCATTGTTTATAAATATGTATTAATGAATAACCTAACCGGTGTGAACGCAGCATAAAAAAACGCGGGGCTCGTGACGTCAGTATCGGGGTCACGCGGGGTTGACCTCAGGTGTTCGCGTGTTTTTCAGGTAAATTCCTGCTGTCGGTAAACAAATGGACTCAGCGGCGGTTTGCGGTGAAAACATGAAAAATGTGACCGAACTGCGCGGTTTAAAGCGAGTAAAATGCCCGGACAGAAGAGAAGATATAATGTACGATTCCCTCCTGTGAGTACAAACTTTATTTTAGAGTTTAAAGATGTTAAAAGTTAAAGATAAAAATTATTAGCCGCGTTCATGTAGCATGAAGTGCTGGGCGCAACGTTCAGGTGATGCCGGAAATCTGGGTTAAACGTCGTAAACACTAAGACTGTCAATTGTCATGTTCAATATTACCCGAGTGAAATTTGGATTATTCACAAAACGGAAGTTTAGTAAACAATGTAAGCCTTCATAAGAACAATAATGTGATGGAGTAATTGATGTACAAGTTATTTTCAGTTCTGGTATTGTTTAGACAACACAAAATGGCACGTTTAACCTGTATACAATAACAAATGAATTGAGAGGCTAATGAAAGTAAAAGTAAAATAAGTAGTAAGCGATTTCGTTGCTTTACTATAACACTTTTGATTGTAAATAACTTTGATCAGAAACAGAAATTGCTCCATATTTGTCTCTCTTCTTGTGTTTTCTGTTGTTTTTCCTTGGGTATATTGAATATTAGTTGACAGGTGCAGATTTCCGTAACATCAAAAGTGTCACATGCTAGCAAATAAAACATTCTGAATGCTAAATGAAGTTCTGATTTACATGCTGTCTGATGTACAACCTCAGATACAGGAAACAGGGGTTTATATAATTTCTCTGAAAGTGTCCTAAAGTTCTTTGTTTCTGCTCACAGAGTCGCATCAAGAAGATCATGCAGAAGGACGCAGAGGTGGGGAGGATTGCGATGGCAGTTCCTGTGTTAATCTGTATCTTTTTACACTTTCAGATTGTGGTGGATTAGCTGTGAGTATGTATTATTATGCATCACTTTATTTCCACCAATCTGTTTTCCTTTAACTTCTTCTTTAGGGTTTACGGACACATGGCATGCAAAACCTTTTGACTAACAGTGGTGTGAAGTAATTAAGTACAACGTTAAAGTACTTGTTCTTGAATATTTCAATGTAATGCTTTACTTAAGATTACTACATTGTTTGGCAGCTTTACTTTCTAGTTATATTTGTTATATTGTTGAATGAAGACTAAATCAAAATGTGTAAATTAAGAATACTAAAAATATTCTTGGCGATGATTCAATCTGTTTTAGGCTATAAATACTAGTGTCTACAAAGCCACCTTTATTGTCAATCTTCCAGTTTGTGTGTACAGACAGAGAGATCGAAATACCGTTTACCACAATCCCGAATATAAAAACAAATGTATATTAAAATATAAAAACCTGTGTGCAAATAATATATGTACAGTCAAAGACACATTTTGACATTAAGACCTAAATCATAAAAACACAACAATTAATATGTACAAAATAACAGTCACTTCAATATTTTGAGAATGTATTTTAATTGTATGTAGAAATGTGTTGATGTTTTTAAAGTCCTGAATGTCAGAGATCAGCTCGAGCGCTGGAAATGTTCCTGAAGTCTCTGCTGACCAAAATCTGTCTGATCACTCAGTCCAAGAACAGCTGCGTCGTGTCTGTTGCTCACATGTGAGTAAACCACAACTCCACAAATATCAGGTCAATATTAAACTACACACTTTTGGACTTAAAACAAATAAAAGGAAAACATCTGTGTTTAATCTTCTTAAATGGTCCCAAGATATAAATTGAGAATGGTGTATATGAGGATAATGAATTGATCATGTTTCTGTGTAGGAAGCAGTGCATAGAGTCGGAGAAGCTATTCCACTTCCTCATAGATATGGCGGAGCGACCCTCGTCTGCCGCACAGAAAGACGCCAGAGGTCTGACCCTGTGGCCGATGTACAGGTGGAGACTGGAGTTATTATTATCAGACGTTATAATTCTTAACTTCAAACATCACAGACTGTTTGGGTGGTGAAACGTGTGACCTGATGTCCTTTTGGCATAGCTAGTGTTTCTGCATTTAGTCAACAGATTTTCATTAACCTTTCAGAGGAAGTGTACTTTATTAGGACTTTTAGAAGCATTAAAAGAAGGTTGAGTAACAATGAAATATTGTGCGTAGAAATAAAGTAGAGTTATTAAATAATAACATTTAATTATAATTTGTATTAAATATTTTCTATTGATTGCATTATTTTTCTTGTTTTTATGAATACTGAATATTGAAACTATATTGGAACTAAACTAAATCTTTATTTCTTTATTAACGCTGCAATATTTATTTTTTGCTTGAATAATTATTGAAAGAATACACTTTTCAGTTTATTGGCCATCTGGTTAGTTGACAAAATGCTTCAGCTCTAATCTGTTTCATGATAGTCTTCCCAGGTCAAAAATGCATGAAATTCAGGTTCAAAAACCGCCTGAAGTGGTAGAAATGGCGCCACGGCGAAACCTGGGCTCACTGGACAACGACTCCAGCTCCAGTGTACGTATATGCTTCTTACTGTACAAACAAATGACTGATGATGGTCTCCCGTTGTTTGTTTTTTAATACCCCAAATTAAAGCATGACATATATATAAAGGCAGGTCTTGGTGTACTGTTGTGTGCCAAAAAGACTATGAAGCTATGTCACAATAGCGACCCCATGAGGAGGAAATGTTCATTACACTCCAGAAAAAAAGCTTTTCTATTTTTTGATTATTTCCTAAACTTTGGTAAAAATGTCCTTTGCAATCAGAAGAAAAGGTCATGTTGTTCTTTGGACTAAAAGAGTTTATTCTTGCTATAATAAGCTAATAAAAAAAACAGATCCAGTGTTAACCAATTTGATTTGGTCCGATTTGTGTTCAAAATATGTGTCTCTTCCTTCCTGCAGGAGTCAGAGCTTTACATCTGCCTTTGAGCGAACAACCAGAGGAAGGTGCTGTCAACTTCCAGCATCCTTTCATCATGTTTATTTTATTTAAATGTTTATTTAAACGCTGCTTGTGCAGGTTAACGTGTAGGTAATAACTATGGAACAAAATCTAATTTTCTTTTCAGTTTAGGGGGGAAAACATTTAAGTTGTTTAATACTTTAGACCTTTGGCTGCTAATGTACAGTTTGGGGTTCTTTTTGTTTTGGAAAATATATATTTATGGTGTTTTGTAATGAAGCCTGTTCCCTTTTTGTTTGTAGCAGATATGCTAGGAGGACAGGAAGAAGTTGAATGCTCTGTGTAAGTTCACATTAAGGTATAATGAATGTATTATGCCATTTAAATAACAGACTTTTAAATCCTATGTTTTTCATGCTATTTGCTTTGTTTATAAGTTGAATTCACATGGTGTTACGCTATATGACTGTGCTTTAAATCCCAGTTTCCCTTACCATTTTATGCAGCAGCCTTTAAAACTGAAGTGCTTATTTTGCTAAACTGTGACCTTCATGGTTCCTACTGTGAGCGTTTAACTTTTAAAGCACTTGTAAATTAACGTTTTAAAGAGAGCGAGCCCATAAGGCTCACACAAATGGTTTCTTGCTCACGTGAACGTTTCCTTGTGGCTCCGTATCTTTGCATGTGAAGTCAAATTGTAAATAAATAACTTCTGTGATTTAATGTGAAAGTTAAATAAAAACAAATCAAAAGCATAGGAGAGATTGGTTTATTCCAAGAAACTAATCGTTATACATTGTGAGGTGAAATGATGAATAAATAGACGCACTTTGTTCTGAAAACTTTACTGGAAATTGACATTTAAGCCAAATACAGCAATACTTCTCTCTTGAGTTGCTATGCTAGCTAGCTGCGTGAAGAGAGGAACCTGATTTCACTTTCCAATACTTTAAATGATTTGCGCTGAAGCTCCCAGTTGATCCTGTGATGACTTTAATGAAATACCAGAAAGGTAAAGTTCTGCTTAGCTCAGTGACACATTTCAGTAAATGCATATCCAGTAGTCATTCCTCCGTCTGTCTTAAATAAAACATGCATCTTCACTACAGTTACACTTGAAGAGTAAAATATGTATTAAAAAAAGCATTTATTTTTTTTCAAGTAAAAGAAAATCCAAACATTTATTTTCAGTCTTGCAGTAATTACATATTTATAGACTTGGAGGCCAATTTGCATTAGTGGTTCAATAGATTAATATTTTGCTTTATTCAATCCAGAGTCTCCAAGGCACAGTCCATGAATCCCTCTCTTTTGAACTGACCCAAACACTGATCGAGAGAAATCTAGACTTAAATACGTTGAAAGAAATTAAAACATTTACACAGACGAGTGACAGAACGGCCTCACCTCATTATCTCTTCAACTCGTGCTTCAGAGTTTACAATGGGACATCTTGTGCCAGAGAGATCACAGGACAAGAAGTTTTAAAAATTTCAAAATTGAGGAGGAAAAAAAACCGTAGACTACAGTTGAAACGTCTTCAGTAGAGTCGAGATCCGAAGCCAAAAGTCTGTTTAATAGCTTCAAAGTAGTATCTCTTCCAGCCCTCTTTCGTGCGGTCCTCCTCGTTGTCGGGGACGCCTCGACAGTCCACCTTCAGCTCCGTCTCGCTGCTGCGGTCCTTGAACGTCATGGAGATCGTAGAGTAATGCTCTGTGGGGCAAAAACACCCGAAAAATAAATAACATTTCTATTTCCCCCCAAATAATAGTCCTGATTCAAAGATTCTGCAGTCAATTTCTTACCTGCAGAGTTCAAGTACTTTGTTCGTTAGGAACTGTTGATTATGAGTTTACTTAAATGATCATGACGCACCTCATAATAACATGTTTTGTTTACTGAAAGAAGCTAAATATTTTACATTTGTAGTTGTGTGTAATAAAAGAAAGCTAAAACCTATATGTCAAGAAAGGTAATCGACTAATTTGTACGAGCTAAATTGTTTCCCCAAATATAATGACATATAAAACATATGGTGTGTTTGAGTAGATAACGTTTACACTTTTATACACAATCATTTCTAATGTAAGACAAAAACATTTGTGTCAAATCGGCTCTTAGAATATAAATGTATAAATGAACGTACCAGCAGGCCAGTTGTTATACCTCCACTTCATAACTATTTTCTCATCAGGAACCTGGTGGAGAGGATTCATTGTTAATGTTAAAGGGTAAAATAGAGGACAAATTGCACATTTACTAAAAGTGAAATTCAAGCCAAAACCCACTCTTATCATCACACCTAAATTGTTACTAGAAATGCAATTGCAAGACATTTTTTACAGAATTCCTTTATACCCACAGCAATGAAAAAACATACTGAGACGTGGTTCGTTTCACTAGCTGTTCACACAACCGTAGTATGTATTGATTGTTATTTAATGCTTAGCTTGGTTTAAAGGTTGTCTTACCAGATCTGTGAATTCACCGAAAACATTTCCATCTAGCAGACGAAACTTTCCGCCTTTCTCTCCGTCCACTGACGCTGGAGCGTGCGTGAACGCCTGAACCATCTGCAGATGCATAAGATAAACACTTCAATCTAAATGTGCATTTGCTGGCTGATTCTTCTAACCATCTGTGAGATGAATGTGCACTCAAGAGTCAGATATGGAGAGGAAGCTTACATCCTGGTTGAGGAAGACCCTGTAGAGATCAGCCGGGGAGGTGAGGAACTTTTCCCTCATGCTGAACTTGCAGGTAGGGATCTTGACGCCGGTGTTGATCGGAGCAACTGTGCTGCCTGAGGAGGAAATCTGTTCCACAACAAGAATAAAGAAAGTGTGGCGAGGGAGGATCAGTGCTGCGATGGTGTACAACTCACAGTAAATCATTTAGGGACAGGAGCTGTGTGGGATAATGTAAGATGTGGCTGAGGATCTTTTGTAATTTACGCACCTGAGTTTTATTCAGCTTGGCTTTGGACTGCGATGTTGTGGTCTTGGCCACACCGTTGGCTGTAGGCAGGATCATTCCCTGTGTGAACTCTGAAATTAAAAAAAATGAAACAAAATCAGCTTAAACCTTTTTTAAATCATCAAAGAAAAAGTATTTCAGTTTAAATAATCAGTACAAAATACTTATATCTAAAACTTGTCTCATATTAACATTTTCTACATAACCATTTTGTATTCTGTTTTTACACGTATCTTTGTTAACCCAAATGTTAAATATGACCTATGAAAAACTCTGTTAAAATATATCAAATTAAAGGTAAACATTGTGAATACCCCAAAGATGTGAATATTAATGAAACTAAAAACTATGAAGACGTTTAACGGTCATTAAGGCAGAAAATGCAGAGAAATGTTCAGAGAAAATTCAGACACTAAGGTTGTTAATACAGGGTATATGCAGGAATCCTGAAGTCAGATGCAATACCTTTTAGGACCTTTTTTAAGACCCGTTCCATACATTTTAAGACCTCATCGCCACTTGGAGTTCTAACCGGTTACCTTGGCGACACACTTTACCTCACATTGACTATATAACAGTATTGATTGTCCTTCCTCCTTATCTTCCAACCATTTGGACGCAGACTTGCATTTCCCAATAACGATGTTGTTTAACAACCGGCGTAAACGGACCTTCGCGCGCTATCAAGCAGTGAGCGTGCGATGTCCTGTTCAGATGACGTCAAACCCAACGGGATGCCATAAACAAACTACACAGAATCACACTACACACCTACGCAATGATTACATTCAGGCAGACTGTAGAATACAACCTCTTTGGACCATTTATATACTTATTGAAAACAAGCTACAAAATGTAATACCTTGGAAAATACTTTTGAATAGCCTTGATTTCCGTAAAATGTATTTATCAACTTTTAATACTTTTTAAGACCCCGCGGACCCCCTGTAATGATTTTTTTTTTTAAGTCCAACGTTGTAGGTTAGTGATCCTGTGATTCAGTTTGTGTGGTGAGTGGACCATTTTGTTTGAATTACCATCACTGTATTCCTTTAAATCACAGAATGGTTTCACTCACCTGTTTTCAAGTAACCAACGTAGCTTCCCAGGACCTGGCGGATATTGTCAGCTCCTTTTGTCCTCATCAGCTTGGTGAGGGGTGTTTCAGGTTCATCTTTATTCAACGACACAGAGATCTGCACAAAGATCAAAAGGTGGGATTTCAAAACGCTGTTCCTACAACATGCAGTCGGTTGAAAACACTACACACAAACTCTTTGGTGAAACTTACATCCAGATCCTCCATGTCGTTCTCGTCCGAAAGGTTTGGGACATCAATGGATCCTGTATACTTGACTCCTGCTTTCGACACTCCTGGGAAAATAAAGAGAATACAGTTGTCAAATGGAACTTGAAGCCTCTTTATTCAGCTTTCTTTAAAAATAACAACAGAGGAACACTTCTTTTTGATCAACTGTTACTGTCCTCTACTAGCTGTGGTTTCTATTTTAAGAAGCATTTACCTGCCAAAATGAGAAAGTGGTCAAAACTACACCGAAAATTATCACTGCTTTATGCACGCCTAGTTATTTCCTGTGTATTCATCCAGCAATCAATTTTATGCTAGTATATATTTCACCGCAAAACAACAGTAGCTTCAGTCTCCGACTCACCAGTCCAAGTAGCTTTCAGGTTCCATTCATAAAAGAAAATGAGTTTCCCTTTACGGTTGTTAATGGAGGCCTCTCCTTCCACCTTGGCGACTTCTGTCACCTCACAGCTCCCCTCCTCGTTCTCCACGATCAAACCGAGGAGGAGGGATTTTAATTTGTCGGACGACCAGTTTGTTGCATCTCGTTCAGTCCTGCAAAGTGAACACATCCAAAAAGGTAAATAACCACGATTTTAATTTTCTTCCTCTATAATATTCACATAGCATTTGCAATCTGATCTTTACTGTGCTTCATTTCCATATTGTTTAATGTTTTTGGATACTTTGCTTATTTTCTTAAGATGTATTGCTTTACACTAAATGTGTCAATTTGTTCACCATTGACCAATTTATCTTTATGGATTCAGTATCTTTACAACCAACATATTGTAGATTCCACCTTACAATTCATTGACATTTAGCTCTAAATACAGCAGTGTGATGAATTATCAACTATTGCATCTTTACAAAGCACTTGAAGTCAAATTACATTACATTAAAACTAAATTAAACGACATAAGCGTCCTGATTTACTCTGTTAGGAATCACATGTTTGATTATCTAGGCCTTTGTATTGAGAAAAACAGACAAATAAATACCGAACAGAAAGAGGACAGGGCATTCGTAACTATTAAAAAAATAAAGGCGTTTCAATTAATTGTCTGTGAGAAACGGTAGATCATCTAATGAAAAGTATTGTTAGTCTAAATAATACACACTCAAATCTAGAATGAACACTTTTTTCTGATATTTACGGTAAAGATTTCAACATTCCTTAACTGATTGATGTTACCATGGATATTAATTGGGTTAGGAAACCATGGGGAAAACTCCATAAAACAGCATACAGTTTGGTAAGTATTCAGTCTGTAGGAAATGTGATGAATAAATACTTAATGCCACTTTGTGCTCACAACAAGAAATGGCTGTCAGATCACAAAAATCTCGATTCATAAAAAAAAACAAGATATCGATTTGCTGCAACTTTTAAGATATAATGTACCTTACATGTCCTATAGAGGTGTAACAACACACGATTACACTACACGGCTCGTTATTACACCGGAACACGCGTGGCGTAACCATTTTGTTGTTAACGGCTAAAACCTCCATACATACATTAAAGCTACAGTAGCTAGCTGCAAGGGAAGCTAACTTCAAAACGAGAGCTCGATCAAGAAAACCTGTAACATTTGATCATTTACTTTAATAAAAACTCAGAGCTCTCTACGAAAATCTAGACGGCAGTTGTTCATCAGCACATAGGAGCAACATCTAAAAATAACAGATATAGCCATAAATAGTATGTCAATGTGTTACATTAGCATTAGCAGGCTAGTTAGCGTAGTGTCCTTTCGTGATTTCTCACCAGTGCCAGTTGTTGACATTAGTCGCGTCGGCTCTCTCTTCTACGATCCAACGAGGGTCCCCTTCTCCCCATTTAGCCATTTTTTTCCGAAATATTTAACGTGTAGAGCTGTGTGCGGATGGCAGATTTGTTGCCGGTGACTGTCCCGGTGCACGTTTTTTCTAGAAGCCTCTGGCAGCTGCTGGCCCTCCGCGGTGCTCCTGCACTTGTCGTCCGTGTGTAGAAAATGCTAGAAACGGAACTCTGTGTAACAATGTAGAAACGTTCCGCCCTACCGGAAGTGACCTTCTAAGGAATATTTCCCCACAATAAAACGAAGACATCTGGAGGGAAATAACACTTTATGAAATATCCTTTACCTAAGCATTACTATACAAAAAGTATTATATATATATATATATATATACACATACATATCATTTACACTTTGTATTGGTGTATTAGTGCATAGACAAGAAAATATATAGATTAGAAAAGAAAAGATACATCATAAATATTCAACAACAACAAACAAAACATTCATTTTGATGCACAATATACTTGCTAGTCAGGAAGGTGGACTATGATATACATGGGGATGTTCAAATGTTTACAGTATTTTGAGTACAAATAATATACCATGTATAAAAGTAGTGATTATGCATGAGTACATTTCTGATTAATATATATTACTTTTTTGGATTAGATTTACTAATGTGAATGATTACATTCTTATTGCAACTGGTAAATCTAGGGATAATTAGTATATGAAGCACGTTCTGAGAAACTCATCGCTTCAATTTCCTACAATTACCATCAATACTGATTTATCATTCATCCATTCATCATCATCATTTTTAGTAGCATAAGTAGCATAACATGGAAATACTCAATCTCGTCATTGTACTTAATTACAGTATTTGAGTAAATGTACTTAGTTACATTCCTCCACTAATCTTAGACATGACTCATTTCATATTTTGTATGTTTCTGATTTTGTATATTTCTGGTATTTATGTTTGTATAATAACACAGTCATTGACATTTTATATTTTAGCTTTTTCCTACTTTGTAATGCAACTGCAAAAACCCCATAAATTAAGTTCTGTCCTAAATGATTGTTGTCTTTGATAAACACGTTATTTGGGTAATAGATAATAAGATCTAATAAAAATGTGTTGAAAATAATCCTGTTTTTTCTCTGATAAACTGAATAACATCGAATTTTGGATTGGGCAAAACAAGACATGTCAAGACATCCGCTCGCGCTTTAGGAAACTACAAAGAGAGTTTTTCATAGTTTTCTAACCTTGTATAGTGAAAACATTTGTTGCCACATAAATATCATCCCCAGAGCATTTACATGGCTCACAGTAAACACATTCCACATCATTTACATATTAAACGTTAGCAGGCAAATTATGGGAATGTGCTGTTATCTATGGTTTCAAACAGCCTATTCCTCTTGTACTGCGGTACGCATCACTGCATATCTTTGGACATATCTTTTGCACTACTTTTTATTTTGTATGTTTGTATTTTATTATATATGTTGCGTTGTTGGAGGAGCAGGAGCTCAGGTCAGAAGAATTTCATTGCCATTTCTACATTGTAGCTTGGTGCATATGACAATAAAACCTTTGAATCTTGTTATCTGTATTTTGTTGAAAGGGTTCACAAGTGGGATGTCAGTAAGGGAGGGTTTTTTCTGAAACATTGGAAAATTGGTTGTACCTAAAGGAGACTGTATGATACGCTTTCTGGGGAAATAGCTCTTCGATGAAACTGGCACAACTCAAAATAATGCTTTATGACAAAATATGTAAAGTAATGGATCAAAGTAGTAAAGACATTTTACTTAGTTCATTAATTAAGTACAATTCTGAGGTACTCTTTATCTGAGTAATTTCATTACACTTTTCACTTTTTACATGACAACAATTATTTGAAAACTTTAGTTACTTTTGAGATTCAGATGATCTAATTCAAAATATGATTAGATAGATATATAGATCTATATAGCTATAGCAGATTATAGAGATATAACTATAGGTTAGAATATCCAGACGCAGTTTACAAGTAATTTAAACAAGCTCCACTTTTACCAGCTGTGATAGACACATTAATGCATCAATAATCATCTGCAGTAATGTAATATATGATTTTGAAAAGGGTCCTTAATCATAACACATACTTTTATTTTTTAGATTTAAGTATAATTTGATGCCAATACTTTAAACACAATACAGGGGAAGCTGTGGCTCAGTGGGTAGTGCGCTGAACTTCAAATCAGGGGGTAGCAAGTTCGAGTTCCATGCACTGCAGTCAGCATGTCGTTGTGTCCCTGGGCTAGACACTTCACCCCAAATTGCTCCTGTGGGGATTGCCCACAGTACTGAATGTATGTAAGTCACTTTGGATAAAAGCGTCTAACAAGTTAAATGTAATGTAATTACAGGAATTGGTTACCATTAATCAGTATTGGATTGGCACTATCCTAAGGAAAATACTTTAAAATGAGTCTGCAGCCTGCTTTAATTACTTTCCAAAACTAAACTACATTACATTTAGCTGACACTTTATCCAAAGCAACTTACAATATATCGTACATGTAATAAACAATAAAGATACAAACTCAGAACAACAAGAAAAATGCAGATATGTTGACTTAAAATATGCCAATCTTCACTAGGTACTACCTGTATTCATAAATCGTCATTTGGTCAATCATATTGTGAATAATTCCTAAGGAAATACACAAAATAGTCTACCTAGTTTCTATCCACTCCTGGGTACTTTTGTATTTGTAATTTGTGAATATTATGAACAATGAATTTACTCAAAAATAGGTATTTTGTGTACTTTCCACCACTTGGTAATATTTGTATTTATAATATGTGAATATTCAAAATGTAATAACTCAAAAATAAAACATGTACAGTAACCTACTATACTACTTTCCACGACTTTGTACTAAATGTATTCATAATCTGTGAATATTCTGAATTATTCCTCCACCACTAACTAGTTTTTTTCTTTTTTTTCTTTTGTATATAAAAAATAAACGAGCAAATGTTAAATGAATGCACATTCATCACTAACAAGCAACATAACTTAAAATGTTTAATTTCTTGTCTACTCAGTTACTTTCCACCCTTGGGTGCTCTTTGTATTTATAAATTGTCCTTTTTTATGATTAATGGAATTACTCAAAAATAGGTATGTTGTTTTCTAAGTTACTTTCCATCATTGGGTAATATTTGTATGTATAATATTCAAAATAATTCAAAATGTGATAGCTACAATATAAACATAGTTAGTTGTTCTTATCTATTATTATTTGTAACTTATTTATATAGACTAAATACATGTTCAATTAATGCACATTCATCACTAACAGCCAATTTAACATAATATGTTTAATTTCTTGTCTATTTAGTTACTTTCCACGCCTGATTACTCTTTGTATTTATAATATATGTGAGTAGTCCAAAATAAGTCGTACTCACGACTGTGCACTGAAAGTATTCATAATTTGTGAATCTCCTGAATAAATCCTAAACCAATAAATAGTTGTTTTTTATATATAAAACAAATGGGTACATCATGTAAATCTAATTAATGCACATTCTTCACTAACACCCAGCACAACTTATAGATGTTTAATTTCTCGTTCTCGGGTGCAAACTGCAGGCTTTCACTTGTTAGTCAAATTAAAGCGTCTGGAGAGGTAGAAAGAGCAGGGAGAAATCATTAGAGAGGAATCCCAGGCATATGGCTGGCTTTTGTCGGCTCCCCTCCCCCTCCCGTCCCTTCCTTCCCTCCCTTGCTCCGCAGCAGCAGCAGCAGGACAGAGGTAGTTCAGTTTTTGAAGCCGTGGCATGAATGATCTCATCTGAACCTGATCTCCGCTTTCCCTGCCGTCGATCCTATGACCGAGACGGGAATAAAATAACACAAACACGAGGTGAGTACCGGGCCGTTAGTCGCCGTTGTTACCCGGCGAGACCGTGGTTTTTTGTTTTTTTTCCGGGGGAACTTAAACAGCCCAGCCGCGGTAAAAAAAACTCTTGTTTTTGGCTAGAAAAAGGAGGAAGGACCGCGGAGGATGTGTGTGGGTGGGCGCTGTAGGCTAATTAGCCGAATTCGCTAGCATTTATGTCGTACAAGCAATACATAAAGAAGGTTATATTGAGACCAACTGTTTTCATTTTTCTACTGTTTCACTGAACATATTAGCACAGTTAGCTTAGCTCATAAAGTCAGAGCCGTAGCTTAGCTAGTAGCCGGCTAGCTGTTAGCTACTAGCGCAAAATGGCCTCATTGTCGCTCGGTAGCTCTGATGCTGAAAAGACAAAGCATGCGGCAGTCACGGCCAGCAGCTCCGAGCCGCTCTCTTCAGCCGCTCTGCAAGCTCCACAACACCAGCTCATAACGCTTAATTAGTGTTATTCACAGGGAAATGTGAAAAATACAATGCCGCCGTGTTGTGAGTTTATTTACACGTTTAGTACGGTAGGCTGTGAAAGTGGAGAGGTTTCGGTGTGCAGTGGGGGATGGGTCATGCTAGCAGCCATTGACGTAAAGCAAGGCTGCATTCTGTTTGGCTCCTAGCATAATACAAGGGCTCAGTTTAATACAGAGGTGGAAGAAGTACAAAGTTGCACTACCAGATTTTAGGAATACTCTGTTACAATTCAAAGTCCTGCATTCAAAACGTTACTCAAGTAGAAAAGTATTAGCCTTAAAATATACTTAAAGTACCAACCGTACAAGTACTCATTATGCAGATTTCAGAACAATATATATTATGTTTTGATTATAATTATTATTGCATGTAAAGGTGCAGCTAGTTTTAATTTAAACCTGTATGCTGCAGGGTAGCTTGTGAATGTTACTCAAGGTGTAACTAAAGTATTATGTAAGGGTTGTTTATATTTCACATTATTTATTACAATCTGCTAAGTTACTAAATAAATTAAATGTTTGTAGCAGAGTAAAAGTGCAATATTTACCTCTGAATTGTCGTGGGGTAGGAGTACAAAGTAAAAGATAGACAAGTACAATTGTATTTAAGTACAGAATACAAATTAGTTGCTTTACACCAGTGGTTTAGTAGTCATCTTTATATAGCTGTGTATAGTAGTGCTGTGTTGCATATATACAATTGTCTAATACAACTTTTGTGACTACAATATTATTTGCGTAATATTTTTGTTTTTTTACATTTGATTACTCATTTCCTGCTAGACAAGTTTATTTGAACATCACATGTGTCAGCATTTCCTTGTTTTATCTTGTTGAAACTGTGAGTACATTTACATGACAGGAATGTGTAAGTTTAAACTATTGGTTGTGCAGGAAGTGGTATGGATCTTGACCGCTGCAATAAGCATCTCTGGCAGACAAATTATGTCCTAATAATCAATATATGTTTGGGTTATACTTGCAGCATTTGAAATGATAGGTGCCTATAAGAACATGATTCTTTTAGGGTGTCTTTGGTGTAAAGTTATTGCATTTTGTATTATTGTATTATAGTGGTTTTTCATGTCAAATTTGTCAGAAAATCTCTGAATATATTGAAAATATAATAGATACTGATAGTTGTAGTGTATATGTCTGATATTTTAGGGTAATCAAGATATCATTTTTGGTTCATTTACATTCTGTAGGTGTTATGTTTTTGCATCAGTTGTATGATGTGAGTTTGTCTGCTACAGGTGCGACATAAGAATGATCAAGTTATAGACCCAAGTCATTTAAACTCTGATTTATAAAACACATATTATCTTGAAATTTGACCCAAAAATGCTGAACCATATGGTGTTCAAAACCACCCTTTTTCTATATACCTGTAAATGTCATGTCCCAAACATGTCCCAAACTGTTGTTTCTTCAATTTGCAGTGTGCTTTCTCTCAGGTTGTAGGTCTTCCTGGTTTTATCCAATTGAACTTTTACTTGTTGTTGTTGTTGTTTTTTCTTCCGAGAGATATTGCTCTATAGTGTGTCTTGTTTAACAGGGACCAGCCACAAATGCACTACACAAGAAGCAAACATTTCTCCATAATTCTTTTCCTACCCTTTTTGTATTTTAGATCTACGGGCACTTTCATAAATGACTTTTTTCCTATTCTGTCCAATGTCAGGAAATGTCCCCTGTGCGAGGACTCAAAGAAAGTGAAGGCTCCCAAACAATTCAGTGTATATTAGATCTACTTCTTTTTTTTGGTAAGGGTTATATCATTCATGTGATCAATCAGGGGAAGACAGTAGCTGTAACTTAATCTTTCTTTCTCATTTCATGTCAGGTTGTCATGTGTGTAAAGAAGCAAAGTTATTCCCACATTAAAGGCTGGAGAGAAGGAGCGGAGAGTTTACAATCAACCCCAAATAAGAAATTTGTTTGACTATATGTTGATTAAATGTCAAATGTTACAATTGTGTTTTTGTCTTTCTAGTTTTTGGCTTCAAAATCTTGCACAACACTCCTGCAGTCTTACAGTGTGTTAATTTGGTGATGGTATGTAATTTGCACTGATTATAGGGTCCTGGTTTTGCCTGGTATTTTAAGATGAACATTTAAAGGAAAACAAATTCAGCTTTGTTGGAGATGAATTGTGACAATAACAGCAGTGTTTTCCATTAGCTTGATTTTGGTTTCCAGCAGAAATGTGGGGCTTCTTTTGTAAAATTGCTAACAACTCTTTGCTGTTTGCTTTTTACTCTGTAAACCCTATTGCTATGCTGTTACAGTCAAGCATGTATCAATACCATTGTCATTGTACCCCTGGTTTTACTTTTTTGTGATTATTTTTAAAGAAATGTATCACAAAGTTTAAATTAGGTGGATCATTCACCCAAAATGCCCTGCCAACACTGGCAGATTTTTTTACACGGGAGACACAGCTGGACACTGCACATTATTTTTCTGTCTGGAAAATTAAATGCCCCAGGCAACTGTTCAGACCTCAGTCTCCTTCTTACGATTATTTTTGGGGAGTCAGAGGGCCTTCAATGTTGGCAGGAGTGTTATTTTATTCCTGTAAGACAACTGTGTGCCAAACGGTGTGTAATAAGGAAGTTGACTCTACTCTTCTTCCCCTCCTTCAGTGAAGAGAAAGTGAAAATCTTGTTCTACTAGTTTTTGAATCTTGGCGTGTGTAGACCCGGAAACCTGTTATCCCTTGTAAATACTAGTGGTTCATGGTGGTGTATTGTATTGTGATATTGTCAATGCTATTTTTTGTCATATTCTTATCACTTTTACCCCCTTAAAAGCACCTATTGATTAGGATATTTTCTTGCTCACAGGTGGCAGTGGGAAAGAATATAAGTGCACTGATCATGTAACTTGAGTGCTGTGTTTGTTTTCTGACAAAGGTCTGTAGTCTGTGCTTACTTTGATGCAGCGTTTGCATTTAGTTGGTAACCATGCTATTTTCGGTGGCTCAGTGGTCTGTTAAAAGTGTGGTTGTTCCGCCCAGCAGGAGTCTTGCCTCAGACTGGCCTAAAATGGGCAGAAATGGTGCTGAACAAAAGCTGCTTGTCACTCGTACAAAAGTACTTGAAGCGTTGCAGCCGGGACCGAGCTGCATTTCTATTGCCTGTGCCTCTCAACAGGAAAGGTATAGCAAACTTTAAGAAAAAAACTACAACAAACATTTACTGTTTACTGTAGTCCATTGAGGGTTTAAACCTGTAGTTTATTTATAACGTCACAGCTGCTGTTGAGCAGCTTGTAGCTCCCTCATGACCATACACAGATAAAACACCACATAGCCTTATTACATCACACATTTACATAATTAATTACATGGCACTTACTTTTTTCACAACAATCTTAGCTAGTGAACAGTAGGCATTTTGTGTGTTGTAAGTGTGATACATTTACTGATTCTAAGATAAGTGTAAAATGTCTGACTTTTTTTCTTTCTCCCCGCCATCACCACAGAGAGACAACATGTTCCCGAAGGGCACCAAGCGCAAGTTCTCAGACCCCGGAGAGGAACCGGTCTCCGAGGAGGACCAGGCCCCGGTGACTCCATCTGCGGCGGCCCGGACGCTGACGTCTGCATACAGCCTACAGCGGCAGTCGCTGCTTGACATGTCGCTGATCAAGCTGCAGCTCTGCCACATGCTGGTCGAGCCCAACCTGTGCCGCTCGGTGCTCATAGCCAACACAGTGCGGCAGATCCAGGAGGAGATGACCCAGGACGGCACCTGGCAGATAATGACCCAGGCGCTGGCAGCCGCCCAGTGTCCCGCAGACCGCCTGGTGGCCACAGAGGTGCTGTGCCGGCAGACGGACCCGGCGGGGCAAAGCCCGAAGCCCTGCTCAGGGGCCGGCCTGGAGGAAGGCTACCACGCTGAGGAGGTGGTGATGGAGGGAGACGTGGAGACAGAGGTCACCATGTCCACTTTGTCGCCCGTCTCCCCCCAGCTGTCCTCGGCCTCGTACCTCGCAGGTCCCTTTGGCATGGGACCCTGCTGGGAGGAGGAAGAAGAAGATGGTGAGTGCGAGGAGGATGAAGAGGAGGACAGCGAGGAGTGTGCGTCTGAGAGTGAAGAGGGGGACCGGGACCACCTGAGCCCAGATACCAGGACAGGGGAGCAGGTTTTTGGGACTTTTGAGATCAAACACCCAGCGCCGCCCCCTGACCCTGCCCTCGAGGAACTGTTTTCAGATGTGGACCCGTCCTACTACGATCTCGACACGGTGCTGACAGGCATGCAGAGTGCTCCTAAGATGGGGCCTTACGATCTGCTGGAGAGCCTTTCCTCTCACGGGCCCACAGCCCTCAGCTCCAGCTCGAGCTGCAGGTCAGACCTGAACGAACTGGACCACATCATGGAGATCATTGTGGGATCCTGAAACTAAAAACATTCCTCTGGCCTGTCAGAGGCCTCAGACTCTTTCCAGACTATGCACAGTACACATGTGCATGTTCTGTATGTGGTATTGTTACACATGGAGATTGTTAGAGGTTTTGGGGACAAGGTAGGGAATTAACAGCAAGCCAAGTAGATTTTGGGATCGGCTGTTAGAGGTGTATTTAGTCTTCTAACGTCCACTTAGGCAAGTCGGCAGCTGCTGTTGGGACCCTCCTCTTTTATTCAGAAATTGTAATTGGCAGTTAAAGTAGAGATCAGAAATGAATGAATTTTGGGATTCACAAGCCACGTTGGTCTGTGGGTGAAGCGGTTAGTTT
Organism: Gymnodraco acuticeps; assembly: GCF_902827175.1. NCBI lineage: Eukaryota > Metazoa > Chordata > Actinopteri > Perciformes > Bathydraconidae > Gymnodraco > Gymnodraco acuticeps. The sequence continues at coordinate 3,335,687 of NW_022990966.1, forward strand.
CCTACTTTGTTGATGAAATCCAAAACTTGACAATACGTGTGAGAGAGGGCGAAGATAATTACCTATACCATGATGCATTCTTATTTACGTACTTTCCATGTTTACGTCTGTCATACATTCTGTCGTACTAGCTCCTTCTGGTCGTATTCTCTGCCATTCTGTCCATTTTCTATTTATTGTATCATGGACTGAGGAACAACTCATCACACTACATGCATCAGAAACAGAACAAATTGTAAATCCAAATCTATGAATCAATGCATATTTTCCTAAAGATTTGAGCAATTATGAATGGAATATATGTATATGTACGTATGTGTATATAGAAATATATTTTTTGCATTATACAGCTGGGGGATTTTGCAAGTATCATTTGATATTAATTATTATTTTTCCCTCCCAAGCGGTTTTTAAGATTTTAATGTAGCCAGACTCGAGACAGTGTCTTCCCATGGTTTGGTAAAAACAAGTCGACTGTAACAGGTTTCAGGACTGGCATCGAAACACTTTTTCAAGGCGCTGTTCTTTCATTTTCTCAAAAGCTTTACGCACGGCAGGGAAATAACTGCCGGACACCAACCAAATGCTGGATAACATTTGACTGTTTCTGTTAAGTTAACAGTAGCCAGTGGTAAAACGTAAGTCATTTTCCTGCCCTGTTTTACATACAGATCTAATAACAATAATAACAACAGCTTTTTTTCCGGAAGCATTTTTGGAGAAAACCCCGGGGTGATAACTGCATCAAGAAGCCATATTTCTTTCTCTAATTTGTTAGAACAACAAATGAAGAGTTCTGTTTGTCAACCCAACCTAATTTATTGTTTTATTTATTGTATTTATTATATCTAGGTACCGACATGCCATATTGACGTATCAATTCAACCACGAGGCCCGATGAAATTATATTTATCCAAATTTTCCCTCCGTTTTGAATGCAGTACCTATTTATTACTCACATTTTTTTATTATTATTAGCAGTAATAATAATAACCGGGTTACTATTCAGATCACTATGCAGCTCTGTCATACGTGTTTCAAAATGATTGTATACGACTCAATGTCCTTTAATTCTTTTATGCAAACAGTTGCCTTTTCTCCTAAAGATGTGGAAAAATCAAATGCATTTTTCAAAAAATTGTTCATTATCATCGTGATGAAGAGATTTAACTCAGGCAAACTAAATGTATTGACAAAAATACAGTATTACGACACGCTTATTACCTTACCACAACACTCCTGAAGGATGTCACTCTGGTCTGAATGGGAGCTAGAACTTCAAAGACTAATTACCGTTGTAAAATGTATGCATTTTTTTATATTAAGGAAAAACATTGTAGCATCTTTGTAAATATTTTTTATAATAAAAGGTGCAACTATTAAATGTGTGAACTGGATCAATCATTTTAGTATTAAGCATATTTTATCTTGTTTTCTTACTGCTTTAAAAAAGGCTTGTTTGTTTGACCTATTGGCCTTATGAAAGATGAAAGATAAGGCTCGTCAAGACACTGCAGGGGGGGGGGGGGTAACAGATTGTATGTAAAGGGTTATGTAATCAGGATACAGAAAAAAAGGTAACTGTTCCCTTACTGTTACATAAAGTAGACGTAGTTAGATAACTGGTCATTTTTTTAATAAAGAATGGGGATTCCTAGCAGTCCTTAAGAGTAAATGGAAAGTTGCAAGGCTGGAAATTGTACGATATTTTTCTGAACAAAATGCCACTGCAACCATGAAAAGGCAAAACATGCATCAGTATTTAGAGTTGTCTTTACACAACATAATTAAAATCAAGAAATATATTACGAGAATTGGGACAAACTTTCAAAGCTTCAACCACTTTGTAAAGAAATTTGCCTTCAGAAATACAGCTACAACTACCGTGCCTATTTTTTATACTTGATTCATCTACAGATATTTTACAATGACCTGTTAAGCCCATGAAAGGTCAAACAATTGCTATAATAACTTCTCATAACGGTCCACTGCAACTCTGACTACTTTTAAATCCAGGCTGAAGACTTTTCTTTTTGCCGCTGCTTTTAATTGAGCTATTCACATCTTAAACTGCACTGTAAACTTGTATTAATGTATTTTTTCTTTTAATGTTTCTTTTATTATCTTTGCTTTTTAATGACTGTTTTTAAATGCCATTTTCTTAATGTCTTTTCTTTTTGTAAAGCACTTTGAATTACCTTGTGTTGAAAGGTGCCAGATAAATAAACTTGCCTTGCCTTGCTAAACAGTATTTCTTTAGATGCCTTGCTTTGTTCAAACAAAAACCAAAAACAGTTGCCACAAATATTTAGTTAACATCAACCATCCCATTGAGCACGGGAAGTCCTATCATTTGAGAAGCTTGACTTAGAGAAACATGGAATTATTTCACTACATCTGCCTGAAAAAGGACTGAATTGATAGAGGTAAGTGATGAAGGTGTATTGTGCACTGCTATAGTAACTGCTGAGGTTTCTTATGGATGATTTTTCAAAATGAAAATGAATTCGATGTAACTCTGGTGCTCTCACATGATGACACGTGCTCTCACATGATGACGTGAGATTCTGTATGAGATATACAGAGAGTGTTTGATTCAACAGAACTTCTGTTTGCACAATGATTACACAACACCTGTGCATAGTGGGTTTTTTTGTTTACTCATGATGAATGCTGCTTCTATTCTGCTGAATAGAGATTGTTCACAGTCTTGAACATGCCCAAAGCCTTGTCTTAAACTGCCCAAAAGTAGCTGTTCATAAAATCCTTGCTCAATGTGCACGTTGGCCTGCTGCCTAGCCTTCGTTTGCCCATAGTTAAAGATTAATGGACTCTCGGTGACTCGGCAAAAAAGCAGCCTGAGGAAAGAACGAGTCATGAGAGAAAGAGACTATTGTGTCTTAAAAAAGCAGCAACACGGAGAACACTAAATGTGATGCAGAAAATCGGTGCAGTTACAGAAATGCTATTCTACTTCAATATAACATACTGAACTTTGTATTACATGTGTTATCTCTCAGTCGACTACATTGCCGTTAAAACATGTGAGTAGTTAATAAGTGCTTGTTTTAGCCTTCAAGGGCTTATTATTAACTTGTAATATGTAAATACAACATTTTTCACAAAGGAAAACATTTTAATTGGACGTAATAACACAATATATACCACCTTTTTAAACTACTTTAAATTAGCTACCTTAACGCAACTTACAATTATTTGTTCATGTTTTTAGGGACAAACCGCTAATTAACTAACCCTAACATGCTTAATGGTCATGACTTACTCACTAGACGTTGTCGTTTTTAATGTGTTTGACACCAATTTAAAGAGCTCAAAGGCACATTAGAATTCATTATGTGTTTTTGATGGATTTTAATTAACTGCATATGTCTCCAAATCACCACAACATAAGGTCAGGAAATACTTAATATAATAATGTATTAATGTTGGATATTTACTTTCTGTTCAGAAGAAGAAGAAGAAGAAGAGGAAAGAAGAAGTAGAAATGCTGCGAGGGCTTCAGGAGGAAGTGGCTGAACATCGTGAATGAAGAGTCTCCTTATTTGGTGTTTGCCCTCCCCCATCTTTCCTGTAGACCCCCCCCCCCTTCTGACTCACTGGTCCCTTTAAAATGCTGCGTTCAGGTGCACACTGCCACTTTCTAGGCTTTCTAGATATTTCCAACGCTGATATGTAGCCCTACACGTTTTTATATTTTATTGAGGATCCTAATAAAAAAACGAATTGATCGTTGTGTGTATTTCTATTCACGATACTCGGGAATATCCTTTCTAGTGATTTGAAAGCTTGAAAGGATGTTCACAGATGATGTGTTTCTTATCTGTGATGCAATAAAACATATTTGGTTCTTCACTCCAAAAAGTTATTAAAATCGTATGACATTGAAATGTTCTTTACAATTATTCCACCCATTATCAGTATGTATCAGGTCAGGCTAACATTCAAGGTTATTCATAAGCTTAGCTTTTGACACTTTAAGTACAATCATCAGATAATATGTGACTTATACTTAAGTAAAGACACATTTTACACTGTGGAATTAGTAGGGTAAATAAATATCAATAGTTATCCCACCTGACCTTTGTCAACCAAAATATTTGTTGGAGTCGTACAGATATAAATTATATATTTTTGAGTTTTAGTGTTTTTTTTATGTGTATTTTATATAAAAATCAGGATTTAACACTGACACCGATCACATAAGTCAAGACATAACCAATTTCAACGCTCACGTTGTCCTACAATCTTCTCACTGATTGTTATGGGCTGTCCCTGAACGCAGCATCAGTAACCAGCCGCTTCACATTCGCTGCCCCGTGAGTGACGGAGGCGGAGGTTTGATCGGCAGGGGATCTGTCCAATCAGCGCCACCCTGTGATCTCCGAAACCCCGCCTCCTGCTCTTCCTCCCCCAGCTGCTGCTCTACGGAGCATTCCTCATCTTCCTGGGGCTCGAGAGCAGAAGAACGCGGCGACGAAAACCTACCAAGCCGAAGACACGACGGATTCAAATCCCTTATGACACTTACCGAGGGCACGTAAGGTTAGTTTTAACCTCTTTCTGATGGTTTATTAAAAACAAATCCTCATGTTTAGTCCTAAAACTTGGTTTGAATGGAGCTAGTTTTTCCCTTCTGAAGTCCGTTAAAGGGGGTTGGGGGTTTACTCAGGGATCCTGGGGAAGAATAAGTATGATGGAGTGACATTGTTTTTATATTTTACTATTATAAAGAGAAGAAATGGTTGGAATAGGTTGTTTAATCATACATTTGAGTTGATTTGGTTGTACATCTCTGTTAAATAAGACCAGGCTGCTTTTAATCTCCTCACTTGGGGGTTAAACTCTCATCAAATGGGGCTTTATGTGTTCCCATCTGTTATTTGAGAAAACATCTGAGAATATGATCAAACTAATAGACAAATGTGTCTCTGTAACGATGAGTAAAGTCTCTCAGTCTCACAGTGAGTCATACACCAGTTTTAATGTTCACTTTGAAATGTAAATGTAAAAAGCAGGTTCACCTTGTAAAACTTGTACAGATTGAGAATAATGTGTCTGTAGTTGATTGAAATTAATTATTAATTATATTAATGTAGTTTAATGTGGCTGATTGATTGAAAATGAATGAGAAACTAACTAGCCATGGTGCTATTACATAAACTGGATGCAAGGTTTATTACATGGCAGTGCAGCCTCATGGGATCCTCAATGTGTCTCAGTGATCCCAAGAAACAAGCACCTGGTTTAAGATGCTACTAGCTAAGTTTCCTGTTCAAAAGTTAAGAGTTTAGTAGACAGCAAGTCTTTATGACTTTATAAAATTACAGGTGCTTGTGTGTCTTAAAGCTTAGCTTAATAATCAATTATTTGATCTACAGAAAATGTATAACAATTTACATTTTTTCAATAATTAAATGCTCTTGTTTTATTTAGATATTAGTCCATGATTTTAAATTGAATGAATGATCGATAATATAAAGAATAAATCAGCCTTTTAGTTTTTTGTAATTTTGTTTGATTCAGACAAATGTTATGAGTAAAGGCAGTGTTTTCACTCTCTCTCTTCTACTTGGGTCGCGTCTCTGTCTTACAAAGTTGATAACACTTAATGTAGACGATTTTTCTAATATGACAGAATTTCAATTTGGCAGAAATACACTTAATACCGGTGCCATTGTAGAATACAAAATGTAAATATATTAACATTAGCTGCAATACTGCAAAAATATGAACATAAAGTCAATCAATGCATATTGGCGTAATGTGATTTACATCAACCTTGAATGTTAATCTATATATATGTGTACCAATGTAGGTCGATGTTGGGTCGCGGTGTGAAGCGGAAGTGGAGCTGCCTGGAGGAGCTGGAGGCCGAGGCCCGCCCTGCTGCTGCAGAGAAGGAGAGGGATGGGAAGGAAGGTCAGGGAGATGAGGACGGGTTCCTTGTGGGTCCGTCCAAATCCGCCATGAACCACCTGCAGCAGCGGCAGCTCGTGCTCGGCCTCTGCATGGAGAAGCTCCAGAGCTACCAGGCCGGCATGGAGCTCAGCCTGCGGCGCTCCGTGCTGCTCATCAACACGCTCCGGCAGATCCAGGAGGACATGCAGAGCGACGGGACGGGGACTTCGGAGACGCTCCTCAACCACACAGACTCCTGCCTTCCCAGGGAGGACATGCAAGTTACGTGCCCTGGGTGTACAGAGGAGGATGGGGACAGCCTTTCTCCGCCGCTGTCCCCTGAGTTTCCTTCCCAAGAGGCAAACAGCTCGCCAGACCAGCAGAAATCACTTCCTGCTGCAGCGATTAATACTTTTAGTGAGGCAGTAAACGCCATGGGCTACCTCAGCGACCTCGCCCTGGACGACATCTTCGAGGACATTGACACATCAATGTATGAGACTTCAGAACTGCCTTCGGCCTGGTCGGCGGGCTCCCTGTGGCCCATCAGTGTGTCGCTGTGGACGGACGAGGACGTGAAAATGCGTCCTCCTAGCCTCCCATCGGCTGGGAGTCTCCAGTCGCGTCTGATGGACCTGAACGAGCTGGACCACATCATGGAGATTCTGGTAAAGTCCTGATCACCAAGATGAACTCCTGAACATTTACTCAAAGAGTCTGATCGCAGCTGAGGACATGACCTTCGATTTTTAAGGCAGCATCTGATATTTGGGTTGAAAAGGCGATTTTTCAACTGGAGTTCATTCCTATGCAAATAACTCTTATGAAAATCCATCCAAAAGCTTAAGTTATTTGCATGAACACGAATATTTATAACAATAGATGGAGAAACCATTTTAAATATGTTTAGGAAACAGACACTCTTTTACATTGTCTTGGTTGCTATAACTCAGGTTGCTAAACACTTGATGTGTTATGTGACGGCACCTACAGGTTTTTCTAGAAGTATCATTGGAATTAAATATAGGAAAACTTAAGCTATCAAATAATATTGTTGACATTCAACAAGTAAATGTTATTTCAAACAGACAGAGACTAATTTCTGCTGTTTTAGGATAGGTTGTGTGGGTCAATAATCTGTAGTAAAAGAACATGAGGCATGTCTAGACAAAGTCGATACACCAATAGTGTTTTGCAACCATAGTAAAGTAACTGTAAAAGTGTCTAAAGTAGATTTTCCTTAATTTAGTAAAAATGATGATTCAGTTGGACCGTTAAATATCCACAACACATTGTTTATACCACTTGTCTTTCCAAGTTTTTTTGTAGAAAGCAGCATCTCTCTGAGTGAATTTGCCAGAAGAGGAAACCTGAGCTTCCGTGTTTTGTGCGTCACTCAGACTGTAAGATCAGACCTGAGTTGATTATTAATTGAAATCCCGTCAATTACTTAAGAGGTGTGTCCTTCCAGCGTTGGGACTGAAAGACTTCTATGGCTCTACGTAGGCTCTTTGAATCAGACATCAACCAACAGTCTTTGTGGCTGTGTTCATGCAGCAGTCAGAGTGGTGGACAGTCTCTCTCTATATATATAAAAGAATAATGTGGCCACTGAATTTGGGGATATCCAGCCAAAGAAGTATCAAGTCCCCAGAGATTAATGCCACGCTCACAAGAAGCAGGAACAAATAATGACAAGATGTTTAAATGTCGGAACGCGTTTTATCTAATATTCTTATTTATGAATGAAAAATCCACCGCAATCTGCAGAAGATCGTTTTTCTATGTTTAATTTCTTGTTCGGGTGTGAGTGTAAGTTATAATTCAGATTCTTTATGACAAACTATTAGAAGCCTGTACGTGAATTACTCGCGGTTGACGTGAACAGTTTATCCTTGTCGGCAGCTTTACGGTAAATGCAACATGTCATGAAAGCAGCTTAAAACATGTATTTCAAATTGTTATGTTAACCCAGTCTGGTGCTGACTGAGGAGCCCATCGCCTCAAGTCAACAATCAGGACTACTTTGCCATGTCTCAGAATTGTAAACGACAACAGAAGCCTACAGTATGTATTTTATGGCCATGATGGTATGACTTCTATTGCAATGTACAAAAACATATATATGTGTTTCTACCTGAAACTCTAATCCCCTGTCTATGATTTTCTATGTGTGGTTTCCTGTTCTACCTCCTGATGTCTCTTCGTCTACCTGGACACTCCTGTTTGTCACTGAAATATTTGCTATTTTTCACGGTTTTAACTCGGCTGAATATCCAATTCATTGCAATCCAATGCTTTCCTGTCAGACCAAAGCAATCCATCCTCATCTCCTTCTCATTTTAAAATGTGCCTTACTACTGAATTTAATTTTGATGAATAGATTTAAGTGGTTGGCTGAGCTCGAGCTTCATTTGTAAAAACCTCAAAACTGAAGCGAGGTGTTCTTTAAAGCACCTTTTGTTTGTTCTCCTTTATTTGCCTTTTTTTTCTGTGCTCGATGAACACTAGTGGCATATGAGCTTAATGTATCCTGACAGGATGACAGGAAACTAGCTGAGGGAGGAGGTGGTAGCGAGGGCCATGAGGGAAAAATAAGAGGAGGACATGGAGGTGGGAGGAGGGGTGGGGGGAAGCTACTTGCGTCACTTGTTCAGTAGGAGGGGTTTAGAGACTCAGACCACCGACCAATCACAGGAGATGTACAAGGAGCCTACTGCTGCTGCTCCAACAACAACTTGTTTTTGCTCCTCATGCACAGAAATGCAGTGTTGGATTTCAGCGTCTGAAATGAAACCACTTCTCTGTTTTCTTTCTTTGTTTGTATTTGTTCTATCTGACAGGACCGAGTACAGAAAGCAGAAAGCTGCAGTGTTATTTATAAATGTATGGGTGTCAGTAAAGCACAAGCTGTATGTTGTCCATGCTGATTATGATATAAATATAACCGAAGGATGCTAAGTAATGAAATGATCATTAATAATGTATTGTATTTTTTGTGAAATATTTTATAGATTGTATTCAATAATACAGTTAGAATACCAGAAACTGCCTTGTCTGAGTCTTTATTCTTCATGCCTTTTCTTTTGAGGGTTTCTAGGGGGGTCAGATATGTAAATATCACATCCAATTTGCAGAAAAACACCTCATGAAACAAATATTACTCTAATTTCTACTAAACCATCCCTCTGCACCCCCACCATGCATACACAACGAGGTGTCAGTCATTCATCATGACTGACTGCATGTGGGTTTCTGCAGTTTTGCCTTGATTGAGGCCTCACAGGGAATTTGTACGCAAACTTCCCCCTAATCCTGCCTTATTTAGCGATTGGTTTGGCCAAATGTGTAAACATCCTTTAACCTAAAGGTAGACATGTTTGGAAAATACCGTTTTTTACGACAACCATGACATCTACCAAAAAGAACATTTGATATCATGTTACTAATACACTGTTTAAATTAGGTCTGCAACTAACAATTATTTAAGTTTTCAATTATTTTCTTGATTTATTATTTTGTTTATGTCTTAGTTTGGTCGATTAAATGTCATAAAATTGTGAAAAATGTCCTCCAGTGTTTCCCAAAGCCCAAGTCTAAATATATTAGTTTACTCTCATAGAGGACTAAAGACAATTGAAAGATATTTACATTTAAGAAGCCGGAATCAAAGCATTTCTTTGCTCATAAAGAAATTACTAAAACTGAATCAAACTAGTCTGTAAATAATTTTATGGTTGACAACCTATTGATTAATCTTTGCAGTTTTACAGTAAATAATCTAGCAATTTACTTAAACATATATGTTTTGATATGCAGTTATGGTTATAGACTCTCTTCAACCTATTAAAATCGTATTTCTTTAGCACGATTGATTTGTCACACATTATAACACAATTTAAAGATTAATTTGACCAATAATATTATCTTTTGTTTTCTAAATGTTCAATAGATAGCACAATCAAATCGTTATTGTGAATTGTTTTGGCCAAAATGTCGTGGCAGTTCTGCTTTCAACGTTATAGCTTGTTACAGGCAGGAATTAGCCTGGGAAGCTGCACTCAGGGCAAAATACCCATCAGTCTGATTTAACAGGTTAAAAGGAAGCCAAGTCTGCCCTCTGGTGGTCATACCACTGAAGAGCAGATCGGTGCTGCTGAAGGTAAGCATGACGGTGCAAATTCAAAATGTCTGTTCAGTAGTGTGAGGAGATGCTGTGTTTTTGTAGCTTTACCACAAACTGATGTTTGCACAAAGCTTGCCTTTGTACTCGAGTAAAATAAATACTAGTTCTCCTTACAGTTGTGTACACAGAGTTCCTTGCACCGTCACTGGAAACGTTCCCACTTATTTGAGCGAGATGCCAAATCCCATGTTTCACCCTCTGCAGCACTACATGACAATGCATCTGCAGGTTATGAAAAATATACACATTGCAAAAATACTACTATACAGAATATGTTGTTTGTTTATTTCTCTTGTTATAAATGTACGGCCCTCAAGGATTTTTTAACCCATAAGGACCCACCGTCATATGAACTTTAAATGTTCTGGAAAGTTCCTTTTACAGCTTTAGCCTTGTTTTTATCTCATGAAGTCCCTAAGTGACACACACTGAACAGTCTGGTGGGTCATGGTCCAGGTCATGTGACTTTGTGTTCCCATGACAACATGTCCAAGTGCCAGGCTAACACATGTGACATAACGAGCTACATTTCAAAAGCTTTTTTTTGTTGCTAAAGGTCAAATTCAAGCCATTTAAATTTTAAAGCCATCGGGACTTTAACCCTAAACTTTCACAGTAAACCCAAAGTGACATATGTGCACAATTAGAAATATGATTATGATCTGCTCAGTTAATTTAGCTGATTCAATTATATTTAGTTAATATATTCTTTATTCTTCAATTCAAAGAATGTAAAAACTAATTTAAACCAAAAAATCATCCTCGTTAATGAAGTTATAAATAAGAGTTATTTTACCATTAAAGCCCAGTTATTTTACACTCGGGTCTAAATTATGTTCCCCTTCATTTCCCCAAAAGTAGAATTGGGTCCGGGTTCTTATGGGTATATTAAAAAAAAGTTAAAGGAATAAATGATGTTTGATGAAATAAACAAAATACATTTCAAGGTAAAAGGAATATCACAAAATGGAAATAATCAAATTAAATTTCCTTAAACTTTGACTTGCTTAAACGTCAGGTAATACGTGTGCTTAAGTACTTCCTACCTCTGTAATCTCTAATAAAACAAGATCAATGAAAGTTGTCCATATTGGTGCCTGGGCTTACATTGACCTCAACGCATCTACATGGAGCCTAAAGTCTGCAGTACATCATAAAGTATTAGTTGATTTAGGCTATATTTGTATTGATTATCTTAATCTGCATAGTAACTAACTGTTAGACACATGTAATGAGGTAAAAAGTAAAATATTATCCTCTCAGATGTAATATATATTGTATAAAGTATGTGGTATAAAGCAAACAATGGAAAAACCCAAGTAAAGCAACTAGAAATTGTACTTTAGTATATTACTTGAGTAAATGTGTTCATTTACTTCCCATTCATCTTTCCGTGTGCTACATTCTTGGCCAGTAAAGCTGACGTGTTTTTCCCTCTTGCAGTCTGCTTTTCCATTTATTTTTAACTACATTTCTTCTCTCTATCAGTTCAGTACAGAGTCTGATTTCCCTCCAGAGGATAAGACAGAAGCAGAGTTACAGTATGTGGTGAGAGGACAGGAATTCAGGGAGTGGTCAAACATGAGGAGGAGGAACACGTGAGCTACTGCTAACCACTGCTAATGCTGCCATTAAACACATGTCTATGTATGTATGTATCTTTCATTGTGTATCTATCTACAGATATATTTGCATATCTATCTATCTACATATCTACAGATCTATCTTCATATCTATCTACATCTCTACATATCCATCTATCGTTGTGTATAGGTGTATGGCGTGATCAGAGTGCTGCGGTGTGTCGGTCCGGGTTTAGTGTTTCTCTGCAGACATCAGTTTACTGCGGTGAGTGAAGCCGGGGTTTTGCTGACTCAGCACAACCTCACAGAACAAACATCCTCTGCTGCAGAACAATGGGATGGACCGACGGCTGATGGATAGATCCAGCAGCACATGGGGAGATTTTAATGTAACAAAAACAGGTGTTATCCAATTAAATTATGTATGAGGTCGGCTGCAGCATGAGTAATTTCTGATGTTGGGCACGGTCACTACTTAGCTCTAGGGTTGTAACAACTAGATATCTTCATAGCATATTGTATTATTTATTTTAATATTTATAGCTATTATTATTATTATTCTAATTTTAATAATAATAATAATAATAGCTTCGATTTCTATAGCGCCTTTCAGGGGACCCAAGGTCGCTTCACAAGTAATAGTGCAAAGACAAACATAACAAAACAAAAGACAGACAAACAGAACAACAGATCGATTTAGGGGCCGAAAGCCTTGGCAAACAGATGGGACTTGAGGGCCCTTTTGAAGGCTTCAAGTGTGGGGATGTTGCGTATCTCCGCAGGGAGAGCGTTCCAGAGGGTGGGGGCTGCCACACTGAAGGCTCTGTCCCCGTAGGTTCGCAGTTTGGTGCGGGGGGTGGTAAGCAGGCCAGAGTCTGAGGACCGCAGGTTCCGGGGTGGGGCATGTGGGTGAAGGATGTCCGATAGGTACTGGGGGGCAAGGGCATGGAGGGATTTGTAGGTAAGGAGGAGGATTTTGTAGTATATGCGGGACTTGACCGGCAACCAGTGTAGGTGGATGAGGGTGGGAGTGATGTGCTGCCACGGTTTTGTGTGCGTGAGTACCCTAGCAGCACAGTTTTGGACATACTGGAGCCTGTCCAGGGTTTTGTTGGGAACCCCGAACAGGACACCATTGCAGTAGTCCAAGCGGGTGGTGACAAATGCATGGACTAGGGTTTCGGCAACCGACTCCGAGATTAATAATTTTAAATTATTATATCTTTTTTTATTAGTTACAGTGACCCTTTATGTAATAAGAACATCATACAAATAAAATAAAAACAAATACAAACTGGATGAAATGAGTTTAACACTATAATGTTATTGAAACTAAAGCCTGTTGGTTGATATGTTAGCAGCACCATAGTATGTTCAATTTACATGAAAAATGACATTGATACCTGATCACTTTTAAATATTGTCAGATTATTATTAACAATTATCATGTGGCGTACGTGCTCCGGCATGTACCTTTAACACACACAGACCAACACACTCACTTAAGTCAGTTTTGCTCCATACTACACAGTATATTATAAAAAGTAAACGTTATAATAACCACCAACTTTAATAGTGCTCACAAGGAGTGGAAAAAAACAACACGTAAAGGATAGGTTCCCTGATTATATTATTATTATGAACCCATATGAACACTGTAACACATTCTTCTGGCCATTAAAACGAAGGTATTGATGGACAAAATCCATTAGAAAGATTATCTGAAGCAGAAATATGAGGCTTCAGTTAGTGTTAGAGTTAGTCAGATCCTTTTTTAAATCTTCCAAATGTTGTTAGAAGTCCTCTCTGCATTTCCTTAGACAGTGTTGAGCTGCAGTAGATTCTTTTTTTACTGATGGAAAGTGTATCCACTTGATTTATCTTACTCAGACTGCTGACGCCTCAAAATAACTTCAGATAAACTTGATACCCAAACACATTTTCACACAGAATGATGACTGTGTTTTTTATTCCCCACTTACTGCATGCAAAATGCATGAAGAAGGGAAGGGGAAATGTTTTAATGTGCATATGGGCACAGTTTTTGTCAAGAAACACAAAGAAATACATCTTTTAAATGTAATCATCAAACAAAGTAGTAATAATTTTAAAGTTATACAAATGTGCAGTTTCATGTGAATCACAATTTTTCCTTTAAATAATAAGGTGTGTTTCCTTAAGAGCTAAAAGAGTTTCATGTGTCTGGTTTTAGAGCAGAGTTTTAGCACCTCATGCTGGTCTAAAAAAAGCTGCTTTTCTCCTCAGGGTCAGTCAGAAACAAGTACAAATACTTATCATTTCGTCATCTAAAAACTGTTCTTATAATGTCCACTTACTTAGTTATAATGTGGTTTGAACCCGAATTCATGCAGAACATATATGGTTTTAAGAGCAGTTGAATAACATAGGACAGAAACATGAAACCTAATTAAGGAATCAGCCAGAGAGCAAGACAACACATAAATAAAAAGTTAATTAAATCTTGTGACTCTGAGTAAAGTCTCAACTTTTAGCCTCTTTATGAAGACAGATGTGGTGGGAATGTGGGGGCCTTGCAGGAACACATTCCTTTTTGTCTGATTATGTGTAAGTGATTAACAAGGTCCTCCAGACACCGTGCAGATATAATAGCAGGTCCGAGACATGACCTGAACAGTAGAAATTGATTTGAACCGGCATATTCTCGACTGATAGGCTCCCATTCATTTTTCATTTTCACGGGGCAACAAATTAGCGGTTGGTATGTTGTTTTTCCTGACCGACTGTAACACGGAGCACAGGCCTCTGTGATTTGTCTGTGACCCGAGACCACGTGGACTCGCTAATTGAGAGGGGAAATAAGGAGGAAGTTAACTATCAGGTCATTTCCAAATAACCTTTGACTAAACTGTATGACATTTTTAAAACCTCAAAATCTGACTGAAATGAAAAGGACTGTCTGTCTTTTTTTCAATTTTACATTTGACCGGTGTATTGCTTAGGAGCTAAGGAAGTGCACTGTTGAGAGCAATTGTTGAGATCTCAGAGACATTTGATTAAGTAGTGCCTTATGTACACTGTATTAGAATATTAGCTATAATATGCATGTTAATTAACAACTAGTTGATGGTGAATTTGTGTACCTTAATATAAAGTGTTACCCTAAAACTAAACTGAAACATTATCGCTCCATTAAAAATGTTGTTTTATATTATAACATAACTAATGAAAAAAGTAAAAATAATGAATTTATGTCAATTCTCGCGACAGTGATCCATAAAAATCGATCACAAAATGAAGGACGTTGTTTCTATCATGTCGGCATCTGGAATAACCAATTACAATATTATTTAAATATTGTACTGATCAAAGCCAAAACATAAGACTAACAAAATCTAAACTATATTGAAATTGAAAAGTCAAACTTTTATAAAATAATTACTAAACAAAAAACAAACGTTTCAAACACATTTCAGGAAGATGCTGTTTAGATTCATTTCAAATAAAATGCCAAAACACATTTTCTAAAGCATGGCAGCAAATTGCTTGTTTTGGCCAACTTGTAGTCCAAAACCTGAATATATTCATTTATAATGATATAAACCAGACTAAAGCAGCAAATACATATCATTGTAAACATGGAATTAAACAAGATGTCATCATTCTTCAATAGATTAATAATGTCATCTATGAATGATATAATAACCTTTATATTGATGATGATAATGATGATGTAAGTCCCGTTATCCAATTTAAAGTCCTCAAACAAGACTGACACTGTAATATATGTCCGTGCTGCGTGCAAGGTTCAATCTAATTTTCTCCAAATGAATTATAAATGTGGTTAATTAAAGGCAGGGCAGAAGCTATTAGTCAGAGTCATTAGCCAGTAGTGGCATGCAGATGAGACACATGCATGTTGCAGAGGTCATTTCAAAACATGCATGGAGACCCGACATGTGGTAATCACATGGACAAGGGCACATATTTGAGCTCTATGCTGTAATTACATTCGTTACATGTATTAGGTCTTCCTCTCTCCCCATTTCCAGTCTATTTTTACTTCTGAACTATTAATGAGTGTAAAAACAGCTTCCCTATTTTCACAAGATTAATTTAGCGTGTTAGCATGGCACCATTTTACACAGCAGGCAGTTTTGAAGATGAACTGTTCCAAATACTGAAGAGAATTGTACAACTCAACATTTTTGGGAATCACTTAAATCTGGTGAACATGAATACCAGCACTTCATCCAATTGCCATACAGCCTCTTACTGGACCAAAGTAGTTTACCAAACCTAAAAAACCTTGCAGATTCAATACTGTGGGAAATAAGGGGATCTCCTTGTGGATCATAGATTTGGAGATCGATAACTTCACACTTAATTTGCATGAGCAGTTCTTGTACGAGTCAGCCAACAAATGTATTGGAGAAAAACAAACTGTCTCCTTTTACAAGACACATGTCCGAAGTTTTCTCTTGAGATCTTCTGCATAAAACTGTATCAACATATTATGAAAAGCCTAATATCCTTAAATAACTTAAGAGATGGTGTGAATAGAACCCCCCCCCCCTACAAATGAACCGCTTTGTAGAGCTTTATTTTCACTCGCATTACTATGATACAACAATTATCAAAGGTCACGGTCAAAGAAAGTTAAAAAAATCCTTCTGTCTGGACCAAATATATAACTTGTTAAGGCACAGTTCAATATTCCACTTATTCGATTTTGAAACAGCCTCTGGGTTTGTACACAAAAACATGTCTAGGTATTTATTTATCCACCCTTTGAGGGTTTAAGGAACTCCCTGTTTCACAATCATACCAGCTCATGTTGTTTTGCTCAAAGACACTTAAGAAAAAGCTCCTTAAAGAGTCAACAAACTGACAGAGTAATCACATTTGATTCACCTGTCTGTGTGGGGCCAGCCTCAAGTCCACCTCGTTAACGTTAAATGTTGAAATCTGACAAAAACAAAGGAAGAAATGGTCAAATATAAAAGGAAAGTAGAGATTTAAGTATAAAGTAATTCCATATTCAACATAATTGTATCATGATTGATTTCACATTGTCTGCATTCTTGTCATATTCTACTATGAATCAAATACTTTCTGTTGTGTAACAATATGAAGAAGCCATGTGATAAACTGTTACACAGAGTGAGTAATAAGTGCAGGCATCCATGAAAAAATGCATTTCGAATGATGTGAAGTCAAAGCATGTCACTGGAGCGCCTCTTAAATCCACCTTTAGTAAGTTTTCATGTGCATCAAATCTTAACTGTGAATGCAAATGTTCACCTTCAATTTGTTGTTGTTGACAGGTATGTAGGAGGAAATGTCCAAATGTTTTATCTGGCTTACATCGGTGGATAATGAAATCACGCTGGACGCATGAAGATAGAATTCATTTCCAACACTGCCTAGTGGAAAGCGTGATGTTGATCAGAATCACCAGCTGGGATATTTGCTGTGTCCATCTCACACAACTGCTGCCATTTCAACACAGCTGACTGATTTCTTGAACAAAAAAACTTGAAACCTCGTAATTTCTGTATGTTTTTTTATTCTACTCATGGCAATAATTATGTTATGTTGAAGAATACCGTTAAAAACAGCTACTCTCAGTATTCTATGTTTCTATAGCAACACTGGCACTGTCTAGCTGTTTGTGTTTTGCTGCATGATCGAAGTAATACGAGGATGAGATCAAAGCTTCTGAATGCAAAGCTGTGAATGAAATCTGACACTTTGCTCTCATTTAATAGCCCTACTGATGAAAAAACGATATCATCTTTTGAAAGGAGTGTGTTATTTCAGAACCGCCTCTGCTCTTCAACTGGCACAAAGAACCAGATTATTAATACAAATATTAGTCAAAGACTTTATAGAGAAATTAGTAGCTCTGTTGGACTTTCCTTAGACACAGTAGTGATTTAAGCTAAATGCTAATATCAGTGCATCAGTGCTGATGTTTCAAAAAGTTTACTAAAGGAAAAAGCAGGATCACCCACATCTGAAGGTTTCAATCCACGTTTGCTCTAGCTGTTGAGATATTTAAGTCTGACTTAAAGTGGTAGACCTTACATTAACTATCATATATCCACAAAAATATAATTGTCAAAACAAACTAATGTTTACATAATGAAATGGGCTTTATCGTAAATTGTTATTCCCCAGGTGAGCAGCTTCTGTATTTGCAGTTTTTCTAGTGTTATTATTATAGGGATTCTTTCTGGATTTGTATATAGTCTATGGTATATCTGCGGTCCTGCCAGACTCTCACCATACTACTTCACTGATGGCTCCCACAAGATTGCTGACATCCTCGTGGATTCATCTTCTTATTATAGACACATGCATTTCCAAACATTTGGACTACCTATGTTGTAAATGTATTGTCTTTTCGATTTACATACGGCATCTATTGCACGTCTGTCCGTCCTGGGAGAGGGATCCCTCCTCTGTTGCTCTCCCTGAGGTTTCTCCCATTTTTCCCTTTAAACTGTGGGTTTTCTCTGGAGGTTTTTCCTTGTACGATGTGAGGGTCTAAGGACAGAGGGTGTCGTATTGTCATACTGATATTCTGTACACACTGTGAAGACCACTGAGACAAATGTAACTTTGTGATATTGGGCTATATAAATAAACATTGATTGATTGATTGATTGATATATGCACAATATATAGATTGTCCTAAAGTCAACATTTGTGAACAGGTAAATCTGAGCCCTCTGCTTCTCAACATCAAGTCCTTAAATGCCCAAGATACTGAAAGACAATGGAACTATGGCAGATCATATGGATCCTTACATTCTCATCCATGCAAATTCCAAAAAGAGGGTCAAGATGTGCGTGAGAACATACAGTATGAAGTATGTGTGTGTGTGTGTGTGTGTGTGTGTGTGTGTGTGTGTGTGTGTGTGTGTGTGTGTGTGTGTGTGTGTGTGTGTGTGCGTGTCTGTGTGTGTGCATCATGAGTCTTCATTGCCATGTGATGCTGGCTCGTCTCTGGGACCGTCAGGTTTATTTCTTCACACTGTGTTGAGTGGAACTAAACACTCATCAGGTTGCATTTCTCTGGGAAATGAAGTGCACTCAGACTTCTCACAAGGTTGCAGACCTTAGCTTGGCATTTTCACAGCAGCTTTACAGCAGAAAATCCATCAGTGCTGCATCAAAAACAGGCAAAGAAGGCTTCTTAACTGATACAATCACAAAAGGAATGTGTTTTTGGTTGTGTAAGCGCACATTGGATCATGTTTGATATATCTAATACTGATGTTTGTGCATGAGGTTGGAGAGTTTTGCAGAGGCAGAAGACAGCTGCTAAATAATCAATGTTTCTTAGTGGTCTGAATTAATGCTAGATAAGATGCTTACCAGACTTCCTTTAAATCTCAAATAGAAAACTGGGCTCACAGGATACAGTCCTGTAGTTTGATAGTTTATCAGAAAAATGCAAACTAAGCCTTTTCCAACAAGGGACTCACGCTGTGATCTTTGCTTTATTCAATGCCACGAGACTCCTTTGACAAAACCTTTCAGAAACACAGGAGTTTACAGGTCTACCTACCACTGCCTTAATCTTCTTGTTTGTTTCTGTTAATGTATGACTTGAATCAGATTCACAAACAAACTAACCAATTTAAGCAACGATAGACCAGAAACGTTGGTAAAATTACTGTGTTTGAAAATCTACTCTGGTAGCTTTGAAGAGAGCATATATGCAAGCTTCAATTTGCTGATAAAATAGGGCTGTATGACATTATGGTGAAGTGGTGGAAATATTCTAAATATAGAGAACAAATAAATTGATATCAGATATTTTAGGTGGCATAATTACTTTTTTGTTTCCGCCCTGTCCATGCAGTACATTTCTTTGCATCCGTTCTGGTTTGTCTCCACTCTGCCATCAGCTGTGGGCGATAAACGACTGTGGATAAGAACCTCATATAACCCCACCTCAAAACATCCAAACTATGGCTTTAATGGTGTGTGAGGGTGTTCACATCTACACTGGGAGAACAGGGTGGGAATGGTTGCCCTTTAAACCCTATGGCAGTGTGCACTCAAAGGGGTTAAGTCTATTGGATGTGGATTTGAAAACCCTCGCTGAATAAAAGGATGCAACTGATCGACGTGACTAAGCTGAATGTCACGCAAATATTTCTATACATACCAACAGAGCACAGAGGAGCTGTATCCACTGAGGCTCACGCTATTTATAGCAACAATGATAGTGTCTTTGATACACGGCTGCAATGACATTCATCATTATGGGACAATAAAGAGTTGACTTAATCATGAGATGGATATAGAGTAAATACAAAAAAGGTTTTTGGCATCTCCTGTATTGGGCTTTTAAAGCACTCTTGGAAGAACACTGTGTGCAACTTATTTAAGAGCTAAGTTCGACTCTTATTACAATAAATGTGTACTTAAACAGGATTGATATTGATTAGCGTCTGCAAGACAGAAAATCAATTCAGTAATTTGGCTTACCTTTTATGTCTTAATTGCAAAGAAATTGGATTTTTAGTCATCATTTAATCATATACGTAATAAATTGGAGTTTTGTGAAATTCTTTGAAGGTCACGGAGAAATGTTACCCGAGAAAAATAAACACCAAACCACAGAACAGCACAATCTGCTATTCCCGTCTCTGGTGTTGATGTCCACATTGTTCTGACTCGTGTCTTTCTGTTTCTAATAGCATTCTCACATTACATGCTTTTGATGCATGCTCCAAAAATGGTATTTAATAACCATATGATTAGAAAATGAACAACTGTCTCTATTGTAGCAAATCTGTCTAGGTAAAGAAAAATCCACCTGTTATGTTTAATATTTTTCATTTCCCCTCCAGCAACAAATTGATTTAGGTTTCAGAAATGTTTTTTGAACTTGTGCCAAAACGTAATGCTGTGTCATTGTGTGTGCTCCTAGCCAAGAAGAAGAAAGCACAGTTAAACATTTAAAGAGATTATCTCATCCTTCAGGATTTGCCCGGCTTGACTGCAGATTCAGAAAAATACCATTTATAAAAGTGCAAATACAGAGCTGGAGGTGAATCTCAATCATTTCATCGCTTTAACGGATGTGCGGCTTTATGTGTAATGGCATAAAATAACTGTAATTAATTCTCCACATTTGAATAATTGCTCCTTTTGTTAGATTAGATGAAATGGCTGCATCACTGGAAAGTATCTGCAGGCCAAGTGAGCCGAAAATATCCGCCATGATATCTGATAACATTATATTTGCGGGCAGACACACCCATTCAAAGAACTAAACACTATAATTAAGGAATATCACTGCACTCCTGTTTACATACTTGCTATGTTGTTCCCATGTAGATCTTTAGCACATGCATGTAGAACATCGTGCAGGAAGAAACATATTACACACAAGGCCTTTATAATACATGCTACCTGATACCTGTCCTGCCTGTTGCACCATAGTGCTGCTGTGCATTTCTGCGGTATCGATCCAAGTGCTGGTCTAAAAGTGGCTAATGCACTGCCAGCTTCACTCTCAGGCCCAAACATCACTTAGCACGGACAATCAAACACAGGAGCGCCCACAGATGTTTTGAGTGCAGCGATGATTTGTTGAGATTTGTGGGATATTAGCGAGCAGGCAGGTAAAACGTCTGAGTAGATTTGATATTCAAACTCAGATGTGTGCTAAAATGTTAAAGGGATGTCATCCTGCACCTGGGCAGATATACACTATGCATGAGTAACCTCCTCCTGAGGGACTTGCTTTTGCTTTGGTCAGCAAGCGTGTCCTAATTGATTTTTAGAAAGCTCTTAACCTGTGTCTTCTCCTTCGTGACCATCTGGCCTTCATGATGTTACTGATGTAAGGGCTGTTTCAAGGAAAGACCGAATGAGCTTCTTGTTCCAGGATTTCAGGTCAAGAAGGCCTGTGTTAAAGGTATAATACACAGAAAAATGAACCTATGAACTGTTTTAAAATGTTGAAAAAAAACTAAGATTATGGTTATTTCTTCTTTTAGTCCAAAACCAAATGTTTTTTTAGTTTCCGATTAGTCAAATCATCACAACTGAGAGTATGACATTAAGTAATGTTTTTTCTGTCATTTTTGCCCTGACAATTTCTTAAAAGATTAACCAATTGCCAAACTAGATTACTGCCTTGTGGTTATTTGCCTTCGTCAACCAGTCAAGATCTTTCCAAAAGGTCATCACTTCATCATTTGTGGGAAATTGAAGTGATTATCAAATGAATGCTTGTGGTTTGGCCAAAATTGTGTTTTGTGAAGTCACTGTGAGCTTAATTTTTGACCGTCTAATTCTAATCAGTTCCTCCTTGACCAAGTGGACATTTGTGCCAAATTGTTATACGTTTCGTCCGGGCGTTTTTTGAGATATTCCGTTTTCTAAAAAAATTTTTTTACATATGTTTGGTGGGAGCAGACAACAACATGTATTTTTCAAACTGCATGCATTACAGTGTATGTCATTAAGCTTTCCAGGGACCAGGTTCAAGAAGTGCTTTTACATTTTTATTTCTTCTACTGTTTGTCCTGTGTGACCAAACTTTATCATCTCTGAGGCTGAACTCATGTGGCATGGGCTGTTTTAGTTTGATTACCCTACGTTTGTTCTCACACTTTCCCAGCTAAAATCTCCATCCTTTTGCCTTCCTGCCCACAATAAGGGGTTTTAAACTAAGTGTACACAGCGTCAAATTGAGTTATGTCTCCATGTCAATAAACTGTACCCCCCCCGCAAACACTGGAGCCAGAAGCTGACATCCTGATTGTCCTTGTCCGATTAGGCCGATCAATGACACTGAACAGAGGAGAGAGGGGGAAGAGGAATTTAGAGGAAGAGGAGGAGGAGAAGGAGAACTAAGGGATGTGTTTGTGTGAGTTAAGGAGGAGGCGGGGGGGGGCAGCTCCTCCCATTATTAAGTTATCGTGCTGCGCTGGAGGTCCATGTTTACGGGGCAGCAGTGGGAGTTTCCTTCACTTAGTGGACAGCACTGAGCTCGGAGAAGGCAGCGCTCTCTTTTCCTCTCTCTTCGGTTATTTCTGCAACTCATCCCTCGCTGCACAACACAGGCTGACACAGGACGACTAGAGGGGGGGGAGAAGCAGAAAGAGCAACAGAAGCAGCACCTGCATCGCCCTCCACCACCTCCACCCTCCCTCCCTCCTTCCCTTCAGCCTGCACGTCCCAGGACTTCATCTCTGCTGCCGGCGTTTCCACCACCGCTGCCATCATGTGCGACTGTTTCCACCTGGCCCTTCCTAACTGGCACGCCGCCTCTTCAGGGACGGGTGGGCATCACACACTCTCTTTTCCCCCTCTATCTCCCTTTCTATGACTTTATCTTTGCTGTTTTCCCTCTGAGAAACTCACTGATTCAGCTGCAGCAGCAGGATAGATTATGTGTGTGTTTTAGTGCAGCGGAGAGACAGTGAGTGAGTGTGAGGCGTCTGGTGCTGATGCTGAGTTGTGTTGCTGACCTGCAGTGGAGCGCTGGGTGTGTCTGCAGTGTGTGTGTGGGGGGGGGGGGGGGGGGGTGTTTGAAGATGTCATCATCGACGCTGTCAGGCTGCTCTGCTCTTCTTCTACTGTTTCCCTCATGCTGTGTGTTTTGAAGCAGAGGCTGAAAGGCAGAAAGAAAGACTGGGTTACTGTGGCAGTTCAGCAAAGCAGAAACATATTGATAGAGGGAAACTTCAAGGGGGTAAACATGAAAAAAGGCTACTGAAATGTGTCGTAAATATTCCCCCAAAAAAGCCCCAGAGATGAAAGCTTTAAAGCTGCAGCCTTCAAGAGGGAAGAGTTATTACCGGTTACCTTGCATCACTTTTAGCCCATGCTAAAAGCTCTAAAAGAAATACATTTCTCTTGATACACACCCCATTATGGATTTTTCTAGATTATAAATGCAGGGTTTACATTATGCAGTGTAGATAAACCATATCTGATCAAGAGTGTGGGCATAGTTACGTAAAACTGAATCTATTCGAGCCATAGATTAGCGATTATGCTTGCAATCATGAAATTCTGCTGGGGAAAAAATGCGTTATGATTGATCATGATGAATGTTTGAACTGCAAATCTGTGAAGAAGTGATTTTGTCACGCAATTTGCATTGCAGACATTGGTTTTTAATCATTTGGCTGGAAAAAGTGATGTATTTTTAATGTATGCTTGTTTATTGGGGGTTTTCCAATCCATGATCAATTTCTAAATAATTGATTTTTCAAACCAACTTCAAAGGCTTTGATAGGGTAGATTCTGACCTAGTATGAGTAAATACAAAAATAAAATGATCCAAAGAAATTGCTGAATCACGAACACGACATACGTATAAGATAATATATTGTCAGCACAGTTAGAAGAAAAAAAATCACTCATTGTTTTAGGGGAATTTAAAATGTGTCTTATTTAACAGCCTAGTTCAAATACTTAATATTATATTTTGATAAATAAGTTGACATCATAATTCATATTATTGTTGGATGTTGTAAAAAAGGAGGTGAATATATGCTGTCTGGTTTAATGTTGATTTGGAAATAATACTGGCTGTGATTCCATCTTCCATCTTTCCGTTTCCCACAATTATCCTCAGTTACCTCTGCTGCTGCATATAATTAAATCTGCCTGAAGAGAGGTTGGTGTTGCTGTGAAAGGCTTCAGGCGACGCTCAAGGTCAGAGAGAAGGAAGGAGAGAGAGAAGGAGGGAGAGGTTAGGAAGTGAGCCAGACAGAGAGGCTGACGATCTGCTCAGCAGTGGAGCCTGAATCAGATGATCCTGATGCATTACGAACCATCAGCCTCAGTTGGAAAATCCTGCTCTCGGATCGATATCACACCACTTGAGACCAGCTTCAGGGAAAATAGTCAATATGAGATTAGTTTTAACCTGCTAGGAGCGTCAGGTGGACGTTGCTTTATTTGTATTGCATTTTGACTTATTTACAGTGGACCATTTGAGGTTGCAGGAAGGATGTTGACACTAACACACATCTTCAATGTTTTTGTATATGATACATTTCCATCTTGATTTACTTTTTGTCAGGGAGGACCAGCAACATCTTTTAGATCATTATAAGACACTTAAACACGGACTAGAGGAACATTGTGTTACTTAGAATAAATTCTCAAAGTGAATTAAATGGAAACAAATACAGTTCATCCAGAGTCTATTTAGAACACTGTAGTGGTTGTCAGTAAACAACTTTGGCAGTAATCAGTTCAAAAATGTACATTTGATAAAAGAAGAAAATCAACGTTATATATCTGTCGAACCCTTCAAATCTACAAAATAACACACAGGAAAATATGAATACATCTGAGTCACTTGGGGCTTCAGGCATTCCAGGCTAAACAAACACATTGCAGCCCAGGTGCTGACCTGAAATAATATTGTATTATATATTATATCTGTGTTTTTGTTGTACAGTATTTGCATGTCGTATAGCAATACAGGCAGATTAAGATACAAATTCCAGAGCTGAGATTAAATTTGCTGTGAGTTTGCAGTAGATAAATAGATTGAAAGCATGCGCTTTTACAGTCTCATGTCCGTATAATCCATGAGGAAAATCTAATTTTAGTTCTTATTATAATTTGGATCCAAATAAACAGTGAAAGGACCTTGTGTCCGTCTGTTTAACAAAAAAAAGAAGAGAAGATACTGAATCCAAGAGTACAAATAATGAGCTGTAATACGTTATTATTAGTTTAGTGAAGAGAAGAGCTTCAGGGAGCCTCCAGGTGCATTCAAACAGGAAGCACGAGGTTACGTAAGAGATTAGCTGAGGACTAATACATACAGTCAGGATTCTCATTTGAATAAGAATTCTAGCATTGCAGTGTGTGGATTTGAATCGATGCCTTGGAAAGCCTGTATACGAGAGGACCACTCTCACAGCACTGAGTTAGGGAAGATGAGTCTGTCAGTGTTGTTTGCAGTCTAAGTCGTTTTAAAGCTTTATCTTCGTCACATCCGCACTGAGGGACGGACCACTCCCAGATCCAGAGCTGCAGTTGCACCCAAATATGATTCATGCAGGATCTGCACCACAAAGGACTTCAGCATCTACTGCTTGTACTTATATATCTGCAGAATGTCATCATTCAAGTCAAATTAAAAAGGCAGGCAGTGGCTTTGTATCAGAATATTTACAATGTAAAATCACTCAAATAAATAAACAGGTAAACTTTGTGATTTAATTTCGATATTTTCAGGCAGCAGTGAGGGTTGTTATCGGGCCATCTGTAGCACCCACATGACAAATATTTGAGAAAGGAGTTTCTACATGTGCACTGCCACTAGTTAGGGCAACAATACAGGGACATCCGCCTGAATTAAGTTGTCAATAGCGTAAGAAATACATCTTCCAGTCAAGCAAAGCGGGGCCTGAATGGTTCACTAAGCTCCGTGCACACAGTGACACCGTGATTAGCTACTACAGCAGATGTGAACTTAACACTTGGCACATGACAGTTTTCAGCCGCTCTGATTAATTTAATGAAACTATCTAATTCAGTTGCTGTGAATAAACAATCCAAACAGGTTGTGTTCAAATAGAAAATGTAATTTGATACTTGTGGAAAACCTTTTTTATGTGATGGTTGGACATTTGTCATCAACTTTCCTGTCTCCTACTTCCTGTTTCAGGGCTAACTTTTCTACCTGTTGGATTTGAAAGAATAGCATTTAACATATTTGCAGGTTTTGTGAACTGCTGCCTAAAGTGATATGTGTACAGTAGGCAGTGGTGAATGAAGTATTCAGATTCTTTACTTAGGTAAAAGTAGCAATACCACACCGTAAATAAAAACAACCAGTTACTAGTAAAAGTCTTGCATTCATGGTACCATTTAATTAAAATGAGTACTGACGTATATCAGGAACATGTTCTCATAAGTATTTAAAGTAAAAGTACTCAA
This sequence comes from Gymnodraco acuticeps, assembly GCF_902827175.1. NCBI lineage: Eukaryota > Metazoa > Chordata > Actinopteri > Perciformes > Bathydraconidae > Gymnodraco > Gymnodraco acuticeps. Next base: position 3,362,303 of record NW_022990966.1, read on the forward strand.
TGCTAAATGTGATGGTTACACTATTATATATAATATCATTAGATAAAATACAAATAAATAAAGGAAAAGGCAGCAAATCACTTAATTTGTTAACAAAGGTTGTTAGGTTGTTTAAAGGTTGAGGTTTCTCCCATGTTTCCCCTTAAACTGTGGGTTTTCTCTGGAAGTTTTTCCTTGTACGATGTGAGGGTCTAAGGATAGAGGGTGTCGTTTTTCTCATACTGATATTCTGAACAATCTGTGCTGTTGTATTTGCTGTAAAGTGTCTCTACTGTAGGCTATTTTTATTATATGTACAGCACTTTGGTTCGACCAAAAATCGTTTATAAATGTGCTATATAAATAAAACTTGATTTGATTTGTTAAGCTGAAACGATGAAAGAATTCTGCTTTAAATATAAATTGGTAATCGGTTAATTTGAACTTTTGTCAACTTATTGTTCTAGCTGTACTTGTACTTAAAAGTAAGTAACTATAGCTGTCATATAAGGAAATAAAGTATTAAGTGGCATAAAAAGCAAATACTTGTAGCTAAAAGGAATACTTAAGTAAAGTAGGTGAGTAAATTATTTCTAGTTACTTTCACAAGACTGACAGCAGATATATGATGATAAGACTACTAAGATACAATTCACACTTGCAAACAAAACATTTTTTTGTCTCTTAAACTCTTAATTGTTTTCATTAAGTCAACAAAGCTACTGAGATAAGATAAAGTCTGCAACTTTGCTATGCACTCTAGGCTTTACTGTGCTAAATGCTAACATCACCTTGCTAACATTCTCACTTTTAGTGCATTAAATGTCCCTTGTTTCATCACCTTTAAATCATCTTAATCTTAAGTATTATGTGTCTTTCAGTAATATAATATATTATGTTCATCGTAGGTGAACAAATACAAAAAAAGCTTTTTAAGATGTTCTTCCTCTATATTGATCATTTCAGAAAATGGTAAGGGGTTGTGGTATTAATTAGTGAGAGATTCATGTGAATGTAACTTTATTTGAAGGAATGTGTGTTGCAAAGGCTGTGAACCAAAGTCAACATGAGGCACTTCATTCACTTTAGGAGTGACACAAGTTCAGGAAAAGTATGACTGCAACCCTAAAAGTGTCCCGCCTCTTTTGTCCATCTGACACTGTACAAATCACTTTAGCCACTTTGGCAGTCACACTCTCACACAGCAAAGTTTCAGGGCAGTTTGGATGTGTCGTTACTAACACCTCGCTTTATTCCTAGGAGTTAAACAAACAAAAGCAGCAGGTAAGTGAGGTCTTTGAATCCACATAAAGGGCTCTGAAATGTAGATTGTGAGATTTTCTTTGTGTGTGTAAGATATGAATGGTGATGAGACGGATGGCACAGGCAGCTGTAAAGATGTGATTATTATATTTCACAACACGTCTAGACTGTGGCGCGTTCAGTGTTTATAGTGAGAAACTACTTTTCTTGCAGATACATTTTCTCTGTTGATATTTCTGAGCCTAATGTCAGATCTATGCTTATTAATATGTATGTAATCAGTATTAAAGCTATGATGTCGTGTTAGCTTCATGAACTCTCTTGGATTGTTAACCTTGAAGCAGCAACACACCCTGAGACAGACATGGGAGGATTCTTTATACCATCAGTCTCTTGTGGTAACTGTCTTCTAATGCACTTTCTCCAGAAGCTCTTCACATGACATTCATTAAGGCACAGGGAGGGGTGTCAAAGGGGTAGTTAGTTGAGAAACTACACGTGGTATATTGCATGGTTGTTCAATAAGTGACATTAAAAAAAAAGTCTCTGGGTTTCAAATGAGAACTTCCTACCTTTTGCATCTATAACTATAACCAGATACATGTGTGTTTCCAAATGATTAAAGTTACTTCAGTTTAGTTTCTACTTAACTCTTCTTTTGATAAAGAACATACACATTGCTTAAAAACCACTCGCACTACTCGGGGAAGAAAAAACTGATTACACTCCAAATTTACATTAGTAAATCACTCAGATAAAAAATGTTTTCAACATCAATAATCTACCAATTTCCTCAAATACATTTGGGAAAATATGGGGACCTTTTTTCAAATGTGTTAAGAGGATAACGTTTTTTCCCCCCTTTTCCATCCCTGCTAGAGAGCAGGTACTTTCGTGGGAGAAAAAGGTTCCTATGTCTGATTGGCTGGGCGGATTGCAAACCACGCCCCGTAAAACTCCCAAAAAGTTTTGTGAAGCCGCCATTTTATTATCCTCGCATTAGCATTATTAGCATTAGCATTAGTCCAGCGCACAAACGCAGAGAGACTAACTTATGGCAACACAAAAGAAAACATGGGAGCGGTGGAGATGAGGAGGTGTCGGCGTTCTGGCGATTTACTCGGAAGGCTTCAGTAGAAGCTGCTGGGACTCCCAGCAGCTTCTACTGAAGCCAGTCCCTAACTCCGGGGACTTCGGGTGGCAGTATACGCCGTGAAGTTGTTTGCGGCCTGCCAGTAAACCCAAAGCAGAAGAAGAAGAAGTGACGTCAGCGGCTTCATTTGCCTAATCCTCCCCCAGGGACTTATTCCGGTGTGAAAGCGATCTGTACTTAGTTCATGAGAACTAAAGAGTTCTGATTAACCTAAAAATTGAACTACAAATCATCCAGCATTGCATTTATGGGTACCACTTTACAATAAGACTACCCTTATAAAGGGTTTACGAATAGTTTGTAATTCATTTATTAATTAGGTTGTGAACACTTTAATCATTAATAAGCTTTTATAAGACACAAGACCGGTTGCTTGCCAAATAGTGAGCCCACATTTATCTGTACTGCTAAATCTTATATTGGCTACCTAGCTTACTTTGTCTTCTTCATCAGCTAGCATCCTTGGTATCTGTTGTTCACTGAGTTGATTCTCGCTAAGTAGCCAATATAAGGCTTAGTCCTCTTGCCAAATAGTGAGCCTGTGTTGATGTATGAAAACTATGTTAGAACTGGTTTATAAATGGTTCTTAATGATTAATAAACTGTTTACAACCTAATTCATAGCCTAATTATAAACCCTTTATGAATCCTTTATAAGGGTAGTCTTATTGTAAAGTGGTGCCCATTTATGGGAGTTGATACTGTAGGATGTTGGTGCAAGTAATACTGATCTTGGGCGACTCATTCCTTTAACTTCTTGATTTGAGTTGAGCAGTTTAGTGCGTAAGTAAGACTAACAAAGACAGCATTGTTTGTTTTAAAACCTATCACCTGTCCACCACTAGAAAAGGACTTGGCTGTAGAAAGACCAAAAACATTTTATCTGCAATGAAAATGATTGGATTCTCCATGTGTAGTGCAACCACATTTTATCCAATACTAAATTGTACCGACGACATAACATTCGCCTCCTGATGATATTAATTAATCAACCAATGAGGATCTAAAACCACAGAAAATGTGGAAGAAAGAGCAACAGCGTTTACCTACAATCATCAAGCATTGATTTATGAAAACGTTTTCATTTGGGAATTTGCTTGTTTTTTCATCGCGAACATTTGAAAGACTAACAAACCTTCTTCATCCCTAAGTAGTATCCTGATGGAATTAACCTCACATTAAATTAATGAAGGATACAGTTCAAAATGGATTTAAATCAATTAGAGATCAGGTATCAGAGCGGGTAATTATAATAATAATCTGACTAACCATTTGGAGTCAGACTTTCCCTTTTCGGCAGCCATCAGGGCTGAGCTGAGTCTTATCTGTGGATCAATGTAGCGGATCACTTAACAGACAAAGGAGGCAGCGGGTCTCTGGGGGAATTATTGCCAGGAAGAAACTCAAAATAGTCTCATCATCGGCTCCAGTGTCTCTCTCTGTCTCTGAGCCTGGAAACAATTGTTAGGAGCCACAGGCTGGAAGTCTCGGCTTACTGCTTAAAAAAAGAAATGCAGATAAACAGCAGATAATTTACATTTGCTGCAGTTCCTGTATTGCTTTCATTCATTATTTTAACACAACTCTGATTGAGATAGCTTTGACAAAGTGAATTTTACGTACCATTACAATTTAATATATTAAAATCAAGTCATTTTCTATCATGTCAGATTTATTTTTGGTATTTATGTTTTGTCTATTCTCTGTGTTTTCTTATTAACAGGTGCTGGTCGGAGGCTAAGAGCACCAGAGCCTGGTACAGAGGACGATTCAGTGAGTGACTTATAAAGAATAAGGACTTTCTGATTATTTCTTCAAATTTGTTTTAGACAAGAAAACACCAGCATGTTCAAAACTGTAGCCTTTCAAATTGGGCACACCTTACATTTCTTGTACTACTTGATGAAAAGGCCTTTGTTCAAAACCATAAGTTGATAAGCTTAAAATACTTTGATAAGAAGAGAAATAGACATCCATGTTGGTTACTTATATAATTTAGCTGATAAGATAGTATGTATTGCCTGTCTTTTCAAATTAAACAATACAAAACCAACTATATGAATGCATGGAGGGTAGAGGACTACGGGTAATATGTGCACTATTTATCATCTTAATGAAACAATGGAATATTTAAGACGTTAGCATTTTGATGTTTGCAGGTTATTTTTCGAACATCACAAATGACATTGGTAGGGCTGTACTGAATATAGTTCAAAACTTCATTTCACTGCGGTCAAAAGACTGTTCACTCCACCACTTCTCACACACAGAGGACGCATGCAATGACGAGATAAATTGATTACCTTTATTTGATCAAATGAATCACTTTATTCAAATTAAACATTTTAAAGTATTTATTTTATTACATTTTTAAGGGTGATGACGTCATTATGTCTGGCGAAAGTCTATCAAAGGGTAATTTGAAAATTGAAGTTTTGCATGTAAAAAGAAATACATTTGGTACAGCTTAGTCATTAGTTTGCAAAATATCCTGACATGACCCGTTTTACCTGTAAGTGGTGCTAAGTTAAAATTCAAAGGATAACCAAAGTCATTGGGGTTAATGCTCTGGGGAACCATAATATGTAACAAATAATATGAAAACATTTATTTTTTAGATATTTTCCTCTGGTGTTGGTATCACAGACCGGCCAACACACATTGTGACAAGTTTTAAGAGCAGAACATCCAGTCAATGCTGCCTTTGGCAGAGCAAGGTGTTATCACACTTTTCCTGATGCAGTTTGCTCAACACCTTTGTGCTGCTGCAGGCTCAGTTATATGAATGCTATTACAAATGTTACATGGTGGTTAAAGAAGAGGAGATGCTTTTAGGCAGATTAAGTAAAATCTGACTAAACTGACTCATGTCATAATATCTCTTTGAAATGATTCAACTGTTTTGGGGATAAACCATGTGACTGTTTTTCGTGCTAACTGACCTTCTGTCCACGCAGACATGTGACGAGCCATCTCAGTTCACAGAGAGAGAGCGACCACGGCCTCAAGGGTCCTCCCCCGTCGAGGAGTATCCTGAAACGGAAAAATACACCGACAGTGACAAAGAGGTACAGATCATCGACACACAACCATTTATACAGAGACAGAAACTGCAGTAACGGGGAGAAACCAGGTCAAGAGAATACATCTGAGAACCTGTTACATGCACTGTAATAATAAATAAATAATAAAATGTAAATAAACAGCTGAAATAACTGGGCTTCCTCAACTGGGGAACATTAGTTTCTTTTTGAACATGGACCTTTTAGAAATCAGATTATTACAGAGAGCACACTATAACGTGTTTACTTAAATAGGTATTAACACACTTGGTCACTCAAAAGGCTATCTTTGATTCAACAGAGTACTTTGTTTCGGCCATCTACAAATGACGTTGGAAAAATAAGCGTGTGACCAAAAGAAGCAAGCTTGTAAGGGTTATCTATCCAAAATGTGTTCTTCTGTTAGCACCTTTAAAACTAGATCTCTGATCTTCTGTTGGCACTTTACATTTTTCAAAACCTTTAAGTGTATGCAGCCTCTTAGGAAACAAAACCACCTATAGCCTCTTCGTATACAAAGCCTGCTGAGCATCAGGCGGAGCAGTATATCGATTACACAAATCAGTTAATTTAATAAATATGGATTGCACAAATCAGTTAATTTATGGAAACAATATATCAATGACACCAGTTGCAATATCACTGTTTGTGTACCGTCAAAAGAGTATGGTGTAACATTGGCTTTCTGTTTTGTTGAATGTTGCATATTGCAATAATGATCCAGACCTAGCTACTGCCATGTTGTATTTACAGTATATTACCCTTCCCTCTCAAAGCAGATATTGTGTTGCCTGATTAAAAACAGTATGTCCAGAATAATGTTTAGTTAGAATGAAATGTACTGCTTTTTCTTCTTTCAGTGTGAAGCAGAGCATGACCCATACCACAAAAGTGGGAGTGGAAAGAAAAGTAAAAAGTCTGGGCTCGGGTCGATGTTTGAAAAGCGCTCAACTCCAAAGATGAGTAAACTGAAGGTGAGACTTGTCCTCTCTGTATCTCTGTTGTAGCAGATCATTAAACAGCTAAAGGTAAAACGGTTGTATCCTCTCTGTTTTGATGTGTTAACAGGAAGACCACAGCCCTGAGTCTGGGGTGATGGTGAAAACAGCCCAAGATGGATGTTCAGAGGGTCTTGTTTACGGTGGAGGAGGGAGAGAGGGAATATTCATAAAAGAAGTGGTACCAGAGTCACCTGCCTCAAATCTGAAACTAAAAGAGGGTAACAATTATAGAGACATTCTCTTTTTCAATTACAATAAATGAGTAAAAATGTATTCATAAATATTGTATGTTGTTTATTCAATTTTGAAATGTTAACTATTATTTATATCTACTTTAAATATTGTAATCCTTAAAAATGTCATGAATTGAACTGAAGAAACTTAAAGAGCAAGTTGCAAAGTCTAATGACTGATTATTTTGAATATTTCCCAGTTTTTTTCTTATAAAACGGTTTTGACTGATTGCCTTCTGAAATATGTTTCTCTTGTTTCACAGGTGATCGAATTCTGAGTGCCACTGTTTATTTTGACAACATGTCATACGAGGACGCCATTCAGATTCTGGAGCACGCTCAGGCTTACAAAGTAAAGCTCTGCTTGAAACGCACACCAGTCATCACAGAGACGGAACCGGTCACCAAATCTGACGTCATCCCTGTAACTATTTTTAGGTTGTCAGATTCTTTGTGATAACAAACAGGTATTGGGTATAAAACTGACATGTCATATTTATATTGCTCAACAGGAAGAAGATGTCTACGCTCCAGAGATGAGAGAGAATGGAAAAACCAAAAGGCGTAGTGATGCCCGCATTTCTTGGCCTAAGTTTCCCTCCTTTGGAAAAGGAAAAAAAAAGTCTCGCTTTTCAAGGTCTCACAGCTCCTCAGAGGCTGAGGAGCAAAGAAAGCTTGAGCTTAGCCCCACTACAAGCGATACGGAGTCCCCTATAAAGTCTCAGGATGCCCTGAAGGGCAAGAAGAAGAATAAAATAAAGCTTCCTCTTTTGTCAAAGAGAGGTCGCATAAGTTCATCTGAAGACCAGGACACAGATGCACCGACAACTGCGCAGTTGGTTTCCCCTGAGACCCTTGAAAGTCCCTCAGGAGAAACACCTCAGGTCTATGTGACAGAGGAGCTAAAGGTAGTTGAAGACTTAAGATGGGAGGAAAAAGAGCCTAAAACTGTTCAACACAAGGTGGAACTCATCACTATAGATAGCACTTTGAAAACAGAAGATCTAACCTTGGCTCTAGCAGGTAAAGAAAGCTCCTCTGGTGTCAAGTCCCCTGATGGGAAGAAAAAGAAGAAAGAGTGCTCTGAATTAAAAATGAAAATTTTGGGGAAGGATAAATCACACAAGAAGGATGCAAAGGCAAAATCCTCACCAAAAAGGCTGAAAACGCTTGGGGCAAGTATTGAAACAGCAGACCAATCTGAAAATAAGAAAGGAGATCAACCAGCACTTGATGCCAATACCCAAATAATCAGCAGTGATTGCTCAAGGGTAATCCAAGCCAAATCAGAGGGAATAAATGTACCAAAGGTGGAACTTGAAGTATCTGATGTTACACTGATACAAAAATCTCCACAGAAAGTTGAAGAAAAAACTAAGACAGGCAAGGACATTAAACAGAAACAAGAAATAAAGACAGGTCCAACATTTAAAATGCCTAAAATAGGTTTTAGTGACATTGCAAAAGTTGATGTAAATGTTGGAGAATGCACAACTAAAACTGAGCAGCTTACTACTGAGGGTACAGAAGAGAAAGTAGATCCTTATGACCAACTGTCAAAACGTATTTCCAAAACAAAACTTCCAAAACGTGAAGACATTGAGATTCCAGGTATGGAGGACATGTCTATGAGAACCACAGCCAAAGGAATTAAAGTGCCTAAAGCTGTCTTTACAGGCCATTATGAAAAGATTCAAGCTGAAACTGTACAAATGTTGATTGATGTGGACAGCGTGAAAGAGGCAGTTTCTAAATTGCCTGGATTTAAGCTGCCTAAGGTTGACACAAGTGGAATGCTTATTCCAGAAGAAATTACTGTTATAGATGCAAATGCACAGAGAATATCAGTGAAAACACCGACTAAAACGAAACGTGGCGCACACTTCAGTAAGGCGGACATCACTGCCACTCATGAAATCTCCAAAACAACAATCAAACTCCCAAAGATCACACCATCTTATCTTAATTCAGAGGAACTTGTAATGGAGACCAAGGTAGATCTTAAAAAAACTGAAAAGGAATACAAAACTGAGCCTAAACAAAGTGGCGAAGCGGTAAATAAAAGAGAACATATCATAATCCCTGGAAAGGAAAGTGAACAAGAAGTGGTGAATCTTCTGACACAAGAAACACAAGACGACAAATCAAAGAACGCAAAGAAAAAGATGCCGAGCTTTGGGATTGGAAAACCAGAAATAAAAATCCCGGATGTTGGAATTCACTTTCCAAAACAAAATATCTCTGAGCAAAAAGGTGACAACGTAAAAGGCGAAAGGACTATATTCCTCCAAGAAGTACAAATATCAAAGACAAACACAAGTACGAAGATTGGAGAAGTCACATCTGATGTCAAAGTACCGGAAATTGAAGGCATTGAATACATTGATTCAGCTGATGGATCACCAGCCAGAAATGAAAGTGGCATTGGGTTTACAGGTTTTGATGTTAATCTCGATGCTGCAGGCCCAAAGGTTGAGCACACATTAAAACTGCCCAAATTTGGAGCAGCAACTCCGATCGTCAGCCAAAATGTGCCCGATGCAGACAAGGATATAAATATTGATGGGGCTGAGACAAAAATACTTGAAAATGAGGAAAAAAGTGGCAAGTTCAAAATGTCAAATGTTGGCATCTCCATGCCAAAAATGAAAGATCCTAAAATTGATTTAAGCCTATCAAAAAAAGACGTAGATGTCACACTACCAGAACCTAAAACTGAGATTAAACACCAAGACATTTCTGAGGTTGACATCAATGTAGAGGCTTCTATACAAGAGCGAAAGATGGAGGTCAAAAAACCTGAAGTGGAAATCCAACCAAGGCAGCCTGAAGGTGAACTTGATGGACAAGGAAGCAAGTTCAAGAAACCAAAGTTTGGAATCGCGACTGCAAAAGTAAAAGGACCTGAAATTCACTTTGGCTTATCAAACAAAGACCGAGATATGACACTTCCTGAAGCCAAGGCTGAAGTAAAAGTCCTTGATGCTCCTGAAATTGATTTCAGTCTTGGAAAAGCTGATGTTTCTTTTCCAACGTGGAAAACGGAAGTTCCTTCAGTAGATATGAAAACTACAGGAACTGAAGAGGACGGGAAAGGAAGCAAATTTAAAATGCCACATCTTAGTTTCTCTATGTCAAAAGTGAAAGCACCTAAAAGTGATTTAAGCTTACCAAAGACAGAAGTAGATGTTCAATTACCAGAGACAAAAGCTGATGTAAAACTTCCAGGGGTTGATGTTGGAAAAGTAGATGTTTCAATTCCAGAGGTTAAGATGGAGGTTAGAAAACATGAAACTGAAATGCAGTTATTGCCTGGTGAAGTTGAACTTGTTGGACAGAGTGAAAAGTTCAAAATGCCAAAGTTTCAAATCAAAATACCAAACGTAAAAGGGCCAGAATTTGACTTGAGCTCATCGAGGAAAGACGTTGATGTCTCATTACCCCAGTCCAAAGTTGAGGTAAAACACTCAGATGTCCCTAAAGTTGATGTCAGTTTTGAAAAAGCACACATTTTGATGCCGGATGCAAAGGCCAAAGTTAAAGAAATTGATCTTGAAATGAAAGCTTTGCAGACTGAACCTGAAGGACAAGGATATAAGTTCAAAATGCCAAAGTTTGGAATTTCCATTCCAGAGGTAAAGGGACCTGCATTTCATCTAGGCTTATCAAAGAAAGATGTAGATGTCACACTGCCAGAAGCCAAAGTTGAGTTCAACCTCCCTGAAGTAAAACCAAAACTACCTTCTGCTGAAATGCCTAGAGTCAAAGGGCCATATGTAGATTCAAGCTTATCAAAGAAAGACACAGATATTACATTTACAGGGACCAAAGCTGAAATCAAATTCCCAAAGGCCCCTAAAATGGATGTCAGTATTGAAAAAGCAGAGGTTTTCATTTCAGAGGCAAAGGTGGAAGTAAAGAAACCTGAAAAGGAAATAAAACTTTCCCAGACTGGAATTGAACTTGAAGGAAACAGAGGCAAGTTCAAAATACCAAAGTTTGGAATCACAATGCCAACATTTGAAGGACCTGAGATTGATTCAACCATCTCAAAGACAAATATAGATGTGAAAATACCAGAGGCCAAAGCTAAGGTTGAACTCCCAGAAGCTCCTAAAATTGCTGTGGAAATGAAACCACCAGAGTACGAGTCAGAAAGGGATGGGAAAGGAAGCAAGTTCAATATGCCAAAGTTTGGAATTTCAATGCCAAAAGTAAAGGGACCTCAAATTGATTTAAGCATTCCAAAGAAAGATAAAGATATGACTCTACCAGAGGCTAAAACTGAAGTTAAACTCCCAGATGTTCCTAAAATTGATGTGGATATTAAGGTGCCAGAGTGTGAAGCTGAAATGGATGTGCAAGGAAGCAAGTTCAAAATGCCTAAGTTTGGAATCACATTTCCAAAAGTAAAAGGACCTGAGATTGACTTAAGCATTTCAAAGAAAGATGTAGATGTGACTCTACCAGAGGCTAAAGCTGAAGTTGATCTCCCAGAAGCTCCTATAATTGATGTGGATATGAAAGCACCAGAGTGTGAAGCAGAAATGGATGTACAAGAAAGCAAGTTTAAAATGCCAACGTTTGGAATGAAAATGCCAAAAGTAAAAGGACCTCAAATTGATTTAAGCTTCTTAAAGAAAGACGTAGATGTGACAATACCGGAGGCTAAAGCGGAGGTTGAACTTTCAGGAGCTCCTCCAATCGCGGTGGACATGAAACTACCAGAGGGAGAAGCAGAAATGGATGGACAAGGAAGCAAGTTCAACAAGCCAAAGTTTGGAATATCAATGCCAAAAGTTAAAGGATCTGAAACTGATTTCAGCTATTTCAGTATCACAATACCAGAAAACAAACTCCCCGATGTTGAACTAAAACAACCTTCTGCTAAAGTGGAAATCAAAGCACCTGAAATTGAAGCTCAAGGAAGCAGTAAGAAAGGGTCACCTTCAAAATTTAAAATGCCCACATTTAATTTTCCTAAATTTGGGGCTGCCACTCCAAATCTCAGCGCTGAAGTACCTGATATAGAAAAAGAAATCAAAATTGATGGCGCAGACTTGCGCATAGCTGTGCCCCACACAGATGTTGATGCACCAGACGTTAAAGCAGAGGTCCGGCTGCCAGAGATTGAAGTCAAACATATTTTAGGCACTGTTGTGATAGAGCAACAGCCAGAGGTTGAGATTGATGCAAAATTGAAAAAGCGAAGGTTTTCAATGCCCAGATTCTCTTTTTCAAAAGGAAGTGTTAAGGCCCCAGAAGTTGATGCAAACGTTCAGGATGTGAATGTGGCAATTCCAGAAGGAAAAGTTGAAGTGAAAGTAGGGGAAGTTGAAACAAAACTACCAGAATGTGAAGCAGATGTTGACAGGAAGGGAAGCAAGTTTAAAATGTCGACATTTGGAATCACAATGCCAAAGGTAACAGGAACTGAGATTGATTTGAGCTTATCAAAGAAAGATGTAGACATCAAGCTCCCAGAAGCCAAAGCTGAAGTTCAACTACCAGAAATCAAAATAAAACAACCATCTGCTTCCGTGGAAATTAAAGCTCATGAGATTGACAGGAAAAAAATAGGTGATGTTGAAGGATCACTGTCAAAACCTAAAATGCCAACATTTACAGTACCCACATTTGGAGCTGCTACTTCAAAGGTCAGTGTGGACAAACCTGATCTGGATTTACACATTGACGGAGCTACAGTTGATGTCACGGCACCCAGCATTGACACTGAAGACCTATCTGTAGATATCAAAGCTAAAGAAAGTGACATTGAAAGATTGGGAAGCAAGTTCAAAATGCCAAAGTTTGGCATCTCAATGCCCAGAGTTAAAGGACCTGAGCTTGATTCAAGTTTATCAAAGAAGGATTTAGAAGTCACATTACCAAAAGCCAAAGCTGAAATCAACCTGGCCAGTGTTGAAATCACACAACCTGAAGTGGAAATCAAAGCTCCTGAGATCAAGGTTGCAACAAAGGATAAAGAAGGATCACCATCAAAATTCAAGATGCCGACGATCAAATTACCAACATTTGGTGTTAATATTCCAAGTGCCACTGTGGAAGTATCAGAAAAGGACAAAGACATCAGAATTGATGGAGCTGACATTACAATTCCTGAAGAAGTGCTTGCAGTTCATATTACAGCACCCATTGTTGACACTGAAGACCCATCCATAGTTATCAAAACTGAAGGGAAAGAAAGCAAGTTTAAACTACCAAGCCTTGGTTTTTCTGGGCCTCAAATTAAACAGCCAGACCTTGATTTAGGTTTAGAAAAGAAAGATATGCATGTGACTCTACCAGCCAAAGCTGAGGTCAACCTCCCTGATGTTGGCTTGAAAGAACCTTCGGCCCAGGTAGACATTAAAGGTCCTCAGATCAAGATGGGACAAAAGGGTACAGAAGGATCACCATCAAGATTTAAGATGCCATCATTTAAATTACCTAAATTTGGAGTTGGTACTTCAAGTGCTACTGTAGAAGTACCAGATACGGACAGAGACATTACAATTGATGGAACTAACATTACAATTTCTGGAGAAGTTCTAGCAGTTGACATTGCAGGGTCCAGTATTGAAACTAAAGTCCCATCAGTAGATAAAACAGAAACCCAACAGGAGCAAAAAGGAAGCAACTTTAAACTACCAAGTCTTGGTTTTTCCGGGCCTCAAATCAAACTGCCTGATATGGATTTAAGCTTATCACAGAAAGACATACATGTGACTCAACCAGAAGCAACAGCTGATGTCAAACTCCCTGACGTTGGACTGAAAAAACCTTCTGCTGAGGTGGAACTCAAAGGTTCTGAGATCAAAGTTGTAAAGAAAGGATCAGACGGATCGACATCAAAATTTAAGATGCCAACATTCAAACTACCCAAATTTGGAGTTAGTACTTCAAGTGCTGCCGTAGAGGTGCCGAATACAGACAAAGAAATCAAAATCGATGGAGCTGACATTAAAATTCCTGAAGAGGTGCTCGCAGTTCACATTCAAGCACCAAGCATTGACACTGAAGGCCCATCAATAGATATTAAAACGACAGGAACTGAACATGGAGAGAAAGGAAGCAAGTTTAAACTACCGAGCCTTGGTTTTTCCGGGCCTCAAATCAAACGTCCTGACATTGATTTAAGCTTTTCAAAGAAAGATGTTGATGTTACACTACCAGAGGCAAAAGCTGAAGTCAAACCCCATCAATTTGGATTAAAAGAAACTACTGCTGACATTGAAATGAAAAGTCCTGAGATTAAGGTTGAGCCAAAGGGTAAAGAAGGATCACCATCAAAATTTAAGATGCCATCATTCAAATTGCCAACATTTGGCATTGGTCTTCCGAGTGCCACTGTCGCATTGCCCGATACGGACACAGACATAAATATCGATGGATCTGACATAACAATTCCTGAAGAGGTGCTTTTAGTTCACATTACAGCTCCCAGCATTGAAAATGAAGGCCCAAAAGTCGATATTAAAACTACAGGAACTGAACATGAAGGAAAAGGAAGCAAGTTTAACATGCCAAGCTTTGGTTTTTCCGGGCCTTCAATCAAACGTCCTGAAATTGATTTAAGCTTTTCAAAGAAGGAATTCGATGTGACACTACCAGAAACAAAAGCTGAAGTCGAACTCCCTAAGGTTGGACTTAAAGAAAATCTTGCTGAAGTGGAAATTAAAAGTCCTGAGATTAAGGTTGAGCCAAAGGGTAAAGAAGGGTCACCATCAAAATTTAAGATGCCATCATTCAAATTACCAAAATTTGGCATTGGTCTTCCGAGTGCCACTGTGGCATTGCCCGATACGGACACAGACATACAAATCGATGGATCTGACATAACAATTCCTGAAGAGGTGCTTTCAGTTCACATTACAGCTCCCAGCATTGACAATGAAGGCCCAAAAGTCGATATTAAAACTACAGGAACTGAACATGAAGGAAAAGGAAGCGAGTTTAACATGCCAAGCTTTGGTTTTTCCGGGCCTTCAATCAAACGTCCTGAAATTGATTTAAGCTTTTCAAAGAAGGAATTCGATGTGACACTACCAGAGACAAAAGCTGAAGTCGAACTCCCTAAGGTTGGACTTAAAGAAAATCTTGCTGAAGTGGAAATTAAAAGTCCTGAGATTAAGGTTGAGCCAAAGGGTAAAGAAGGGTCACCATCAAAATTTAAGATGCCATCATTCAAATTACCAAAATTTGGCATTGGTCTTCCGAGTGCCACTGTGGCATTGCCCGATACGGACACAGACATAAAAATCGATGGATCTGACATAACAATTCCTGAAGAGGTGCTTTCAGTTCACATTACAGCTCCCAGCATTGACAATGAAGGCCCAAAAGTCGATATTAAAACTACAGGAACTGAACATGAAGGAAAAGGAAGCGAGTTTAACATGCCAAGCTTTGGTTTTTCTGGGCCTTCAATCAAACGTCCTGAAATTGATTTAAGCTTTTCAAAGAAGGAATTCGATGTGACACTACCAGAAACAAAAGCTGAAGTCGAACTCCCTAAGGTTGGATTTAAAGAAAATCTTGCTGAAGTGGAAATTAAAAGTCCTGAGATTAAGGTTGAGCCAAAGGGTAAAGAAGGGTCACCATCAAAATTTAAGATGCCATCATTCAAATTACCAAAATTTGGCATTGGTCTTCCGAGTGCCACTGTGGCATTGCCCGATACGGACACAGACATAAAAATCGATGGATCTGACATAACAATTCCTGAAGAGGTGCTTTCAGGTCACATTACAGCTCCCAGCATTGACAATGAAGGCCCAAAAGTCGATATTAAAACTACAGGAACTGAACATGAAGGAAAAGGAAGCAAGTTTAACATGCCAAGCTTTGGTTTTTCCGGGCCTTCAATCAAACGTCCTGAAATTGATTTAAGCTTTTCAAAGAAGGAATTCGATGTGACACTACCAGAAACAAAAGCTGAAGTCGAACTCCCTAAGGTTGGACTTAAAGAAAATCTTGCTGAAGTGGAAATTAAAAGTCCTGAGATTAAGGTTGAGCCAAAGGGTAAAGAAGGGTCACCATCAAAATTTAAGATGCCATCATTCAAATTACCAAAATTTGGCATTGGTCTTCCGAGTGCCACTGTGGCATTGCCCGATACGGACACAGACATAAAAATCGATGGATCTGACATAACAATTCCTGAAGAGGTGCTTTCAGTTCACATTACAGCTCCCAGCATTGACAATGAAGGCCCAAAAGTCGATATTAAAACTACAGGAACTGAACATGAAGGAAAAGGAAGCGAGTTTAACATGCCAAGCTTTGGTTTTTCCGGGCCTTCAATCAAACGTCCTGAAATTGATTTAAGCTTTTCAAAGAAGGAATTCGATGTGACACTACCAGAAACAAAAGCTGAAGTCGAACTCCCTAAGGTTGGACTTAAAGAAAATCTTGCTGAAGTGGAAATTAAAAGTCCTGAGATTAAGGTTGAGCCAAAGGGTAAAGAAGGGTCACCATCAAAATTTAAGATGCCATCATTCAAATTACCAAAATTTGGCATTGGTCTTCCGAGTGCCACTGTGGCATTGCCCGATACGGACACAGACATAAAAATCGATGGATCTGACATAACAATTCCTGAAGAGGTGCTTTCAGTTCACATTACAGCTCCCAGCATTGAAAATGAAGGCCCAAAAGTCGATATTAAAACTACAGGAACTGAACATGAAGGAAAAGGAAGCAAGTTTAACATGCCAAGCTTTGGTTTTTCCGGGCCTTCAATCAAACGTCCTGAAATTGATTTAAGCTTTTCAAAGAAGGAATTCGATGTGACACTACCAGAAACAAAAGCTGAAGTCGAACTCCCTAAGGTTGGACTTAAAGAAAATCTTGCTGAAGTGGAAATTAAAAGTCCTGAGATTAAGGTTGAGCCAAAGGGTAAAGAAGGGTCACCATCAAAATTTAAGATGCCATCATTCAAATTACCAAAATTTGGCATTGGTCTTCCGAGTGCCACTGTGGCATTGCCCGATACGGACACAGACATAAAAATCGATGGATCTGACATAACAATTCCCGAAGAGGTGCTTTCAGTTCACATTACAGCTCCCAGCATTGAAAATGAAGGCCCAAAAGTCGATATTAAAACTACAGGAACTGAACATGAAGGAAAAGGAAGCAAGTTTAACATGCCAAGCTTTGGTTTTTCCGGGCCTCAAATCAAACGTCCTGACATAGATTTAAGCTTTTCAAAGAAGGAAGTCGATGTAACACTACCAGAAACAAAAGCTGAAGTCAAACTCCCTGTAGTCAAACTTAAAAAAACATCTGCTGAAGTGGAAATTAAAGCTCCAGAGATTAAGATTGCGACAAAGGGAAAAGAAGGATCACCATCAAAATATAAGATGCCAACATTCAAATTACCAACATTTGGAGTTGGTACTCCGAGTGCTACCATACAAGTGCAAGACAGAGACATCAAAATCAATGGAGCAGACGTTACAATTCCTGAAGAGGTTCTTTCAGTTCACATTGCAGCACCCAACATTGAAACTGAAGGCCCATCAATAGATATTAAAACAAAAGGAACTGAACCTGAAGGAAAAGGAAACAAGTTTAAAATGCCAAGCCTTGGTTTTTCTGGACCTCAAATTAAACGGCCGGACATTGATATAAGCTTATCAAAGAAGGCCGTAGATGTGACTCTACCAGAAGCCAAAACTGAAGTCAACCTCCCCCAAGTTGAAATAAAAGAAGAATCAAAAGCTGAAGTCAAACGTCCTGATGTTGAAACAATAGAGGGTGATGCCAAGTTGAAAAAGTCAAGTTGGACAATGCCAAGATTTTCCTTTTCAACGGCAAGCGTTAAGGCACCTGAGGCTGATGTTAACGCTGATGCCCCAAAGGCTGACGTTACACTACCAGAGGTCAAAACAGACGTACATATCCCAGATATTGATATCAAAGAAACCTCAGGTATTTCAATGGAGGGGGCACATTCCACAGATATAGATGCCAAAATGAAGAAGACAAGGTTCTCATTACCCAGATTTTCATTTTCAAAGCAAGGTTCTAAAGAGTCTAAAGTTGATGTCAGTGTCCCAAACGTTGATGTTTCTCTTCCAGAAGGGAATGTGGAAGGTAAACACCCTGCTGTTGAAGTGAAGCCACAAAAAGGTGATGTAGAATTACAGGGGCAGGAAAGCAAGTTTAAAATGCCAAAGTTTGGCATCTCAATGCCCAAAGTAAAAGGACCTGAATTTGATTCAAGTGTATCAAAGAAAGATTTCGAAGTGACATTACCTGAAACTAAAGCTGAAATTAACCTGCCCAATGTTGAAGTCAAAGGACCTGAAGTTGAAATACAAGCTGCAACAATGAATACTGAAGGATCACCATCAAAATTTAAGATGCCTACATTCAATTTACCAACATTTGGAGTCGGTATTCCAAGTGCCTCGGTTGAAGTGCCCGATACAGACAAAGTCATCAGAATTGATGGAACTGATATAACAATTCCTGAAAAGGTTCTTGCAGTTCACATCACATCACCCAGCCTTGACACTGAAGGCCAATCAATAGAACATGAAGTAAAAGGCAGCAAGTTTAAACTGCCAAGTCTTGGCTTTTCTGGGCCTCAAACCAAACGGCCTGGCATTGATTTAAGCTCATCAAAAAAAGACGTAAATGTGACTCTACCAGGAGCCAAGGCTAAAGTCAAACTTCCTGAAGCCCGACTGAAAGATCCTTCCACTGAAGTGGAAATGAAAGGTCCTGAGATCAAGATTGCAACACAGGGTACAGAAGGATCACCATCAAAATATAAAATGCCAACATTCAAGTTACCAAAGTTTGGAGTTGGTACTCCAAGTGCTACCGTGAAAGTGCCTGAGACTGACTTCAAACTTGATGGAGCTGACATTCCTGAAGAGGATCTTGCAGTTCACATTGCAAAAGCCAGCCTTGACAATGAAGGCCCATCAATAGATATTAAGACCACAGGAACTAAACATGAAGGAAAAGAAAGCAAGTTTAAACTACCAAGTCTCAGCTTTTCTGGGCCTCAAAACAAATGTCTTGACATTGATTTAAGCTTATCAAAGGTTGATGGAGATGTTACTTTACCAGAAGCCAAAGCTGGAGTCAAACTCCCTCATGTTGAACTCAAGGAATCTTCTGCTAAAGTGGAAATTAAAGCTCCTAAAATTGATGTCCAGACAAGTAATGTTGAAGGATCACCATCTAAATATAAGATGCCCACATTCAAATTACCGAAATTCGGAGTTAGTACTCCAAGTGCCACAGTAGAAGGGCCCAATACAGACATTAACATTCCCGAAGAGGTGCTTTCAGTTCACATCACAGCACCAAGTATTGACACTGAAGGCCCATCAATCAATATTAAAACTACAGGAACTGAACATGAAGGAGAGGGAAGCAAGTTTAAACTACCAAGTTTCGGTTTTTCTGGGCCTCAAGTCAAGCAGCCTGACATTGATATAAGTTTATCAAAGAAAGATGTAGATGTAATTTTACCTGAAACTAAAGCTGAAGCCAAAGAAACTGAAGGTGTCATTTCAGTGCCAGATGCACCGACAGTTGACATTGATACCAAAAAACAAGCAACATGGGCATTTCCAAGATTTTCATTTTCAAGGTCAGCTGGTAAAGCCTCTGACGATGAACCTGAAACACCCAAAGTGGATGTCACATTACCAAAGGCAGAAGCAGAAGTCCAAGGAGGACTATCAGGGGCCGTTTCAATAGAAGAGCCTCCTGCTGCAGAACTTGATCCAAACTTGAAAAAAAGACAGTTTTCCCTACCCAGATTTTCTTTTTCGAGGTCAAGTGTTAAAGAACCCGCGGTAAGTGCTGAGCTACCACATGTTGATGTTTCTCTTTCGGAAGGAGAAGTGATAGTCAAGCAACCTGAAATGAAAATAAAAGCTCCTGAGCTTGAAGCTGAACATGATGGACAAGGAAGCACATTTCAATTACCAAAGTTTGGCATTGCTCTACCAAAGGTAAAAGGATCCGAAGATATCAATGCATCACAGAAAAACGTAGATATCACTGTGGCGGATGTAAAAGCCAAAGTCACACTTCCAGATATTGAAGCCAAAGAATATTCAGCCAGTGTGGAAATGAAAGATTCTGAGATTGAAGCTCAGTCAAAAGGTGTTGGAGGATTGTCATTAAAATTGAAAATGCCAACATTGAAAATGCCGAAATTCGAAGTTGCTACCCATGATGTCACTGTAAAAGCACCGGATTCAGACAAAGTAGATGAAACGGATGGGGCTAAACATAAGGAGGACATTACTCTCATCATCAAAGGTCCAAGTGTTGATATTAAAACGGATGAGACTGGCAGCGTGGATCTTGGATCTCCAAGTAAATTTAAATTACCATCATTTAAACTGCCAAAGCTGAGCTTTTCAATACCCAACGCTGAAGGTGATGTTCCAGTTGACACTGAATCCAAAGAAGATCAGCTGAAAATTGAAGTTGATCCAAAAGGAGAGAGTAAATCACAAAAAGTGACTTTGACATCATTTGGTGAGATCATCAAGAATTTTGATGTTGAAATTGATGCTGCAAAACCTGAAGAACAACTTGAAACTTTAAAAGAAGTTCAAGAAACAGTGGAACCAAATGGAAAGCAGCCAGAGGCAAAGGAAAAAGAAACAAAGCAAGATACTACTAAAAGTCCTGAGAGGACAAGTTGGCTTAAATTCCCCAGGTTTGGACTGTCTTCCCCATCAGAGCCTGCCAAGACCGTTGAAAAAGAGGAGCAGAAGGATGAAAAGAGCCCAGTAGGGGAAACATCGGATGAGGAAATAAGTCCCACGTCTTCAGTCCAGTCATCAGACGCCTTTGCTGATATTAGCTCTGCAATGACTAGTGAGCATCTTGGCCTGTCCTTATCATCTCCAACAAAGGTGGTCACAGTCAAATTCTCTGATCCCAACGTTGCTTCAGGTCTTGGTGAGATGCATAGTAACATTATTACTTCTACCACAAGGACTGAGATTATCTCGGTTGAGCCGAAATTGCCTGAGAAAATCACCATTTTGTCGTCTGGAGCTTCTTCTTCATCGGAAGACACGCTCAGACTGGATTCAGGAAAATTACATGTCTTCACATCAAATATACAAGCGACACCAGAATCACAGTATGCCAAACTGCTAACTGATTTCCAAATCCAATCAGCAGGAGGCCTTCCCCTAGAACCAGAGGCTTACAAAGCTGCATCCTGGACTGTCGAAGACCCGGAAAGCGGAAAGAGAACGGTATACGAGAGGCATTTAGTTAAGGAAACATCAAGTGAAAGCAAAGAAACAATTGTTATAACTCAACAAATCACACGTACGTTTGACTCTTCTGAGACAGCTTCATCCATTCAACGACTGAAAGACTCTATGCACTCCGATAAAATGAGGTTCTTTGATGGAGCCGATGAGTGAAATTACTTTATGTAAATTATGTCAGAAGATACAAACCCTTATTATCCCGCCTCAGTGGCTGGGGGGCTTTTGAATATCACTGTGACAGAAAGCGAGATAGAAAACAGGTTTGGCAACTGCAAAAGACTGTTGGCAAATGTAACTTACCAATCATAGGAAATGATCAGTGTTCAGGTGTTAACTTCAATCTCTGGTAGCATGTTGTTGACCTATAAAGAGATGGATTAATTAAATGTACTGACAATGAGATTTAGTTGTTAATAAGCTCTATAATTCAGTGCTTTTACTTCAATTTATGAAAGGACTTCACCAAATATCCTTGCTTATTGTGGTACAAAACTAAAGTAAGCCATGTGTTTTGCTTCTCAAAACGTATAATATATTTGTGGTTTCATAGTTTTAAATGTACAACAACTGTTTCAAAGTACTTGTGCGCTTCTTATCGGATGATAATCAACGATGCATTTGATTTAAAAACTGTTTATCTGAACAAAATTGATGTTACTGACATTCCAAAATGTTTACAATAATTTCTCTGTAATGTTGACAGTTAAAAACACCTACAATATTATAGGGCAGTAGGCAATATGACAAAAAAATGATGTACATTTATCTGCAGGATATTCTTGT
The DNA here is from genome assembly GCF_902827175.1 of Gymnodraco acuticeps. Lineage (NCBI taxonomy): Eukaryota > Metazoa > Chordata > Actinopteri > Perciformes > Bathydraconidae > Gymnodraco > Gymnodraco acuticeps. Next base: position 3,384,053 of record NW_022990966.1, read on the forward strand.
TGCTGTGGCTAAAACGTAAAGAGACAACAGCATTGCAAAGCTTAAATGAAACGCTTATGATCAAAAACACCAAGTGTACTGCTACAAACTATATTTTGTATTAATATTTTGCTTACAACCTAATTTGCTACAGTACAAATATATCCAGAGTTTGGTATCTTTCAATATCACTGTACAACGTGGGAATCTTAAACTAGCAGTGTAAATAGCTTTTAATGAATCCATGAATTCTGATGTAACATGTTTGCAAAGTTATACACAATAAATAAATATTATTATATATATACACCTGATGGCTGACGCTTGTTAGTTATATTCCTGTTTATTCTGTTTCGTGTGATCTACTAAAATAGGTCACATTTTATTTATACTGAACACCACCAACGAAATGTAAAATTAACATATACTTTTGAACAGTAATTGTGGAAGGTAACTAAGGATCTACTCAAATGCTGTAAGTAACATGATTTTGTCTTGGGGAGGTTATAATGTAATATTATGACGATTTTACTCAACGTTTCGTCACAACTACAGGCATATTCATATGAAGTATTATACACATATATTCGCTCACTAGAGGGAGACACACCTCACAGCTATACCATCACTAGCACTCTTTTCTTGGGATAAACTAAAACGGGAATTAGCTCCATCTTAGCTTGTTTTATTGACGTTAACGCTGGCACAAAGAGCATATCAATGCTAACATTTGCTTTGTTGCCGTTTGATATCTAATATGACAGCACGTTTTATTAACTTACCTATATGTTATATCAATAAACAGGCTCTTAGAAAAAAGAGAGGTTATTAGGTCTCTCTGTGAGTTCAGGTTTTAGCGTATACAATGTGTAAAATTACCTGACAAGTTCAGCTAACTGCTGCTAACAACGTTAGACATTTCAAAATCAACGGGCAGCTGTGCTCGGTCAAAACCTCTAAACCAGTTCAAACTCTGATAACGTGCTGCCTTAAATGCTCCTCGTAAATCTTAAACTTCAACGATAACTGTGACTTGAATTAATCCTCTTCCTCGGGGAAATAAAGTTGACGCTGCAACAACTTTTCTGAAGGCTTGTCAGAAATGGCTTTCATCAAGCAACGAGATGAATGAATAAAATAAGCTTATCGCTCACCAATTAAAGATTCAGAACTTAACTTGGGTATTTATATTTATTATGCTACCTAAAACTTCTACTTCACTTCACTACATGTATTTGATAGCTTTATCCGGGCTTACTTCTTCTAGTTAGGATTAATTACAGTAAAATAAATATAAAAATAAATATTATAATAATGAAATATGTAATATAATATTAACGTATGCTATATGTTTATATTAAACTAATGCAAATTAGAAGTCCATGTTTAAAATACAATGATTAATGTATATGATTATATAGCTCTAAAATAAATATGTCAAAGCATAATTATCATAGTCCAATTATATAATATAAATGATTTGGAAATTGACCATTCTGCCAAATTACTGTTAGTTAATTTTTTTACTGTAGTAAAATATCTGAGCATTTCTTCCACCACTGATAATAAAGCTTAAATCCCAACATTTCAAAACAGTCCTTGAACGCAGCACCGTTGCAGCTCCACTGCGCACACTCACTCAGAACACTTCGACACTAAAGGCAACTTAACCGGGAGCCCCGCCACCTGTCGCCCACATCATCATCATCATCATCATCATCATCATCATCATCATCATCATCATCATCATCATCATCATCATCATCATCATCATCATCATCATCATCATCATCATCATCATCATCATCATCATCATCATCATCATCATCATCAGTATCATCATCAGTGTGATGAAGCAGCGGAGGACGGAGACCTTCCTGCTCTGAGACACTGGATCAGCCTGCACACAGGTACGGAGCTTTAATTCAAAAATATTTGCAAACACTAAAACACAATGCTTTTATTCATTTGTATTAAACTAAAATGACCAATGAGTTTGATAATTATGAATGCACCTTTGATGTGTAGGAAATGTATTTAACCTGCTTCACCTTGTGAGTTGTTATACTTGTGTGTGTGGGATTGCATAAGTCTGGTGTAGAAGAAGCTGTGTTTTACATTTAAATCTATAATTAGTATCTCATACCTGCAACGAAGTGGTTACCTGTTGTGTATACCATGCAGGTAAATGTGCTTTCCAAACCTGAACAGTGTACTACATTTTTTTTCCAGATATATTTGTATAGATATATGCGATTCACAAAGTTTCTGTGCCATTAATAGAACAGGAAATGTAAATTAGGGCAACAAACACAGAATAAATTAAACAAAAACAGAGCAGTGGAAAATGTCATGAGGCTGTATGGTGAGAGAAAGAGAGTATCACTATATTTGGACATGGATTACATTTCATTTCATGTCCTTGGGCTATGAAACTTACTGGATTCATCGGAGGAAGCTGTATTTCAGGGAGGTGGTGTTGCGGCTGGCTCTGATTTAACAGTAGAAATACAATATCAAATCACAAGTGCAGCTGTGGCATTACGAGGAGAAGGTAGTGGTCATTTTATCAATATCCTGTCTACAAATATAGAAATAGTTGGATTAAAAGTGATTGTTGGACAGTATTAAAGGATGCAAATTTGGTGAACCCGCTGCTCCTTTAACTGGACCGTTTCCACCATGATGAATCTCGTGATGGATAGAAGAAGAGGAAGAATTGTAATCTGTGAGGTCACACCAGATGCACATCTTTCATCCGAAAAGCAAACAGTGAAATGGAAATGAGACAGTGGCTGCTAGAGGAAATGTTTTTTGTTTTTTTTTAGATTTTGTTGTGCAAGTACCTGGCTTCAAACTCAAGAGTAGTGGGATGCTGCAGAACATCAGGGCTCCTGTGGGGCTTTTGGCTTTCACCGGTTTTTGTTTTTTCTCAGCTATAACAGTTTTCATTATGAACTGGTCTATACAATCAGAACACAGTGAACCTGCAGGTTAAACATCTCTTAAAACCAAAACATCTCTTAAAACCAAAGTGTCTTCAATTACACAGTTTTGCATCAGTAGTAATATTTCAAATATAAAATATACTGTAATTGATGCTTAAAGGAACCCTCTGAAGGTTTTCACTCTAGTGGTTCTGTTAGTTGGTGCTTGAACTCTTTTCTGATATTATGAAGTTTCACATTTAAGAGAAATAACTGAGAAATTAGAGTCACATATTTACAAGAAAATAAACCAGGAGAGATGTGTTTTTTCTTTGTCAATGATTCCTTCAATAATTTAAAAATATATTCCCTAAAAGGCTTTGCAAATAAGAAACACCATGACTTTGGGTGGAAAACAAATGTAATCGTAGCTTTAGTTAAGAAACCACATCATTGCAGTGCCAAGTCTCGAAATCTGTGTGTTTTATGGGTTCATTATCAATTTCAGCTGTCACATAGAAAAATATTGATCCACAGACAAAGAGCAAGAAATCTTAAATTAGGTGGTATTTACTTTGACTCAAAAAAATCCTAAAGTTCACCCTGGGATTAAACTCTAGACCTATAATATACATCACAGACTTTAACATGCAAGATGCCAAATTTGCTAATAATTTACATCTCATTTTCTCTGTTCAGGCAGAGGTAGAGCCGCTTCCTGCATATATTTTTAACACACGGATAACCCTGTTCAGACCTAATAGCTCAAATAATTAATAACATTATTATTATTATTCAGCTGAAGAGAGAGAATAAAAAACAAAAAGCATGACAGAAGAGTCAATGTCTAAATTCTCGTGTCTGTTACGCGTCAATGAACGCCCCCCTCAGAGGTCGGACTGGCCTTTTCTCCAGTTTCTATCTCATCCGGAGTAAACCGGAGAGGCCACGCAGATTTCCCATTCGGAGGAACAATACTCTCCTCTGATGAGGAATAAAAGGCTGTATTGTCTCATGATGAATGGGCAGAAGCAATTCCAGGTTTCACGGAGAAGTCTCACAACAACAAGGACCCCAGTCCTGATGGAGGTAATTGCTGCGTAACGGCTCACATGAATACCCCCAAATCAGCCGTCGGCCTTGCTTGTGCGCTCAGGCAAAGTGCACTACTCAGACAATCAGAGGCACACATCGTCCCCATGGCAACAGCAGCTGCCAGTCTGATTGTATGTAAAGTGGTGTTTTTGACAGCTTGTCACATGTAAAGGTCTGGTGAGCAAAATACTACTGCTTAAGGCTGTTTTATAAGGAAACAGGGGCTTAGTGAACATGCAAACTAATATCCCACTATAATTGTGCATATGATAATATTACACAGTTTCTACAGGCCACAATCCTAGTAGCAGGACTGGTTGACTGCAAAAATCCACGGTACACTACCTGCATCGTAGCACAGAGCAACATGACACAGTTGAAGACGGGTTGGTGATGAGAGTCAAGCATTTAGAAGCTAACGAGATATTTACTACCCTCAGGAGTTGTTGGAGACCAAAGACAAAGCAAAAAAAGGATAGAATATTGGACCTACATTTATCAGATGGATACAAAGGTGATGATATATCAGTGTTGTGTTAAACTCCTTTCTGCTACCCCCAAGTGGCCCAAAAAATCAGTTATGTTATATATGTGAACAGGTGGATATCATAATGTTTTGTACCGAACAAAATGTGTCCGTAACATCAAGTATCTGAAGTTGGCATCAATAGATGAGACTCTCCTTCAATAGTCATTTATATTCCTTTGATGAGATTTTTCCGTTTCCTACGTTGAAAGAGTTTTGTTGGCTGACTATGAAGTGATACCTTCATAGAGCGAGTACGCTGCAAGAAATAAGGGACAATATCCTATTTCGCAGCTCTGGAAAAAAATAAGACACCTCTCTAAAATGATCAGTTTCTCTGTTTTAACTGTTTACAGGTATATGTGGTTTATTGACATTTTCATTTTTTTCATTTTATTCTTCTGACAACATTTATCCCAAATCTAAACACATTTTTGTACAATTAGGTCATTTATGTGCAGAAAATGACAATCAGTCTAAATAACAAAGAAGAAAAAATATGTTTAAATCAATTTTCCAACAACACAATCCCAATGTTTTAACTTAGGAAGAGTTGAGGCATCAATATTTGGTTGAATAACTCTTCTGATTTCCAATCACAACCTTCATGCGTGTTATGAATGAATCTGTAAAGCTCTGAACTAAATGAGTTAGTTAGTTTGATGTATTCAATTAGGGCAATATTGTATAATTGTTGTATTTTTAGATCTACAGGTAGCTTGATGCCAGTATTGATGAGCAATTAGAAAATATGACCGTATTGATTTGTGATTCCCTCCAGGATGACTGAGGTGATGAACTCTCTTGAGCCCGGCACAGAGGACTTCAGCGGGGGAGGAGCGGCAGCAGATCAGAGCGCAGTATCCTTCCAGATGTGTGTGTGTGTGTGTGTGTGTGTGTGTGTGTGTGTGTGTGTGTGTGTGTGTGTGTGTGTGTGTGTGTTTAAATGACTTCAGACCAGTCCTGTTTTATTTGAGTAGAAAGGCACAGAGTGGTGAGTCACAGGAGTGATGAGTAAAATGTGGGTAGACGAGGTCATGAGTCGGACTCTGTCCTGCTGTGTGAGTAAATGGTTTCTGTCTTATCCAGCTGAGTGATTTATCATCTACTACTGTAACATTTATTTTGTTCCATCATTTAGTTTAAAGACTGATTACCTTTACCGCATTTTATGGTGCCAGGCAGTAGTTTATAGAAGGAAAAATGCATCAAAGTTCCTGAATTTGGAGTCATTACTTTTTTTCACATTGGAATATAGTTATTTAAATTATTTGAAGAAAATGGATATAAGAAACTATACAAAACAGCTTTTTAGAGAACATTTATATGATTATTTAGCTATTAATAATGGGGCTCAAGAAACGATATGGTCAAAATTCATAATTCTTTCTCTCCTTAGAAAGAGGGATAAAAACACTTTTCATATTTTGGAGATATGAGAGGATAAGTGGAGGACTAGTCATGTTTGAAAGCCTGAAAACAACACTCTCTGCCATATTTGCATAATAAAATACTTAGGTAATACATTATGAAAATAGTTACTGGTTTCATAAATACTTGTTTTTATCATGGATCATTTCAGATACAATGTAGTTATAAAGAGAAGATACTATCACAAGCACTTCAAGTGAATGATAAAATTAACAAGTCAGTGAAGTCTAGTCACACATCTTTTCACAAAGTCTTCCTAATCCAATTTGTACCGCATTGTTCTTCTTCCACTGTGTGCGGCTGGGTAATTCTTCAAGTATGATAACCCTCCAGTTAAACCTTACATAAGCTTCTAACAGATCTTCCCAGATACCCATGAAAGGTATCCGAAGCTTTCCAAGAGACTTCCCTCCATCGTGGTGGAGCCGACAGATGGAGCCGAGGTGGAGAGCGGCGAGCTGCGCTGGCCTCCGGACGAACCCAGCTCTCCGGACGGCAAAACTGAGAGGAAGAGAGCAGAGAAACAAACTGCAGGTGAGGAAGAGGAAGAGGAGGAGGAGGAGGAGGAGGAGGAGGAGGAGGAGGAGGAGGAGGAGGAGGAGGAGGAGGAGGAGGAGGAGGAGGAGGAGGAGGAGGAGGAGGAGGAGGAGGAGGAGGAGGAGGAGGAGGAGGTCACTTTGAATCCACAGAATCCCCTTTTGTTTTTGGCACATTTATGTTTAATTTAAACATAACTAATCCAACATAATTTAGAAAAAATCAACAAAAATATGAATGACAAGAAATACACAGCAAAGCAACATTTAAAAAATCTAGCAATTTGTTTTAATGGAAACGAATAAATACATCGCAAAAAAACAGGGAAAAAGAAGAATACAAATATATATATTTATCTACAGAAATAATCAGACATTATGAATAAAAAAGTAACTGGTTTTACGTCCATATATTTGTAATTTATTTGATTTTATAAGCTTATCATATGATCTTTTATTTTTAAATCGTTGTCTATAAAGTAACTAGTAACTTTAGCCATCAACTTAAGTTTGAAGTATCGAAAAATTCTATCTATGTACGGTACTTTAGTAAACATATTTAGTAACTCTCCACAGTCCGTTCACACAGTCAAACAAACAGCTGTCCGCTGAGGGTCTCTTTAAACACGAAGAGCTGCTGCTTCACTAACTATCATCCGTCTCTGTTCGCCCATAAATGGTTATTTCCTGTTTTCACTTCCTGTATTTCTTTTATGCTAATGACACACCATGCAGTCATTCTCACCTTGAAGTAGAGAGATATATGTAACACGGAGTAGTAAAATTAAGTTTGTGTCAGTCTCATCCTTCCTGCAGGAGTCAAAGAACTAAGGATTAATGCTACTCTCCATTTAGGGTGGATCATACAGGGAACACATTTTCACCTCAGTTTATAGATCTGCATCTTGTCCTTTCCTTTGACTTTATCAGTATTCACGCTGCCTCTGAGTTCCACTTGACGCTGTGAAATTCAGCTGCATTCACCACATATTATATACGAATTTAGTTTATTTCCCAATAAAGGTTTAACGGAATATTAGACCGATTGAGTTCAGGCATTTGCTATTGATGTTGAAATTCTATCTAGATTTGTTTTACCTGCTGAATTTGATCCATATCAGGAGCTTGTGCTTTCGCAACATTAGATGTTTTATAGATATATAAATATTGTCAAATGAGTTACAGCAGAAAGGAAATAGCAATGACGATTGTATTTACACATACCAAAACAGTAATTGTAAAAACAGAAGAAGAAAGAAAATGTCCATTCATCCATCGTCAACCACTAAGGAAACAGGAGGAAGCATTTCAATACTAATTTCTAATATAGTTTAGACTTTACTTCTAGATTTTGCAAATGTAAGCATTGTAGTGGCCTTTTATACAAGTAAAACAGTTGGGAATAAACACATACAAAAGGATCTGCCAAGGTGCCATTTGAATCTGTAAACATCCGTGCTGTACACACTCAATTAACTAAATTACTCACCATTCGTTGTCTCCTACGCCTGAGGATGAAGAAGCCCTTTAGGAGATACTGTATATCTCTACAATATAAAGCGATAGGCAATTAAAAATGTCTTTAAAAAAAAGATGCACACTCTTATATTTGTACCTGTACCTGTACCTAAGCATGTTAGCATTGTCATAGTGAGTATGTAAGCATCCTGATGTTAGCATTTAGCTCATAGCCTCACATAACCTCTAGCATAGCTGTAGATTATTGTATTGATTAAATAATACAAAACCTACCTGCGTGAGTTAGATTCAGCATTATCTCTCCCTTCCTTTTTTTGTAGATAAATGAAAGTAAACTGTAATTTGAAAGGTGAGGGACTCATCAAGCCTCTGCATGTTTGTTTTTTGTTTTCCAGATGAATACCAGTCGAATGTCGACGTGGACGAAGAGGCTTCAGCTGCGGAGATGCAGGACTGAACAAACTCTCCTCCTGCGTGACGCACTGTTTCTGTGAGTGAGTCCAGACTTGGATTGATGAAATGTCCAATAAAGGTCAACGTTGCATTGATAGAAAGATCATGGAGACGGATTAGACACGGTAGAAAAACAGATTCCCAAACCCCAGCTCACAGGCTTGGAGCCAGAGTCATGCTGCCACCTTAAATTAATTCACAGAGGTGTTTGTTTTTATTGTTTTGGGTGCGCTTCTTCCTTGGATGAAACTGGTTTTGACACATGTAAGGAAATAAAGAAGATTGGAAGTTGATATATTTTCCCTAATTTGCCTTTTTACGAGAAGTGAATGAAGAAATAATCTTTTGGCAGCAGCGGTTTTTTTTTGTCAGTATTTAAACACTTTATTTCAAGTTTACGTATGTGAAGGTGGTTTTGAAAAATGTAAGGTTATATAGAAGATTGAAGGGATTAAGTTGCTATATTGCTTTTTGTTAGGAAAATATCATTCGTCACCACACTTTTTCCCCTAGTTGGCCTTTTGGCTTTTCAAGAGAAGTGGATGAACGAATAAACTTCAGTAGTGATTTTAATGTCAGAATTTATTTTATATTTTCCAGTTTACTTACAGTATATGAGGGTTTCCTTGTTTAATATGACTGTTTTCCAGCATTCCCAGCTTTCTATATCACATTAAATACAATTATTTCTCTCTGGCTCCAAGCCTTCACCACCCAGAGTCCCATCGGATCTGGACAGATGTTTATAAATACTGTGTGAGTATCTAGCTCAAGTGTGCCATATTAATACTACTAATAATAATGGTAACTACTGAATTTTGTGCACAGTTTTTACATTAAGTATAGATGTCATTTACATCTCTGGATGTTAAGTGCTGACTGCTGTAGTTTTGGTGATGGTTGATCTGAATTCACTTTTAAAAATAGCTACGATGTTAAAGGACAGTATTTGAGTTAGAAAAAGCCTTCATCACTTTATTCGATGTTATCGCAACACATTCTTTGATATATTATAAAATGTCGTCTTCATACAGTGGGTGTTTAAAAGGAATGTAATCGTATTCTGTTTTACTTATTGGAGCAATATGTTCACAGGAGTTTAAAAGGCAGTCCATTTTGTAACAGAAGTAGAAATATCCGGTGTATTTTAGACGTGTGTCGCTTGTCACAGACATGATATTTTTTAAAATACTGGAAGTATTGCACAAGTAATAAACCTTTTAAAAATTCTTAAACCGTTCTCTCCTTTCTTGTCCATGTGATGTTTAAAGTGTCAAATTCTACTCTGATTTTTTTAGGCTTTTTGTCTACTATAATACAAATATAGTCTCTGACTGCAGTGACATTTCAACACACAGCAAGGTCAAAAAACACATGCAAATACACAAAATACAACCAAATACAGAAACGTATTGCAAGTAGCTCCACACAACAATGAGGACTTTGTCAAAAACACAAAAAAAGGTCATTCACTTGGCTGGGACACAATCTTTGTTTCATTGGTTTGTGACTCATAATGTTTTTAAGTCGGGTATCCATGCAAAATTTGCTAAAATAAGTTTGGGTGGGACAATAAGTGTATCTGTGTTTCTTTATTTGGTCGATTTGTATCTAAATAGATGTCTGTAAAGTCACTATCCACATACAATCAAAGATGCCACACTGATAAATATGTACACTACAATCTATTAGAAAAGTTTAAATTATGCTGAATAATATATTAAATGTGTTAAATGTAGGAATAGTATAAATAAGATTATTAACGGAATTTACAGAAAAGCCACTGTTTTTTCATTTAATCGTTTATTTGAACAGGGACAATGTACATTAATGAACACTTAAAGGACACCTATCATGCTATATTTGAACAATATATTGTAGGGCCATACCTATATAAAGTATATAAATATAGTTATTTTTTCAAAATACCAAACAGATCATGCATTTTAGCCATGCCTCATTTCGCTCTATTTGCTCTTTCCAGCCCTGTTTTTGCAGGGGCTGATTCTGTGACTAGCTTTAATGCAAATTAGCTGCAGCTGACCACGCCCCCCTGCAGGAGAGGGGAGTGTGCTTTGAGATCAGCTGCTGGGCTGTCAGAAGAGGGGGAGAAAAAGAGATCTCCGTCCTCCGTGTTTTATTCTTATATGATTATATAGAGTCAGTATTCATTTGTTTTAAAGCTCAATAAATAACAAAGAAGACCTTTGACTGGCACTTTTCTAATTTTTTCCGGAAGATTTAAACTTTAACGGACATGTTGACCGGCGGAAAAAAATCTAACTGAAACTCTGCCGCACTGTCCCCTCGTTCCTTGGAAGAGGCGGAGAGGTGGGTGTTTGTCATCTGCTGGTGGACTAACCGGAGAGAATTACAGCGAGGGAGGGATTGCATTGAATTACAGCAGCAGGAGCAAAAGCTTGCCTCTGGGAGGGAGAAAAAGAGCCACAGCGGAGAATAAACAGAAGGGCAACCATGGCAACCATGCGCGGGAAGTCTTCTTCGCTGCTTTTGTGGCAGACTACAGCGCCACTGGCATATGTACTACAGCGTCTCCAGCGCTTTTGAGCGGCAATGGCCGGCCGTGGCCCAACCTCTCATTCCCCTGATAGGTGAAGAGTTGCCCATATAGGCGGGGCACCCCTTTTCTGACATCAGAGCATTTTCAAATCTGTATCAGTCTGTATCAGATGCGTTGCAGCCCCGTTTTTAGAGATTTGGGTATGGAGGAAAAGAGAGAGGGTTGTGTTTTCTGACACTTGGTGAGTTCCCTGACACACCGGGGACACATATTCATGTATAAAAGACGTACAAAAGTGCATTTTGCATGATAGGTCCCCTTTAAGACAAATAATGCTTCAAGTGTAAATATGCCGGATTTGAGCTTTGAGCTAATTTCCATCCGCAGTCCCCTCACATACAACATATAAGAACATGACATTTATATACATAGCAAAAGATAAATACATGATATGCAAAAAGAGCAAGAGCAGCATACACAAGTATTTATGACATGGCAGTACAATATAGCAGCAACGACATATAAAGTGCAAGAGATGATACAAGAGCAGGAGGATATACCCCTGTGTTAAAGTGCATTTAGCGGTGATTGCACGTCTGTTTGTTTCTCAACCATTCTTTGAGTTGATCTTTGAAGCTATTGAGAGTGGTGTTACGCCCAGGCCTAGGGAAACCTAGGCGCAACACAAAGTGTGCACTCTCTCCTCTTTTCCCACTCCCAAGAACATAGACAATGAGACAGTGAATGCCGTTTGGTACATTTAATTACCAAAGTTTTCTTTGTAACAAATAAGTGCAACAACCCACAAAACAAACAAATCTCTGAACACAAAAATCTTGCCTAACAAATAAGAAAATAAACATACAAGACTCTCTACACACAATACACATAACGACCAGGGTCGTAACAGTGGGGCAATCCCGTATCTCAGGGAGGCTATTCCAGAGTGAGCTGCCTTTAATGGAGAGTACATTTTGACCAAAAGTGGTCCGTCTAAGATGGACTTCACAGTTTATGTCAGACTATTGAATAGTTCTAGTTTCACAAGATTATTGTACTCACGCATTGCACAGTTAAATTAAAACATTTGAAAGAAATTCATTTGCAATTAAGACAACAGGTTGACTACACAAAATATAAGAGCAAGACTTGCTCAAAGTTGCTTTTTGAACATTTGACATTTGAAAACTATTATTATATAGTGACAACTGAGACAAGTAAAATAGTTTTTACCATTCATTTACCCAGTGATGACAAAGTACTCATGTACTGTAAAATGATCAATACCACCGTGTAGAAGTCCTTCCTTCAAAATCTTACAGAAGTAAAAGTTGGATCATCAAGTTGCTTCTGAGATGTAGTGGAGCATTGAAATATTTAAGTTAAGTACAAGTAGGCAACCTCAACATTTTACTTAAGTTTATCACTTGAGTAAATAAATGGACTTAGTTACTGTCCACCATTGATTTGAGCAAATGCAACTTGTTGAAATAACATTTTAAGAAGACAAGTAGTTGCAGGATGACATTATGAAGATGTCTCTTCCCTTTTCATCTGCCTTGTATAAAGACACTCAGTCAACTATACTTCATGCGTGGCGCCCCCACGTACTCTTTGTTAGCTTGTTGCGGCCGATGCTCTGTGAAATGTCAGCCGAGAGACTTGATCCAGACGGAGAGATTGATGGCGGGGATCTCCCATCTTATATCTTTCATGCCTCGTCAGCTCTCTGAATCTGACCTTTTGCAATGACAACCGTGAAGAGCACTTCATCGGAGCAAGCGGGTCACTGCTGGGAACTTGAAGGACTGCGGGGAGCAAGGCTTCAAGGGGGGTGTCAATTATTTCTGAAATGTCACAAGCTGCTTTTCAAAGGAAGAAAGATCTCACACTTGTCTTTTCTCTATAGAGCAACTCGCTGTCTCGCTCTCATATTTTGCACATTTCTCTCACAGAGGTGGAGGCATTTAACATGTGTTGCTGCAGCGCTGCATTCAGTGAAACATCATCACAATATGCTGAAATTGAATACAAACCTATTATTCCGAGTAAACGTTTCTGAGTGAGATATCTCAACAACAGAGGATGAATCGCATTGACTTTGATGGCCCCCCTATAAATGTTTCCTGTATCAAATGGATAGTGTACTGGAGGTCGTATTTGTATTACGATTTTTATGTAGGCCTACGCTAGACATCTCTCCTCAGCTATCTTTGAGGTTTTTTTTCCATCTTTACCAAATAATTGGGACTTTTTATCAATTGTGAAACAAATGTGTACTTTGTCATATTGGCCTGTGTACATAAGATTCCATGGATTGATTGACTGATTTCTCATCTAGCGGCACCATAAGGTCAAGTTTTCCTCATATCTTCTGAAATATGTCAACATTGTTGACAAATGATACAGACATTCATGTTCCCCAGAGGATATATCTTATTGACTTCATCTGATCCTCTTACCTCTTCCCCCATCAAAAATAAAAATGTACAGTTCTATTTAATTGAATACTGTAGTTACTGACCAAATACCTGCAATCCTATTAAACTTCTATCAGCCTTAGCTGTTAGCATGCTAGCACACTAAGCTAAGTTGTTGAACATGCTGAATACTGATGGGTTATAAGCATTTAAGCATGTCCTCTCTGCATCAGAAGTGGAAGATAACAAACATTGACTTATTTTTTGTTTACATGTACCTTATTGCTTCAGTTTTATTTAACTTTTTTCAAAAATACCAACCCAGTCTCATAAAAAAACGTGTAATAACTACGTTGGTCCACAACGTAGGACGTAGTATTTCTACAAAAACGCCTCTGAAATTGTAAGATCCCTACGTTTTTTTTCACCATTCATTCCAATAGCTGGCGTCTATGTCACGTGATCTTCACATTTCTCCCTGCAGAAAAAAAAAACATGGCCGACATTCGTTTTATTCTCGGTGGAAAATGCCTATTTTAAGGTTAGTTTGGCCATTAAAATGCGTTTTGATGTCATTTGATGCGAGAAATATGAGTTGTTATTTCAGATTATGTGTTCAGTGGATGTACATGATCTTTAGTTTGCTAGTTATTACGAAGATTACTTCAGGAAATTGTGTCTATACAACGTTTTCATTGTTACCAAGGTGGTTGCTAGGGACACTGCTATCGATATTATTTCTGTAATGTTGTGTAAAATGGTGTTATCTTTATTGCTACCCCCTTCCCCGTCAAAGTATAGTGTTGGTTCACAGCACAAACGTATTAGTTTAACAAAATCCGCATCTAAAATTGTGGCATAGTGTGGTGCTGAGAGATGGGAGTCGGAGGCTGGGTATCAAAGGTACAAGCTAGACTTTTATTTAGCATCTCAAAACACATGTAAACAGCTTCGACCGGGAAGCGAAGACCGGCGGAGACAGGAAGTCCGGCTCACTAAAATGTCCGTGCAGAACAATACCCTAACCCAGTGCTTCTCAAAGTGTGGTCCGCGGACCACTGGTGGCCCGTGAGCGCCCCCTAGTGGTCCGTGAGTATATTGGTAACATTTGAAATAAATAAGTTTTCCGCACTCTCGCGGGAATATCTCTGCAATGGAGCGAGCTTAAGTTTCACTTTCGATTGCATAATATAGCCCAGCGCAACACCTTCGTCACACATGTTGCCAACTGTTTGTACAATTTCCAGGTGATTTGTAATCTGTTCTAGAAAAACGATGTGTTTTTGGATATTTGTGGAGTTAGGTGGTCCGCGAGTGTTTTTTTATTGGTTAAGTGGTCCTTGGTATGAAAAGGTTTGAGAAACACTGCCCTAACCCATAGATCCGTGGGTGAATAATGTCAATCACCACAATAGATACGTTATTTTCCCCTGTGCAATTCTCCATTTACTCAACAATAACACATAATTATCCTTGTGTTTATTTATTTGTTTGATCAATAAACACAAGTTGGAGTCCGTCAGGACCGAGGGTCGGAGCAGCTCATTTGCTTTACAGAATATTACACCCGGAAGTAAGTATTCTCTCCGCTTCGCTTGACAAACCCCGCGTCGAACAGCACTTGAAATGGGATGGAACCACGGCAGACTGTCCAAAACTGGGTTTGAACGGGTCCACCGCGTCCCCCCCTCCCCCACCCCGTCCCCAGAACTACACATGCTGGCTATTGTGTTTAGCAACATGTTCTCTATCTATGGCACGTCTCTACTGGGAGTTGTAGTTTTAAAAGACGTTTTCATATTTCCCATAATAAGAAGTTGCCTGTATTAAACTGTGTACATCCCTGGAGGTTTAGGGGATAGGAAACACTCAAATTTAAAACATAATTAATAAATGGGTGAAAATTGCTTGTGCCCATATTGGGCAGCATTAATATATACCCACACGACAGCTAAGGTCAGAAGAGCTTTATTTAACAGCTGGTCTTATGTCTGTGACATTGATAAGCCTGAAACATGCACTTGTTAAGGTTCAGAGACACATTTAGCAAATCTGGCAGTAGCCATCGATCATCTTAAGATAAGATATACTTTATTGATCCCAAGTTGGAAACATTTGCGTTACATCAGCATGTGTAACAGTTGTAAATATGCAGTGGTGTTTATTTGTAAATCATTTAGTATAATCACACAAATTCTGTGTTTTATATTTAATAATTCTGTGTTCTTTATTTATTGATTGTTCAATACCTGACAAGGCCGGAGATGAAAAACTTGGGTCGCAGGTTCCTCAACAGTGCATTACAAGACATCTTTCAATATTTGTGTACCTCCACCATTAAATTGTCATATTCTGCACATTTATTATACTATCTACATACATCTTATAAGAGTATAATACATATGTATAATATCAGTTAAAATAAGTGCTTCAACATAGTTAACATTGCTGGAGGTATACACAAAGTTTTACATTCATTGCATAACTACACCGTTTGTGAATATGTCAATAAACCTTAGAAAATCTTGAAAGGGATGTGCAAAATAGTCATATACAGTATTTAATTAACTATTAGTAGAGAATAACGAGTAATGAACATACTTTATAGGGATTCTATTAATATCTAATAATAAAAATAATGAAATTCAATAACATGCTTTAACCACTAGGTGTCCCTTTATATCAGGTGTGCACGTTTATGGTGTAAATAAATACAGCCTATCTACCAATTGGATCAAATATAAAAGTCAGCCGAATTAGTGTTGATACTGCAAGGAGACGTATTGTGTGAAAAGAAATGTAAGATGTTGTTTAATTACTGATATATTTATGATCCACGTCACGTTTCCAGTGTTGGCGGCAGTTCCTCATGTTTGTCTAGAAGTCTTCTCATCAAGGCTCTATAAATAGAGAACTACAGCAGATATGTAATATTTAATGCAGCCGAACCGTGTATTACAATGCCGTTATGTGATGACTTTCAAAGAGAAAAGCAAGAACACTCGGAATAAAGTGTTTTCGGTCTGTTTCCGGTATTTGTTAATGACGATGTGATGTGAGATGTGAGACTGGAATTGCACAGGGAAAATAACGTTTCTATGCCACCATTTTAGATGCGGATTTTGTTAAACTAATACGTTTGCGCTGTGGACCAACACTATACTTTGACGGGGAATGGGGTAGCAATAAAGATAACACCATTAAACAGTTACACAACATAACAGAAATAATATCGATAGCAGCGTCCCTAGCAACCACCTTGGTAACAATGAAAACGTTGTATAGACACAATTTCCTGAAGTAATCTTCGTAATAACTAGCAAACTAAAGATCATGTACATCCACTGCACACATAATCTGAAATAACAACTCATATTTCTCGCATCAAATGACATCAAAACGCATTTTAATGGCCAAACTAACCTTAAAATAGGCATTTTCCACCGAGAATAAAACGAAGTTCGGCCATGTTTTTTTTTTCTGCAGGGAGAAATGTGAAGATCACGTGACATAGACGCCAGCCATTGGAATGAATGGTGAAACAAAACGTAGGGATCTTACAATTTCAGAGGCGTTTTTGTAGAAATACTACGTCCTACGTTGTGGACCAACGTAGTTATTACACGTTTTTTTGTGAGATGGGTTGAAAATACACCTAACATGATTTTCTTTATTTCTTCCTTCTTTCTTCGAATATTTTTTGGGTTGGGAGCGTTTTTTTTTACCTTTTATTTAACTGTCTGTAGCCCTACCTCAAAATGTTTCCTTGTATACATGAACTAACTCAATTTCAAAAAATAACCTTCATTTTGCCAGGCTGTACCTCCCGCGGCTGCTTTCCTCTTTCATTGTGTAGAATTCATGAATTCGATTCAGAACAAAGACCACCACACCACGCCAGCGGCCACTTGTAAATGTGTGTATTTAAAAGTACCTTTTAACACAGCCATTAGAGCCACTGAGTGTTGTGAGGGAGTCGTGTTTTGATGATGTCAAAGTGTGCTGTGCCAGGACTTTCATCTCCCACTCCTGCCGGCTTCAAACAGGTCTTTGAAATGTGGCCGAGGTAACGCAGAGCAGCCGTCCTCCATCACCTCCATCACCTCCCAAAGGCTGGATCACAAGGCTATTACTCTGGCTGTAATGTCATGGACACAACAAGATGCTCAAAATATTTGCTAACATTAAGATAAATATATGATTCTCCCTTCTGTGACGAATCAGAATCAGGTTTATTGCCATGAGGGTTTTACATTTCAACCATTTTCCTTGCTGTTCTAAGATATTATAACAAATATGTCTATTCTACTGTGAAAGAAAGTTTTTGGATCTGCTGAAACACTCGAACGTGCACGGTTAAATTAAAGAGCAGTGAGATGCAGCGTGTGTGTGTGATTGTATGAGGAGCAGCTTCGTCTCGAGCTGGACGCCCACACGATGTGAAAAACACCTCCATGTTGTGCTCATGATGCTGAGCACGCCCCTGCAACTGGAAACTATTAGCTTCAAGCCAACGTAAACATGAATCCGCCAACTTGTAGCTGCTGTTGTAATTGTCTGAGTGACTTCAAGTGGAAAAACCTCAAGTGATTTCAAACAGGGAACATGCAGCTCTGTGTAGAAGCACAATCATGAGAAAGTATCTTTGTCTTTCATAATATTGATGTGGCATCTTCTTATTAAGGAGGTAATATTTGTCATTATGTCATTTTTATTTCTATAACCTTTTCTACAAAGGGATAACATGACAATTGACCCACAAGGATTTGCAGTAAGATGTGTCCTGTTGTTTTCAATTGTGTTGTCTTTCTAACTTTAAAATAAGTTAAAGTTCTTTCTCAAATCTGAGCTGATTTGTATTACTTTATATACTACTGCATGTGAATTCCTTCCCATATATGTCTAATAATGTCATCATTTATTGATTACATTTTGTATTATTGATCTGAATCTGGAAAGTGACTTAAGACATGCAACACATTTTATATTAAAAAAAAAGCTTAAAATGGAATAACTCCAGAACATTTGATAGATTTATTCTGCTTTTTTCACGGCTATGAATTACTTTTCAGCACTAATAATTCACAGGCAACAAAAAGGCATCAATGTTATTGCTAATTTATAAAATGATTAGCCTTTTTCTTTAGAGACTCATTCCATTTAATCAGAAAAACGTGTGAAAACCTTTGATCATCTTCAACCTAAAGTAAATAGAGGAAAAACCTAGTTACAATTCTGTATTATTTTTTATCTCTGTATTTTCTTTCCAGAGTGGGAGAAAGAAATCCCGATCTCACCCAGATACCCCTCAGTCAGATATGCATATTATTCATAATTACACAACCGGTTTGTCATTCAGCTCTGGTCCACAGCTCAGTGAAGTGCGCCTCTTCATTTGTTTGGGAATAATGTTCCACTCCAACATGCGGCACAGCACAGGGTTACTCTCTAGTAACCTTTCCTATGAATAGTAAATGTCACCGTAATCAATTTTAGATGGCGGCTCCACAGGTGGAGCCTGGAGCCGGTTGGGAGGAGGAGGAGAGGAATAAGGTTGATGGTTTTTATAAAGGCTTCGTGATGTAAACGAGGCTGAAAGAGCACACATATCTGAAGAGATGGGTACAGTTTGTATATGTCTGTCACACACCAAATATGTTTTCCTAATGTTTTTCCATGGTGAACAAATAACTTATTTGTATGAGAGTAGCGATACCAAAGTGTAAAAGTCATGCACTCCAAATGTTGTGAAAGTACAAGCATCAATTTAAAGTTAAAAGTACCAAAAGCACACATTCATTACTTTATACTGTTGGGTAGTTTGTAAATGAACATTTAGCTTTAAAAGGGATAGATCAATCTAATCTTTATCTATAATGTTTCATCATCATTTATTTGTTCATTATTATAAATTGGAATCTGTGAAGTACCTAATAAAGTTCACAAACGCATGTAGCAGAGTGAAAGTATAATGTTTGTCTCTGAATTGAATTAAAGTCAAATGGTAGTATAAGAAGAAGAAAGCCATCTCCTAAAGCAAAACCCAGTTTATCGACTTTTTCACACTTAATAGGACCATCGTTTATAAAACAAACATCTTGATGTATTAAAGTATACTTCATTCTAGTGATTTAAATCATATACTCATAAGAAAAATGTTTACAGTGTAAATAAATTAAGTGATACGTTTTCTCATAGACTTCTATAGATTCTTAGGTTTTAGCCTCCTCCGCATTGACTGCACTTCTAAATTCGTTACATTACATTACATGTCACTTGTTAGACGCTTTTACCCAAAACGACTCATACTGTGGACAATCCCCACAGGACGAATTTGGGGTGAAGTGTCTTGCCTAAGGACGCAATGACATGCTGACTGCAGTGGGGATTGAACCAGCGCTTCCCTTATCAGAAAATCAGCACCTAACCACTGAGCCACATCCTCCCTACATATTCCACTCAGTCATCAGTCAGCCATCTTCTCTCTCAAATCTGAAGAAGATTATTTGAAATGTAATTTATTAATTTGAAACGGAATCCCAATTAACTTGGGAGGCATGTGGCGTAGTGGTGTAGTGCATTGGTGTTGGGATCAGGGGGGGTTCAAACCCCACTGCAGTCAGCATGTCGTTGTGTCCCTGGGCAAGACACTTCACCCCAAATTGCTCCTGTGGGGATTGCCCACAGTGTTGAGTATGTAAGTCACTTTGGATAAAAGCGTCTAACAAGTAACATGTAATGAAATGTAATTTGAAACTAAATACAAATTACGAAACCTCATGATAGTTTCTGATCAGCTGCAGATCCCCAGATTCACCCGTCAATATTACATGATTGGATGGCCCAAAGCTGAGACCCACAGAGTTTTGGGAGCAACACATTAACACATTCCATCATTTACACTTCCACCAATGGGGGGATATAACACTATGGAGTCACACTATTATGTACTGGTTATCGTGGTGAGAAAGGGTAGCAACAGAAACATTTCTTCATAAGTAAAGTTGTTGGGTTTTGGAATAATATAATTGTTTTCAGCACTTCTGATACTCAGTCTTTCAACAAATGAATTAAAATTGAAATGTGCCATTTGGATGTTGTCCCTTTGGCTCAGTGGAGGATGTTGGCTCATGCCTGTGATGAGGGGTGAAAACTCGACTCACAAAACACGTTTTCCCATCTCTTTATATTCCCATCTTTTCTGTCTGTCTGTGTCTGCTGCCTGCTGCATTATACAGTCTAATAAAGCAGCAACAATACCAGCAACTTCACATGAACAGCAAACACAATAACACAGACAACATTGGGAGTGTAATCAAGAAGCAGGCTGTATTATTTTCCTCTTTTGGGAGTCGCAGCAAGCCACGAAACAAAACAAACTCCAGCAGACGGAGCTTCTCTTCTTGCTGATCTGCCTGAGGATGCCCCAGTTTAAAAGGAAGACACAGGTGAATAGGGTGATCATTTTAACTATATCCCCATGAAACCTCCCCAGTTGATTGCTATGATTAAAACTATATGCATTTGCATTACAAGTTTTCTAAAATGTAATGTTAAATAAAAAAAATGGGGCATTGTATTATCAGGAAAGGTGCTAATTTGCATATATTTACCAGAACAGTAATCTGAACAATGATAAAGCCAGACCTGTTGTTTCATTCTGTATACATGCTGCGTTAGAGTCAAAGGTATTTACAGATTTGGATATCTTTTTTTTATCACCCCATATATCAGAAAAAACTGTCAATGGCTGAGTTGTGGCAATGAATGATAATGATCAAACCCCTCAGAATATAATGAAAAGGGAAAGTGTGGGCTACTGAAGTGGAGATTTCTAGCTCGGAGTATAAGGAATACACTAATTGCTGTAAGAGCCCTTGTGTATTGTAAAACGTCATATGTTTTGCCCTTAAGATGAATAAGGTAAAAATGTTTATTATGCTGCATCTCAGAAACTACAGTATCTTACACTTTGGCAGTAGTAACAGGATGTCATGGCTGATTCAAATACATCTTTGGAGTAAGCTATGAGCACTTATTGTCCCTTTAGCTAGCGAGTTAAGCTAACGACAGCTTTTTTCCTCTTCAATACGTTTTTGCTGAAGAAAATGATGTGCAATCAGGAACAATATGTGACAGAAAACACAAAAAAGGGACATTTGAGAGAAGCTATTCATCCAGAAATGTGGAGATGGAAACGTTGCAAAAATAAATGCAGCTTACTAAGAGTAAACAATTTTACAATTTTAGGCCTATAAAGTTAGCCTCGTACTTACCAACCCCCTACTTCTGTTGATTTTTACCTACAGCATAAAGTCATAAAGAGAAGATGCAGGCAAAGGGTAAAAGACATTTATAACTCTCATCTCTTGATGCGGTGTATAATATTTGCTGTGAAGTTAATACCACTTGATTGAAATGGAACTGTTCCTCATTTTGCTCGTTGACCCGCTCAAAGCCATGGAGATGGTTCAGGTCACGTCGGGCCTCGGGGCGTCTCAGGCTGAGTCTCTGCATCTCTGACACAGAGCTGAGGATGCCGCATGCATTATTTAAAGTCCATCCAACTCCCAGAGTCATAGCATTTTAATCTGCAGCCTCACGTAACCCTCATTTCTGCAAGGCTCATGTTACAGTTCCCTGGTGGTGCTGACAGAGACACGATGGACATGTATTTTTAAAAACTATGATGTTGCCCATGCTGTTAAGATTCTTTTTGACTCAAGATGATTTGGTGGAAAAAACTGTGTAAAATGTATTAGTTACACTTTATTTTTTATTTCTCCAACGTATTTTGTGAACATATAGATGTAATGTCATGATGTAATGATGAGACAAACTTATTTTGAGTACTGTTTTGTAATGAGTCCCCTTTAGACTCCATTTACACAATGTAATTAACCATTTATGAATGGAAACTTTGGTCAAAATGTGTAATGAAATGTGTGGTGAATTATGCATGCCTGCTCTGCTGTCCTTAAATTAGCATTGGTTATTTTCAGTGTTCGGGCAACAGTTATTCAAGCGAAGAAGTGGAAGGAGGTTCTGCAATATCATTCTTGTTTTCATCAGCATTGGTTGCATTTTTCTCTTGATTAAAACTTGTTTCGCATTATTATGGTTTCTTTTTATTTGTTGCTTTGCTGCTGTTTATTTATTTTTTATGTTCGCCCAAAATGTAAAAATGTGTAATACAACATCTAGAGAGAGTATTTGAGGTGGAAAATAGGCTGCAACCATATCATGTCATGACTATTAGGGTCAGTGTCGTAACAAGGTTGTGATTGGCCCCGGTGCAAATATTGTTTTGCGGCCCCCCCCCCATCGCCCCAAACATAAGCGCACGCTGATGCGCTCACACACGCACGGACATACGCAACCACTCAGAAGCGCCACATGTATAGACTATCAACAACAGCCTGCCTTGACCTCAAACCACCACAGCCTGACAACAGCACAGCAAACTAAGAAGAGGATTACACCTGTTTCCTTGATGTTTGTCTCTGGGGAATGGGCCGGTAGGCCTACATGGACCGGTTGCTATAATATAGCTTTTGATCTTGGCGTCGGGGGTCTCAATAGCGCCATAGAGTCCCCTATCGGTTGGGGCCCTTGGGGGAACTGTTGGACCACCGCAGGGCACAGCCAAATCCAGCCTCTCCTCCTGGCTGGCTGGAGAAGAAGGTTGCACAGCCACGGCCACGGATACAGCTTCACTTGTAGAGCTAGATGGCAATGATGGTGGTGAGGCAGGTGAGCTATCGTTAGCCTCCGGCTCCCGCTGCACGTCAACATTGCTAACGTTAGCGCTTGATTTCGAGGACGATGTATGACCAAATTGTTTTATCTAATTTCGTCAGTTTAGCTGTTACATCTCCTTGTTCTCTCTTGTCCTTTCTCTTTTGAGCGCTGCTCTTGTGCTTTAGTTTGCTGTATATCATAAATTCAAGCTATTACATTTTGTATAATGCTGCTGAACTTGCTGCTGCTAGCTACAGTACAGTACAGGTTAATTAAACGTTTCACTCGTCAAGCAAGGTATCACATGGCATGAAAGGGAGCAAGGTCATTGGACAGACAAATTACAAATTAATTTAGATTGCTTGGTTACTTTGAAGACTGCGTGAACCGGTCAGTGCCATTGGGGCCCATGCAAAAAAAAAGGGGAAAAAAAGAATATATTTATTTATTTTTGGGGCCCCAATGGCACTGGTTCACTGGCCGGCTCTGGGCTCCGGTGTGTTGCACCGGCTGCACCGTCAATAGTTACGCCACTGATTAGGGTGTGTATTGACGTGGACGTGCATTTTAAGACTAGGCGCAGCTACGACCGTGACTAGTCAGGCTTGTTGCACTCAGTGTAAATTCGAATCACTAAGTCGGACGTAGCTAAGCCCGACATTAGAGTTAAGACCTACTTTTTTACGCCCAGCTGGTGCACTCCACTCCCGGAGACTTCAAATCTCTGCCAAGGCCTTTCCTGTGTATCTTAGTGTTTCAAATTGGCTCTGATATTTAATGTATTTTCCTTGGCTCATACTCTTCCAAGTTTCAGTTAAATAAGGCCAGAATAATTCTGCTGACAAACAAACCAAACCAGAGCATAGCCTCATTTACAGAGGTAATAATTTAACACCATAATGTTGACAAGAGATTTAGCACACTCTGCTCTTTTAAACCTTGTTATTGAAATTTAGCTCATATCTTTAGTCTGTGTAAATAAAGGGCAGTAGAGATCATGTGTTACTACCTGTGATAACCCCCCGTGGCGGCTTACATTTCCTCCCCTGTTGGCGTCATATGCTGGCAGAGTCGTGCAGGCGCGTCATGGAGCTGCAGCAGCACCTGGAGCAGCAGCAAACACAGCAGGCCGAGCGTGACTTTCACCGTTCATACAGCTCCGGGTCACGAGATATGATGTTTTATTTATATTTGACTCTCATATTTTTAGCTTACAGCCATCCATTTTCCAAACATATAACCTTTACTTTTACACTGCTCTTAAATGTATTTATAACTCTGCTGTCAGTAAAGGGAAGTGGATATAGAGTGGTGCGGGATGACATATTTTTGTAGAATGACCATAAACGCAAGGGCTCCCTCCAAAAAAAAACGAAAGGATTTCTCTATTTTTAGTCACTTGTTAGCAACCGCTGTTTTATTTTTATTTTCAGAAACTCTCCAGTGGGGTATTTACTGACAGACTACATGTCATATGACAACACACCAACATCTCTTAAGATTGTGTTAACAAAATACCTAACTTACGTCGTCTTACCAAAACCGATTAAAAAAAGCACTGACTTTGAGACAAGCAAACAAAAAACTAATTTCCCGTTTTAGGACTCATTCCTGCACCACTCTATTTTAATGGCTAACCATGGTTTATAAAGCAGTGTCCTGGTCCTGCATAGTATAGTGTAAGGACTTATCTATCTCTAACAATTGCATAAGGAAAACCATAAGTGTGATCAATTTTAACTTGACATTTACAACATATTTTCTCTTTTCACTTTTTGTATTTGTTCTTGTACATGGTGACTTGTCATCTTTCTGTTTTTGATACTTACCTAGGGACTATGGATTTTAACATATAGTATTTTATACTGATGCTCATTACCATGCATTTTCCACATCAAATAAATAAATAACCTCATATAATAAAGTACATCTTATCTTATACCTAAAAGCTCTGCTCGATGGATGGTCTGAACCTCAGCTTATAAAGTATAAGCATTTTTGTCTCACGTTTTCCTACATCTTCTACTACAATCCACTCCAACCACTCTTTCTTTATAACCTGCGGCAAACTCGATATTCGTGTTTGAACTCCTTTCCATTTTGATTTTATTCAATATTTCTGCTCAGCTAATTCCTCCGATTATCTCAGACTCAGCTCCCCGCCGCTCTCACCAAACGTCCTTTCCTCTAACATCAAAGCCCAGTTTTAACCTTATTGCATCAGATAAGCTGCAAAAAAAAGGAGAATAAAGGTAGAATTCTTGCGCTTCACTTAAATTTTACTTTGGTGTCTTGAAAAATCATTCCTTGTCTGCAAACTGGAAAATAACAAAGTCTCATCCAGACAAAAATTGACAGGGTTTAAATATTTCATGTTCTGTCTCGTCTTCTCGACTCCGCCGGAGATGCAATAAGCCGCCGTTTCCATCAATACTCTTCAGCAACGTCCGTTCCCTTAGAAATAAGGTGGAGGAGCTACGCCTCAACTCTAGGATCTTAAACGAATACCGTGAGTCGTGCATGATGATTTTCACTGAGACCTGGCTTCAGGAAGACTTCCCAGACTCATTGGTTCAGGTACAGGGCTCGGGGAAAGTGAGGGGGGGAGGCATTTGCGCTTATATAAAGGACTCTTGGTGCAGCAATTACACAACAAAAGACACTGTGTGTACTCCCGATATCGAACTCTTATGCCTAAGTCTGAGACTATTTTACCTACCTAGAGACTACGGGAACATTTTTATCTGTGCTGTTTACATCCCACCCAATGGTAACGCATCAAAGGCTGCCTCACGTGTAGCGGACTGCGTGCACGAGCAGTTAAAGAACAAACCTGATGCACCTATATTTTGTTATTGGAGATTTGAATCACTGTAAACTAGAACCAGCACTTCCGGGATTCCAGCAATACGTAAAAAATGGCACCCGGAAAAATAACATACTGGACAAATGTTATGGCAACATCAAAGATGCGTATCCTGCTCGGATTAGACCCCCCCTTTCAAATTCGGACCATAACACCGTCCAGCTAATCCCCACCTTTATGGCTGCCATCAAGAGAAGTAAACCTGTCTCTAAAACTGTCAGTCTATGGCAGGATGAGCATAAAGAAAAGCTAAGTGGCTGCTTCCTGGCCACAGATTGGGAAGTATTCTACCAGGACAATGACACCGATACCATCGCTGAGACCATCACAGACTACATTCATTTTTGTGTCGATACTGTTGTGCCAAAAAAGACCATTAGGATCTATCCAAACAATAAAGACTACATCTCATCGGATATTAAACAGTGTATCCGACGAAGAAATATCGCTTTTCAAAAGAACGATGCAATACAACTGAGATCAGCTCAAAGAGAACTAAAGGGGAAACTTAAAGAAGCCCAAGAGCAACATAGTCTGAGTGTCCGAGAGGCTTTCTCAACCAAGAACTCGAAAGAACTGTGGGACTCTGTTAAAGAAATTACAAATCTGAACTCCGGCAAGAGGGAGATGCATGTTCTGGATGAGCTTAACAAAGCAAATGAACTTAACAACTTCTACAAACGTTTTGATATTAATTCTGCTTCTAACATTGACGCATGTAATAACTTGTCAACCTCTTTAACCTGTGACCCAATACACAATAGAAGAATAATAATTGATGATAGTGCTGTGGCCAGGGTTTTCAAACAACTGCATACTAAGAAGGCCAGTGGGCCAGACGGTATTTCGGCACTCCTGCTGAAAACGTTTGCAGATGAGCTCACCCCTGCCTGGAGTCCATTATTCGAGCTCTCTGCTGACTCGGGAAGCATCCCTCAAATATGGAAGAAAGCTGTCATCATACCAGTTACAAAAAAACCATGCCCACATGACAACAACGACTTCAGACCAGTGGCTTTGACCTCAATAGTTATGAAGTCATTAGAACGGATTATTGTAGGGAACTTGCAAACTGAGATGCAACACCTCTTGGACCCCTACCAGTTTGCGTATAGCGATGGTAGAGGTACAGATGATGCTCTGACCTCTGCAACTCACTTTATTCTAAAACACCTGGAAAATCCTTTAGCTTATGCTAGATTAATGTTCATGGACTTTTGCTCAGCTTTTAATACTATTCTTCCCCAAATTATGTAAAAAAAAAAGCTCAAACAGATGGATGTGAATCCTTACTTAATCAGATGGTATCACTCCTTCCTAACTGAAAGACAGCAGCAGGTGAAAGTAAACTCGACCCTCTCTGACACACAGGTCATAAACACAGGGGCACCACAAGGCTGCGTTAGCTCTCCTCTTCTCTTCACACTCTACACCAGGGGTGGCCAACCAGTCAGAGGTTAAGAGCCACATTTTTTCTATGTTACTGCAAAGAGCCACATCAAACACACAGTCACTGATACCGCTTGTTTCAGTTTTTTGTTTTCTGGAGACAAGATTTCAACCACGTCACTGATGCATCTTTGTGGCATTGGGATATATATTTTTTAAATCCTCTGGAGCAGAGAGAGGAGCTGTGGATTATTGTTATTGATTAATGCATCAGTGTTTCTTAGGGTCAAAAACACTAAACTCACAACTTAAAATGAAAGCGTTTAGTTTATTTAATAAAAGAGCACATGTTCAATGTGAAAAGTGACAGTAGAAATGAAGCTTAGCGCAAGTTCAAGAAAGAAGACCATACCCCCTGGTGTTACACGTCACTGCAAGCTCTTCTCCCATTAAGTAATCAGGGGCGGTACTCCCCAGCTAGCAATCATTGCACCTGCTAAACCCTTTAAATCTGCTCTTCCCTCTCTGTCAGTTGTCATTTCAGGTGTCAACGCACAAGTGTACGCGTCACGGTGTTCATGGTTAAGCCAAGCAGCAGCAGGGCTTTGTCCCAGCTGAGGGCTTCGTTCCAGCTCCAGGCATTTATTCATCAGCTCCGCAGTATCGCGGATTAAGCTACAGGCGGCGTTCCCCAGTCGGGTAGCGGGTCAGCCGGCCGGACGCGGGAGGAAAAGACAAGGAAATCAGGCTCCATGGAAGTTCCTCCGGCCTAATGGGAATGGCTACTTCACGCAAACAACTGACGTACGCTTCAGTCTCTTGAGAAGGCATCACTGGCATCAGGGCCGCCTAATGCGGCGCTTCCGGCTTCACGTGGAACGGGCCCTCATCACATGCGGAGTTTTACTCATTCTGGCTTCAACTACAACCCCTCCTGCAGGCAGGCAGGGCTTAAGCTATCCCATTGAAGCTATTCCTCCTGCGCTCACTTCAACAGGCGTCAGGGTAACGTTGGCAAAGGCAGTTGCAACAAATTCACGAGATGTTTCGTATATTGTTACGACATTTGGGTCATGCAGAGTGAGATCGCTACCCTTAAGAGAGGGGTGTGGCGTGCATGTGTGCATGGGCATGGTATGAGCGAGCGGGATACATGTTTTCTAGAAATAAACGTGGCAGCAGAAAAAAGGAAGGTCTGTGATCTTGCGAAATCTATCTTGCGAAACAGGAGAGCTAAATAATGCAACGACCTCCCAAGTAGAGCTCGCCTCTCTCCTGTCTTTCCGATAAAATGAGTTATTGAACCAGAAGCGTGTTGCTTCTGCCCTGGGAGAGGACAGAGAGTCACCCCCCCCCCCCCCCGTTTCCTCGACTACGGTCTGGGAGCCGACAGGAAGTTCAACACTATGCATTGCTACCTCTAGTCAGGGTTAAGGTGAGCTTCAGGCAGTATTGGGGGTAACGTGCTACAGTATGGAGTTTCAGTAACGTATTACTTGCATTACTAATGCAGTCGGGTAATTACTCATTACAATGCTCAGTAACTAAACGCAGGTTCAAGCTTCAACACAGCGTTTCCTGAAATGAATGGCGTTTCGTAGGGCTTCTTTTCCTCAATGAACAAGTCGCTGCACATTATCCTGTTTATGACCAGATACTAAATAAATTAGGAATTCACTCCCAATATTAATTTAATGATTATTGACTAAATGATCGGTTTTCTCTTTTTCTTCTCCACTAAGAATATTCCGTTTCTTGGTGCACCAACGGCTAGATCTGCGACAACAACATCTCCTTGGCAGCAAGTTTATTTATATAGCACTTTCAATACAAGGCAATTCAAATTGCTTTAAAAAATGAAAGACATTAAGAAATGGCATTTAAAATCAGTCATTTAAAAGGAAGCTAATAAAATAAACATTAAAAGAAAAAGTTGTAATATATGAATAGTTCAATTAAAAGCAGCGACAAAAGAAAAGTCTTCAGCCTGGATGTAAAAGTAGTCAGAGTTGCAGCGACTAAGGGTGCAACGACTAATCGATCAAATCGATTACCGAATTAGTTGCAACTAATTCAGTCGTCGATTCATTGTGACGTCAGCAGTGTGTTTACGTGCGTAAGCTCCAACGTTATTGGTCTTTTTATCAGTACCGGAGACATTTATAAATATATGTCATGTTTATTGACGTCAGATGTTATGTATGCTAGCAGCAACACACAGAGTAACCGTGGGGTAGGGACGGGTGGCGCAGTGGTCTGTGCATCCGATCATCAGATCAAGGGGGAGTGCTGGGGAACTCCAGTTCGAAACCCGCTCCTGCCGCCACTGCGTCAGGCCGTTGTGTCCTTGGGCAAGACACTTCACCCGGATTTGCTCCTGTGGGTATCGTTCACAGTACATGTATAATACCAATGTGTACTTGTAAAAGCGCCTCGATGACCTCGAGGCGTGAAGATGGACGGTGTGGCGCAGTGCGCTGTGCAATGATCATCAGATCAAGGGGTGAAACCCGCCGCTGCTGCGTCTGTAAAGCCGGCGTGTCCTTGGGCAAGACACTTCACCTGAACTTGCTCCTGTGGGTATTGTCCACAGTATCTGACCATTGCATGTATGATATATGTGTAATGTCGCGATATGTAAAGCGCTTTGAGTCATTGAAAAAGCGCTATAATAAATGTAAGGAATTATTAACTACATTATACAAACTCGGTTAATGATTAACTGAGTATTTATTAGTTTCAATTTCAGCTTTTCTGTTTACAGCCTGTCGACAGATTATTTAATACAATTCGGTAAATGCTCAGGTGACAATCTCGATGACAAGGTCAATGTTCCCCCCTTTCTACGCACGGAGATAATGTAATCTAATAGCGTGCAGGCCAAGGCTGGCTCTTCAAAGCAGATATTACGACGGGCTTTAATGGTCCCATCATCGTTCAGCGGAACTCTTTCAGCCTTAAGTCAAGTAGGAGAAACTATGCGTGCACCGGCTATTCGGGTAATAATATTAATAGCGTCTCTCCCCAGTTCAAATCACCCACTGCTCAGGGAGATCTCCTAATGCGTTGCCTTCACGCATCTAGCGTTCAAATAC
The DNA here is from genome assembly GCF_902827175.1 of Gymnodraco acuticeps. NCBI lineage: Eukaryota > Metazoa > Chordata > Actinopteri > Perciformes > Bathydraconidae > Gymnodraco > Gymnodraco acuticeps. The sequence goes on from NW_022990966.1 coordinate 3,414,511, forward strand.
AACATTACTAAACTACAACTCCGCTCAACTGGGAAAAGAGAAGAAGAAACAGAAGAGACTCCTCCAGGAGCACAGCGTTCCTAATCATGAGGAACTACAGGCCCAGTCTCACACCAGAGTTCCTAGCCATCACATCAAGCTCATGGTATTATCGTTCCTCTAACCAACTGCGTGCATCCACATAAACGTCTTCAACGACAGTTGCTCTTCCTCACCGGGCAACCGTACTTTGCATGCGGATTCTTCGGCACGCATCATCTCCCGTTTCCTGGACGTGGCATCCGCCGGCCTCACGACGACCGTGTTTTCCCCGACTTAAGGACGTGCACTGCACATCCTCCGTTTTGGGGGGGATATCTGCATGAGATCATTCCGATTTCCACTATTTCTACACATTCTTATCACACTTGCTGGATCTAACACTAGCGTCCCTCCATCATCCTCACTTCAGATGATAGAAGACAGTCTTAATCACTCAATCAGCTCATCAGCATCTATGACTCATCCCGGCACACTTAACGCTAATTAAGATATACTATATCATGGGTCATGTCTCAGTATTTAACCAAGTGTACGTCTTTTCTGCGTGCATCCGGCACTTCATTCATATTCTCGGGTTCATGCTCACTTGGCTCGTGGTAAACCAGGTTACGATATTCATGCATCACCGTACTCAAGCTAACAGCTCTCGGGCATTATATCGTCTACATCTCCCTCTTCACCGGACATCGGCTCGTGCCGCCAATCAAGATCTCTTCAGTTTACCTATGGTAAATATGCATATAACTGGTGGTGGCGTCTAATAGCATATCAGGGCTTTCGTTCAGACAGGTGCAGCCATTCAAGGCATATCTCCCTCCTCCCTGCCAACTCGGACGGTGGTTCTCCTCCGCCTTCACATCCTACATTCGCCCGGACATCAGTGCCGTGCTGGCCATCCAAAGGTCCCTCCAACACTAACGGTACTTATATATACAACTGGTGGTGGTTTAGCAAGTCAGCACATTTACGTGTCACCGTGTTCACGTTTAAACACTTCATACCGCATCGTTGCGACCTTCGGGTCCGCGTATTGAATCCTGCCGCGCAGGTTGCGGCCAGTGGGTCGCATTATGTTTAAACCCTGTACGTACAGGGCGAATAGGTCATCGTCATGTTTAACCCTGTGTGTACAGGTTGCGGCCTATGGGTCAGCATTTGTTTAACCCTGCGTGTGCAGGTTGCGGCCTATGGGTCAGCATTTTGTTTAACCCTGCGTGTGCAGGTTGCGGCCTATGGGTCAGCATTTTGTTTAACCCTGTGTGTACAGGTTGCGGCCTATGGGTCAGCATTTTGTTTAACCCTGCGTGTGCAGGTTGCGGCCTATGGGTCAGCATTTTGTTTAACCCTGCGTGGGCAGGTTGCGGCCTATGGGTCAGCATTTTGTTTAACCCTGTGTGTACAGGTTGCGGCCTATGGGTCAGCTTTTGTTTAACCCTGTGTGTACAGGTTGCGGCCAGCGGGTCAGCGTCATGTTTAACCCTGCGCGTGCAGGTTGCGGCCGATGGGACAGCGTCATGTTTAACCCTGCGCGTGCAGGTTGCGGCCTATGGGTCAGCATCGTCTAATCCAACATGCAGGCGCTAAGCATGGTTGGCGTTCACATTAACCCTACAGTTATTCCGACAATCTCATCATGTCCCTGTGTTATCTCATTTCATCCACAGATCTCCTCAATCAGCCAGCAAGGTAAGAAATGCTTCACATCTCAGCACTTCTTACTTCTCTTCTCTTTGGGGGTTCATCGGAGCGGTTTTCCCCTCCTGAATGATATCCTACAAACCGGGGCCTAATCTCCAAACATCAGTTGATTCATTGTTGTAATCTGTCAATCATAATTTTCTATACCACGTGTCCGGTATTAAACATGTATTTCATACATCACGTCTCTCATGATTGAAATAGATTAGTTGCAATTTGGTGTTATATATTTAAAAAAAAAATTATATATATATTTTTTAAACACCTTGAATTTCAGGGGGGACGCGGGGCTCCGTTGGCGGGGCGCAGCGCCCCTCCAAGACAATGGTAGGGGAAACACTGGATAATGTTTAATCAACGATAGGTTTCCCCCCCCCCCTCAAAGGTGATTGGTTCACTGCATCGCAGGTATTATTGTGATTGGCTCTTGGGCCACATCAAAATTATACGCGCTGTCATCCTCTCATACTGACACACAACATACATAACACGGGACGAAAGTAACGGAGCGATTTTATCCGAGCCCAAACAACTTTGACCGGCCAAATTACGTCAGAATTATCAGCATTCAATACTTAACAGACCTACTAAATATCAGGTTTAACTGTCAGGAGTAGCTAGTGTTGTCACGATACCAACATTTTGGTTTTGATACCAAGTCAAGAATTGCGATTTCGATTCTTTTTCGATATTTTCTTAAAAAAAGGGAAACTGTCTTAAATGTAATTATTGTGCTTTATTTCACACCAGAACCATAACACAAACTTTTAAACAATGAGAACAATAAATAAAATAAATGACAAGAATTCGTATTAAATAAAATTAATACATTTCTTACAGACGGGCCTCGTGGTGTCCATGGCTTGCCCTCACTGTCAGAGATATAGCTCAAATACTTCCAAATTTCGCTTCTGGCGTCTTTTGTCAACAAGCCGAGGCGCAGCGGCAGTTGCACTCCCACTTGCAGCCATGCTTCTCGTTTTCTCACATGCTCTGGGAGCTAGCGTGTGCACGAGAGAGGGGAGGCACTTAGAGCGTGCTTGAGAGGGGAGGGACTTAGAGCGTGCTTGAAAGGGGCGGGACTGCAGGCACGGCTGCAGTGCAGGGAGTGGAAGCAGAGCGCTGAACACACACGGCTCTTATTAAAACGGCGCTTTCTCACCGGAGTACTTTTCCCCGTCATTCTTAAAGTACCGATACTAATGAAACGGAGGAATCGTATCGTTTTTAACGGCAGGGTATCGCGGTACCTTTCAAGTATCGGTACACCGTGCAACACTAGTCAGGAGTCAGTGTCTCTCCCCCAAACTCACACATAAAATTCGATATGAACTGAAGAGCCGCATGAAACTAGGCAAAGAGCCGCATGCGGCTCGAGAGCCGCGGGTTGGCCACCCCTGCTCTACACAAATGAGTGTAGGAGTCAGCACACACACAACCACATTATAAAGTTTTCTGATGACACAGCCATACTTAGTCTACTGACTAGAGACTCAGACATTTATATTTATAAAATTGAGATTGAAGAGGTCGTGAAGTGGTGTGAGGTGCACAACCTGGTGTTAAATGTTAAAAAAACAAAGGAAATTATCTTTGACCCCAAGTCAGTAGGTGATCACAGCCCCGTCCTTATCAACAGGGAGAGAGTTGAGCAGGTTACACGTTTTAAATATTTGGGGATTTATTTTGATGCTCAGTTAGTGGATTAGCCCATCAGGTGGATCAGGTATGCTCAAAGATAAGCCAGCGCCTGCATTTTCTGCGTAGGCTCAGGGTTCATGGAGTGGATAAATGTATCATGTTAATGTTCTACAGGGCAGCAATTGAGTCTATTATTCGTTATGGCATCACAACATGGTTTGGTAACTTGTCAGTTAAATCTAAATCACAACTCCAGAGCTTGATAAAAAGGGCTGTTATAAGTTTTCCTTTGTTCCGCTGTCAATCAAGCTGCTGAACAGTCAGAAACAATTGTGATTATGCTGTGTTAGGAGTTGTTGGGAGGTGCAATGTTTACAGTGTAGTTTGTGCAATCGAGAAGGTTAAATAGGGAAAATTCAATATGTGTAAATAGGTATGGACACAATAGGAATATGTGCAATTTGACGGACACTATGCATAGGTGCAATAGGGAAAGTGCAATATTGATTTGTGTATGAATGCAATAGGGAAAGTGCAATTTGATTATGTATGTGCAATAGGGAAAGTGCTGTTCCTGTATGTTTCCTGTTTGTTTCTTTGCCATGTGATATGTAATCTCTGTTCTGTATCTATGAATGATTGACCTGAATGTTTTATGTGTATTATCTCGATGCCCAAGACAAATTTCTCCTAAGGGAGACAATAAAGCTTTATCTTATCTTATCTTATCTTCTGTTTGTTGGGACTGAACAAAGGAGCTCGAAATCTCTCACAGGAACTCAGCGGCTCATTTTGTATTCTGCATGCAATCATGCTGCCATTTTCATCTGAGCAAGACAGGAGGAGTATTGTGTGTTTACATAAAACAGACAGAGAGACAGACAGATAAATGATGGAGTATAATGGCTGCATAATTTCATGCATTTTATTTGTGTCTTCCCTCCCAAAATTCATAAAATTGGGATGGCTGCTGTAAGAGAATATTTTAATCTGATCTTGATTATAGAGTTTCTTATTGTTTCTTAGAATCTGTGATACTGCAAACATCTGATTGTAAGTATCAGTCAAAAACTCCTCTGTAAGTTGAGGTCAGAGGTCAAACGCTTCTCCTATATCCGTGGGGGAAGGGTCCAGGCCTGTCTGCATTTCCTTAAGACAAGTAGATTATTGTCTCCCATCTGCTATTGATTAGGTAAACGCGGGCTTCTGTGAGCCCGCCTCTCCTCATGTTGAGGGGTGTTGGGGCTATTCCGGGGCAGAGATGGCTTGGTGGGTGCACAGGACGTGTGAAACCGAGTGACCTCCCCGGCTGTATTAATGTACTGTGTTCAATAAACTCTCAGTGCTTTGGTTAACGACGTTCCAGACTCCTTCATTCTACCTCAACATTGCAACAACAGAAGTTTATCTTCACAGCTGCTATAGACTTTAAGAAGGTCGGTTGGTTTGAACAGTTTGTGATGATTAGTGCAGTAATGCATATGTTAATGTATTTTTTTATTACATTTTTTTTAACTTATTTGACTATTTCAACAATTAGTCAGTTTATACATCCAAAAAACAAACACAAGTAGTAGAAGTGGGAGAGCAGAAAGCATATATCTTATACAGAGGTAGCCCTCCCGTTAGTCTGCAGTTGCAGGATACAGAAAAAAAAGATAATTCCGTAATTAAATACGCACACAGATAAACAATATTCTATATATACATATACATACGCATACATACATACATATACATACACATTTCCAGGGTGAAAATAAAATAATAAAGTAAAACAAATATATATATATATTCCTACAAGTCCATGTTCAGATAACAAGACAGTTTCATTTCTCATCCTATTTTTATATGAACTATGAGAATTTATATAATTATGTATAAATAAAATAGACATTATAATTATTATAGTATTTATAATTATAATTCATTATAGTGTTTGATGTTTGCATCACCGAGCAACAAGATAGTTCAACATTTGAACTGAAAATGGGTCTTTGAAAGAGGATCAAACGCCACCTTGATTTAATGCATTTGGCTGTTTGTGAAGGCCGTAGGTGAAGGTGGTGAAGTGCAATGAAGTTTGACCAACAGAACTTCTTACATTTCAATACAAATTGACCAAATTAGTGACTGAATAATGGATATCAACCTCTAAAAATGTTATTCAAACTTAAACTAAATCGAATCCCTTTTATCTTGTCATACAAATATCCTGCAATTACGTAGAATTGTTTGAACAACCCAGAAAGTAATTTGTGAGTTTCGTCCCCTGGTCATAGTGTTTTCCATGTATATGTAGCGTAGATACATTGACTTGTTTGTTAGCAGCATAATAGGATACCACAGTAAAAGATGAAGCATGTTATTGTATTGCTTTCTCTGCATAATAGTTATGGAGGCAGTGTTTGTGTGTCAGAGAGAGAGGGACTCTGACAGTCCGTCTCACAGCTGGGAGACTCGTTCCTCAGGAGTGGGGCGATCAAACCAACGGGGCCGCAGGTTATTTTTGAAACCACTGAGGAGGAAGTGCTTATTTTTGCCGCCATCCAACCCCCAACAACCCCCTCCTCCCCCAGCTTTACGCCGTCTAACAGCTCCCTCTGCTAATTTGCACAACCTCAATTAGCCTTCAGCGGGGAAAATAAAGGAAGTGGTCAAACAAAATCCTTTAAAAGGGTCTATTCACCAAAGACAAGGGGATTGTGTGTGTGTGGGGAGGGCTGAGGGTCTAAAAATACATCTGAGATTGAAGGTGTGTTTGATGTTTGCACCACGAAGCAGGGAGGCGGTTAAACCTCTCAACTGGGAATCTTTGAAAGCAGACGTATGATGTCAAATGCCACTTTCATCGAAAAACCGTAATCGGACTACATTTTACGACAATGTACTGATTGCTTGTAGATAAGAAGCTTTTTCAATGGAATAGATTTAACGGCTGGAAAAGCCAGAGTCCCCTGCTGATTTCCCCTATTATGAAAGTGTCGGGAAGCCATGTTAAATCTTAAAGATTTTCATTATCGCAGCTGTGACATATAGATTGTGCAAATTGGGGTGAGATGAAGCATGAACATGGTGTGACATTTCTGACATTACCTGAGAAGTTCAGTATCTTAGATTGGTTTGTCTCTTTTCTACTGAACGTGACAGATATCAGGAGTTTCATTTCTGATAGAAAAAGGTGCCTAAATAAGCTGCTTCACATTATTTATAGCCTGTTATATGCTGATTTTGAAGAAGCTAGAAGTCCTTTAAAGATAACAGTATAAAGCTGGCAACCTCCTACATATCATCAATCAATCAATCAATCAATCAATCAATGTTTATTTATATAGCCCAATATCACAAATGTTACATTTGTCTCAGTGGACTTCAGTTTGTACAGAATATCAGTGTGACAATACGACACCCTCTGTCCTTACCCCTAGTTTCCACTGGGTCCGTCTGCGTCGCGTAACGGCTGCGCCGCGGTTTTGGTCCGGCCTCCTCCGGCGTCATACCCTACCGGGCGCGTTTCAGAAGCATTTCAGAAGCGGAGCGTCTTGCCTGCCGGCTCGCAGTTTCAGTTGATTTGAGCATATTTCCTGGACAGACTACTTTGTACAGACAAAGTTAATAATAATTGTAATATCCCAGTTATAAACGACATGAATCAAAGATGTGTTGCTGTATTCATCATAATTATTCTATATATATAATTTACACAGTGCCTGTAAACCGGAGGAGAACGCTGGCATTTCTACTTGAACGACTACGGAGGGATAGGGTCTGCAAAATGAGTTTGTGTGTGTGTATATATATATATATATATATGCTATATATGCTCTGAACATTTCACTTCCTGCCTGCCCGACATTACCTTACCCCCAGTTTCCACCGGGTCCGTCTGCGCCGTGTTACGGCTGCTCCGCGGCGGTCGTAAGGGTCGCGGCCAGTCTAGTCAATGGGTGCTTTTCCACCACACGTGCCGCGTTACAGCTCAGACCCGTCCCAGAAGCGGCTCGGCACAGCGCTTCTCTAAAATTAGGATGAATCCTATATTTGCCGCGGCGCAGCCGTAACCTAAGGTTGGGCAGGCAGCCCCCCCTCGCAGGAAGTGGAAAGGTGAGCATCCGGGCCAGGCCCATCCCCCACATATACTCATTTAGCAGACCCCCCTCCTTCATCACAACACCTCCACTACGATACGCACAATGGACGACGAGGTTTTCATCATGGAAGTGGAAAAACACACTATTTTATATGATGTAACAAATGCTTACTACAAGGACAACATCAGAAAGGACAAGGCCTGGTTTTTAGTCGCTGCAGTTTGTGGAGTGGAAGGTAACAACTACATATTAACGTTTTAAAGTTAATTAATACTTGTAGGTACAGTACAGAGCCATTCAATAAACACAATTTAAACAGACACAAAAATAAAACATTTAACTACGTAGCCTACTTACTTTCTTGTAGAAGTACAAATGTCCAGGATGCCCGAATCAATAACAAAACTGCGAGCTTGGAACCCTGAAACGCTTCTGGGACGCGTCCGGTGGTGGCGCTAGAGGAGGTCGGACCAAAACCGCGGCGCAGCCGTGACGCGGCGCAGCGCGGCGCAGACGGACCCAGTTGAAACTGGGGGTTACCGCTGCGTCGCGTCGAAAAATAGACTTCAATCCTATTTCGAGCGGAGCCCAGCGGCGAGACGCTTCTGGGACGCTTCTGAGCCGTAACGCGGCGCGTCTGGTGGAATAGCACCCATTGACTAGAGTGGCCGCGATCCTTGCGCAACGCGGCCGTAACGCGCCGCAGACGGACCCGGTGGAAACTAGGGGTTACCCCAAGCGGCAAACTGTGGGGTAGAGCCGGGAAGCCAATACGGAAGTGCCACACACTGCAGTTCATATATTGGCCGATAAGCGATGTCTGCAGAAAGGAGCAATTTCCATAGACCCCCATGTTAAAATGCCCGATTTTACAGCAGAAAAAAACATGTTTCTACCCCTGGCTCCATACATTTTATTATCGATATAGTTAGATTCCACCTTCATGATTATGGATCTGTGAGTGAATTGTTTTCTAACGCGACCCTTTATATTTATATTAGGTCTTAAAGTTTGTGCATACATTAGGGCGTGGTCACTTTGATTGACAAATACGTGCCTCACTGTCAGCTAACAGCAACTTGTCCAATCTGCTAGGCTACAACCATAGAGGCTACAACGTTAGTTAGCTGTAGTTACTGTACTTGATCCTTTAGCTGTGTTCGTGGTGATCGTGCCTGTTAGGGAATATTGTTACAAATACCAGATAATTAAAATGTCGTGCTGTGCGCTTGAATGTACTAACAGATCTTCCAAGAAGTCTACTTTCAGCTTTTTTCGGTGAGTAAAATGATAATATTATACATGTTAACCCCGTTAGCAGGTGTTTGTGTGCTTGTTAGCTTAGCCTGTTATGTAGCTTATTAGCCAGCTAAGGACGTAACCCTTTATACATATATACAGTTTAGTTTATGATTCAGCCTTGGGTAAGACTTTTATACTATATGGCTATGACGCCCATAATGCTAAACGGGAGCAAATGTTAAAAGGGGTGGGCCGCTGGAGTCCACGCCGCCGAAGCTAACGGGGCTGCAGGGTGCTAGCTCGCTAGCGCGTCCCGGCGGCCGTAGCTAGCACCCTGGGGCTCCGTTAGCTTCGGCCAGCGGCGGAGTCCGGCGTTATAACTGGAGATCAAGGAATGCATCGTAACGCGGACTTGGTTCGCCTGCAGCCCGCTGTAGTATTAGCTAAATAAATGATGTTGAGCAAGGCTTATTAAGCTGAACACCGCCACAATTATTCTGCTATGTATCGGTACTTATTTTTATTTTATTAACGTGTGAATGACAAGCATTAAGAATAATACCAAATAGCTAATTATCTTGCAGATTGTCTCGTTTGATTATGAATGTAACGTTTATATAGTGGAACTACACTGTTTTATCAAAACCAAAGTGCCACGCAGTGACTTGGTATGCATGTATTTCAGCAGGAAATGTGCAACCTAGATGACATTTACCAACACAGACTATATAGAAATATTTGTAAAAGTTGTTCATGCGTTACTAAGTGAATATGGCATTAACCCTCCTGTTGTCTTCGGGTCAAATCTGACCGATTTACTACTTTCATCAATCATGTTTTACATTCGATTGATACTGAGAGCATGTTAGCTTAGCTTCTTAGCCTGAGCTAGGACTCGAACGTCACGCTCGTTGGCAGCAGGTCCCGCCCTGTCCCGCCTCTTTGCCCTTATGGAGAGGCGAAGTCACGCCCATCTACTTCCGGACCATGGGACCCCGGAAGCGAAAAATTTACATTGAATTCAATGGAGAGAGAACACGTATCTTTTGATCCCGTTTGAATTGTGCCACGAACTACACATATGATGTTTGTCAATCTTAAACAATCATTTCCATGTCAAAAAAGTCACATTTTGTCGTAAAACTGCTGAAATATAAGACTATGAAAAATACGCTACTACAAAGACTACAAATCCCAAATCCCATTCTGGGTCGCGTAAGTGATGTCACAGGCATGCTCGGTGATTTATAATAAGACTCGTAATTAAAGCGAAGAAGAAGAAGATCTCATAACTGATTTATTCCTTCCAATAAATTATAGATCGCTAAAAATAAATTCTCTTTTACAAGATGCCTGTGTGCTTTGTACCAGGTTGTAGTCATAAAAGTGATCATACCACTTGCTCCTTCTATCGATTCCCGTCTGATGAAAGGACCAGGAGTCGCTGGATCAGACATATCAGGTAATATCATAGGTAATATACATGTTGTGCATGGAACATAGTCAAGTTAGCTACCTAGCTAGTAGCGACGAGTAGCGAGCACGTTAGTTAGCATTACATTACTTAGCCTTGTCATTTTTAGTAGCCTTACCATGAAGTTATTATTTTATTACATGAAGTAAACCAAAATGTTAAACAGTAACCAAACATGATGGTAAGTATTTCGTGAAACTTTTGAAGAGTAGCCTACTGCGCCCTCCACCGGGTGCTAAGGAAGCAGTTCAGGGAGAGTCGAAGGCAGGCATGGAGCTTTGCATGACATTCTTCTGGACGTGTTTCATTGTGATGACAATCTGTTTGTTGGAAAGACAGTCGTTGTGTGCTTATTGAGAGAAAATTGTTAGAAGAGATAATTATTCAAAGTGTTGTTACTTTAAAGTGTTGTTACTGACCTTTTTCTCTTTTATTTTCTTTACCTCACCTGTAACTGCTGAGACGTTGAGGAACATGCACACTGACCTGCTCTGGCAACCTGATTTCCACTGTACGTAATAGTATTTGGTTATGATATATTATTTATATACATCAAAGGCACAATGCACCCCCCAGAGACACACATGTATTGAGTGTGATATTTTGCATAGGTCATGTGAAATCATCTTTACATACTAAAAAACTGTAGGAGCGGCAACTTGTTTTGAAATTGAATTTTTAATATCCGATAATAAAGTTGATCTGTTTTCTTTATTCTTCTCTCTTCCCAGCTCCATCACCATTCTCTGTTCCTGCAGGTCCTGCTTGCTAATCAATGCTCATATTTTTTTACACAATTACAAATAAAGTCATTGTATTGTATGACATGAAGTTGTGCTTCATTCAGAGTCAATAATAAATTCATTCTGCCTTCAACTGCGCAATGATTGTGGACTGCACCGACATCCATGTAGCTGCCCCCCAGTAAGATGAACCAAGCAAAGAGGGTCCCCATCATGCCCAAGGACATCCAGCTGGCCCGCCGCATCCGCGGAGAGAGGGCTTAGACTGACCTGAGACCAGCACACCCAAACACAACAGCTCTTTTAAGAGCCACATACATTTTCAAAGAGTTGCAATCCTACGTTATTATAATGATTAAACTGGTTCATGTATCACTTAGTTTACTGAACCGTGATGAATGAAAGAAATTAGTGAGGTAGTGGTTTACTGAAGTTACAAAGACATTAATATATGAGTAACAGGTCAGTGTAAACACAAGCTTCTGTCAATTATGGATCATTCAAATTATTTATATAAAAATATGTAATAAAGTTCTAAAACAAGTATTCGGTATATTCCTTGATAGCTTTTGGAGAAGGTTGTTTTTAAGTTTACTAAAATCTATCGTTTCAACTGTTTCACTTTATAAAAAGGGAACAGGTGAGTAAAGCATCATTGAGTTTCTTATTCTGTCAGTAAATTATCCAAATGAATGTTTTTCATTATTTTAGTCAACCCTAAACAAATTGATTGTACCTTTTAATGATGGTCGGCAAAGTTAAATTAACTTCAGAAAATTAAATCTGTTCTGAGAAAAAACTAATAAATGTTTAAAGATAGGAACTTGCCATCCCACTGAAAAACAGTCCGTAGAGATTTAAAGGCGTAGTTGTAGTTCAGTCCAACGTTTCATTTGGATTCATTTGACAACAGTCAACTATTTTCATAAAGAATATATATATTTTTCAAAGTCAACTTTATTGTCAATCTTACTCAGTTTGAGAGATCAAAAAGACGTTTAAATACAATTATACAATTTACAGATATGTATACAAATATATATATCCTATATACACCATCATGTATAATGATGGTGTATGATGTAGAAGGAAGTGTGGTAGATAACAAGTAAATATAGTTACATACAGATCCATGTTACAGCAAAAGATGGAATAACTAAGAAGCACGCAGTATAATAATAATTACATGCAACAATTAAATAACTGCTCAGCATCTCCACCACAATCCCAATCTGCTGTGTCCTGTTTTCCTCCCCTCTGCATAACACCCCATCACACATACGAAACACAACGCAGAGTCCGAGGGTGTTAAGAGTATGTTTATTGAAATGTCCTCCTCTCTACTGGCCAACACAGGGAGCATATGCTGGGTGTAGAATTGTTCCAGGAGGAGGAGATTTCCATGCCATGCAGGGTCTTTGGGGATGGGGATGATGATCGCCTCCTTCGTGGTCCACACAACAAAGTAGCAGAGACTCCGGTCTGTGATGTGCAGCTGCCCTTGGACCTGGTGCCAGTATGGGTGATTCTCCTTGAGAATATATGACCCACCCTCCTCACAGAGACAGAAGGATGGTAACTGGACTGCCTCCGTGATGGTCATGTTCCTCTGGCTGTGTGGACACTTCACCTCCAGCAGGGCAGATGGCTGCACAAGTCCATCGGGTGATGCTCCCAGAACACCCGACTCACTCACAAAGAGACCAGACTCGATTCGAACACTGTCACTTGATAGGCCTCCACAAAAGCCTTCACCCCTTCGGCCTCGTTTACAACCCCCCAGTTGACAGTTGGCGATGTCTCTGGCCAGTGGGTTGTATGTCTCCTCTCGCTGTTGGTAAAGTTGAGACACCGGCTGGACTACTTTGGAAGTGCCAGGCTTCCTCCACTGGCACTCAACATCTGTGGAGCTGATCTGCCACATGGCAAATATTGCCAATGCTGCAGCGTGGCTGCATTTGTACATCTCCTGTGCACAATCACAGACAGCGCTCTGCATCGCGCCATCGTCTCCCATGCAGATCTGTAAAAATAAAGTAAGTACCATTTGTTAGCATGCTATAATAGATTGAATGAGCAATAATACAAGGATGGTCCGGATCTGGGGGTGGGAGGGTTTATTTTTCCATAGTTTTGTCCTCTTGTCTGTTGTTATTGTTTGTTTTTCTGTATTTTTTGTAATTTGTGTTGTATTGGTTGTGATTGTACATTGTATTTTTCTAAATGTGTATGAATACGTTTTTGAAAAACATTTGATCAACAATAAAAAAGGATTTGGTCAGGATCTAGACTCAGTGTGTAGTTTATTAATTAATCAATGCTCTCTACATTAGGAAAACACATACCGGTGTACCAGAGGGAGTCACACACAGCTGTGACTAGATAACCAAAATCCTTGAATCGACACACAGCAAATAAACTCAAATGACACAACGAGAAAAAGGAGATCACACATACAGTATAGTCGATATAAAACTGGCCGCTTCAATCTGAAGAGCAACTAAAACAAAACACGGGAGTGTACCTTGTTCTTGTGAACACTAATGTTATCCACAGCATACACAGAGACCACGAAGTTCTTAAGGAGAAAACTAGTTGCTAAAACAAAACACGTTAGTGTACCTTGTTAGCTAATGTTAGCTAGCTGACATTAACGTTACACATTGCACTCATATTACTCACCGAAACCTTGTAAAGCCGGTCCCGCATGCTGGCTCTTACAGAACCGACTAACTCCCCTTTCATATAGGTACAGCTCTCAACGTGCCCAGACTTGTAGTGATTTTCACCTCGTAAAATACTTTTATTCTCATTCTGAAAGAATGTGGTGAAATGTGCTAACGTGACGGCCATCTTTATGTTGGTGACGCGTATTGTGCGAGACGAGAGACCTGTAGTTCACTGAGCGGTTTCACACGAAAAAATGTGTAACTTCACAGTTTTACGACACATTTTTATTTTTTTGACTTGCAAAATGTTCTTTTAAATTGACAAACATCATATGTGTCATTCGTGGCACAATTCAAACGGGATCAAAAGATAACCTTTCTCTCTCCATTGACTTCAATGTATAATTTTCCGCTTCCGGGGTCCCATGGAGGCTTTCGGAAGGGGAGGGACTTCGCCTCTCTATTTGGAGAAGGCGGGAGAAGGCGGGAGTTAGACTCTGACGACACCGTCGAGCCGTTAGTGGCCGACTCCGCCTACTAAGGGCTTCACGGCAACTCTGCAGAATCCTATGGGTGACGTCACGGACCCTACGTCCATTTATATATACAGTCTATGGGTAACCCCCAAAACACACCAGGAGCGTCTGCGCCGCGTTACGTTGCGGCTGCGCCACGCTGCGACCTCCTCCTGCGACAACACACACCAGACGCGTTTCAAAACGTTGCGGAGGCGGAGCGTCGTGTGTGCAGCCTCGCAGTTGTTGTTGATTTTGGAATATTTCCTGGACATTTGTACTTCTACAAGTAAGTAGGCTATACGTAGTTAAATGGTTTATGTTTGTGTCTGTTTAAATCGTGTTTATTGTTGTTATTTCCTATTTTGTTGTGTTGTAGACTACAGACACAGTTAATAATAATTGTAATATTCCAGTTATAAACGACATGAATCAAAGATGTGTTGCTGTATTTTAGTGGTAAAAAAATATGCATTCATCATCATAATTATTCTATATATCATTTACAGTGCCTGTAAACCGGAGGAGAACGCTGGCATGTATTCTCCTACTTGAAAGACTACGGGGGGATGGGGGGAGGAGAAGGAGCCGGTTATGGGTGCACCCCCTCAACCAGCAAAGGAGACAACAAGGTGATTTTCATCACCTCGTGGCTGAGCTGAGGCTGGACAGCCAACGACATCACCAATATTTTCGGATGAGTGCAGAGCAGATGGATGAACTTCTGTCCCTGACTGCCAAATTATTCTTGTCTGTCCTCACAATTTATCTGACTATAAATGCAAGGTTTTCCACCACAGCATACTGTATTTAAACATTATTGAGAGTATTTTGGGTAGTTGTTATAACACATGAATAAAAACAAATTATAATACAAAAATATAATATCATTATAAAGAGTTAAACACAACTGTATTGATCCCTGGGCGAAATTCACAAGATAAAGTATAGTTAAAAAACCAATATTTATAAAAATATAAATACAAAATAATAATAATTTAATAATCTTGATATAGGAAATAAGATCTTACTTTATTGTGAAATGCAAGTTTACTGAACAGTTTTTTAACGACTTTCACAAGATGTTAAACTACTGAATGGCTCTGTACTGTACCTACGAGTATTAATTAACTTTAAAACATTAATATGTAGTTGTTACTAGGGGTGCACCGAATGGGAAATTCTTGGCCGAAACCGATACCGAAAATAGGAAACAGTTGGCCGAAAACCGAATGCCGAAAGGCCGAAAATGATTAATAGAAATATATATATATATTGTAGTGCCGTGAAAAGAGAGTCGGAGGCGGTGTATTAAGAATGGAGTTCCAATCTTTATTATCCATTACTTCAGAGAGGTTAACACATGCACTGCTCTGCCTGATGAGCTAGCAGGAATGGCAGCTAAAGCTACAGGTGTTCCCCACTAAAGGGTCTGTGTGGCAACACAATAAGCAAGGTGAATTATGTCCAATAACGTGTCACCACACAAGCCCCCCCAGAATTCAGACATAAACAAAATCAGCATGGCGGGGAGGAACGACACGCCGACCCCCACGACTCCTGAGCACGGGAGTCGGAAAAGTGACTCCCGCCTGTGCGGCCCCCGGAAGGGGAGGGACCGGGACAACAGGTCTTAAATCCGTGACAGGGGACGAGGCCGGGGGGCGGCCCCGTCGCGGAGGTCGAGCCAGCACCACAGGCTGGTCCAAGTCCAGGTGAGCAGCCTTCACCCGGTCCACCGAGACGTGCTCGGCCTTGCCACCCAGGTCGACCACCAGGTGCTTGTCCCCGTGCTCCAAGACCCGGAAAGGCCCAACATAAGGGGGCTGCAGGGGGCCTCTGTGCGCATCGTGCCGGATGAACACGTGCTCCGCCGAGCGGAGCTCTGCGGGAACCTGGGACACCTGAGTACCGTGCTGAGTAGTAGGGATCGGAACAAAGGCCTCAGCGGCGTCACGCAGGAAAGCCCGCTGGGCCGACGCCGACCAGGGAGCCGATGCATTTGGGAGGAAATCCCCCGGAACTCTCAGCGGCTGACCGTAGACCATCTCCGCTGTAGAACACTGCAGATCTTCCTTAGGTGCGGTCCTCAGGCCCAGCATCACCCAGGGCAGCTTGTCGACCCAGTTACCGTCCGTAAGGCCGGCCTTGAGGGCCGCCTTCATGGAGCGATGAAAGCGCTCGCAGAGACCGTTAGCCTGAGGGTGGTAAGCGGTAGTCCTGTGCAGCTTAACCCCCAAACCGCCTGCCACAGCGTTCCAGAGCTCGGACGTGAACTGAGAGCCCCTGTCTGAGGAAATGTCTGACGGGGTGCCAAAACGACACACCCACGTTGCAATGAAGGCCCGGGCAACGTCTGCGGCTGATGTCGAAACGAGCGGAACCGCCTCCGGCCAACGGGTCGTCCTGTCCACCATGGTGAGGAGGTAGGAAAACCCCTGAGAGGAAGGCAACGGACCAACCAGGTCAATGTTGACGTGATCAAACCTCCTCTCAGGCACCAGGAAACGCTCCAACGGGGCCTTCGTGTGGCGGTGCACCTTAGCGCGTTGACAAGCCACGCACTCCCTGGCCCAAGTCCTCACGTCCCTTTTCAGTCCTTGCCAAACGAACTTCGCCGCTACCAAACGGACCGAAGGTTTAACGCCGGGGTGTGACAGGCCGTGCACAGCCTCGAACACAGGACGCCTCCAGCTGGCAGGGACGACAGGCCGCGCCAGGCCCGTAGAGACGTCACACAGGAGAGTAATGCCCGCGTCGCCGAACACCACGTCCTCCAAGCGCAGCCCCGCGCTCTCCACCTTCAGGGCCTGGACGCCGGGATCTGTGACCTGGTCTGCCGCCATGCGAGTATAGTCCAGGCCCAACTGGACGGCACCGATGACGACCCTGGAGAGGCAATCAGCAACCCGGTTCGACTTGCCAGCCACGTGCTTAATGTCCGTAGTGAACTCCGATATGTAGGACAGCTGCCGCTGCTGACGTGCCGACCAAGGCTCCGCCACTTTTGACATGGCAAAGGTGAGCGGCTTGTGGTCGACAAACGCCGTAAATTCACGGCCTTCCAGCATGAAACGGAAGTGCCGCACGGCCAAATAAAGTCCGAGGAGCTCCCGGTCAAAGGCGCTGTATTTGCGTTCTCTAGGCGTCAGCTGGCGGCTGAAAAAGGCGAGCGGCTACCAAGCGCCCTCCACCCACTGCTCGTGCACTGCGCCGACCGCGTAATCTGACGCGTCCGTGGTGATGGAGATGGGAGCCGTAGATGATGGGTGTGCCAGCAAAGCCGCCTGAGCCAACGCGGTCTTGACCTCAGCAAAAGCGCCGTCCGCCTCTGCTGTCCAGTCGATCTCCTGGACGGGGGTCTTGCCTTTCAACGCTTCATACAGCGGCCGCATGATGTGTGCGGCCCGGGCGATGAAACGGTGGTAGAAAGTCACCATCCCCAGAAACTCACGGAGCGACCGGGCTGTGAGCGGGCGAGGAAACACCGCAACAGCCTCCACCTTCGCTGGCAGAGGTGTCGCACCGCCCTTGGTGACGCGGTGCCCCAGGAAATCGATGTCCGACACCCCGAACTGGCACTTTGCAGGATTGATGATTAATCCGTGTTCGTTGAGCCGTGTGAAAAGGGCTCGGAGGTGGGACAGGTGCTCCTGCACTGAAGCGCTGGCGACGAGTATGTCGTCGAGGTAAACAAACACAAACGGCAGGTCCCGCAGCACCGAATCCATCAGGCGCTGGAACGTCTGAGCGGCATTCTTGAGTCCAAAAGGCATCCGCAGGAACTCAAAAGTCCAAAAGGCGTTATCACTGCTGTCTTGGGAATGTCCAGGGGGTGCATGGGCACCTGGTGGTATCCACGCACCAGGTCCACCTTGGAAAACACCCCCGTACCGGCCAGATGCGCCGAAAAAGTCCTGAATGTGCGGCACCGGATAGCGGTCAGGCGTAGTGGCGTCGTTGAGTCGGCGGTAATCCCCGCACGGGCGGAACCCGCCGTTCGATTTGGGAACGACGTGCAGGGGGGAAGCCCAAGGACTGTCGGAGCGGCGGACAATGCCCAGGCGCTCCATGGTTGCGAACTCCGCCCTCGCTACAGCCAGCTTAGAAGGGTTCAACCGCCGGGCCCTGGCGTAGACAGGAGGCCCCCCGGTAGTGACGTGGTGTTCCACGCCATGCTTAGTGGTAAGCGCAGAGAAGGTGGGTAGCGACAGGTCTGGAAACTCGGCCAACAGTCTGAGAAACGTGTCTGCACCTGACAGCGAGCCTGACAGCCCGTCGTACGCTGCGCTGCCAAGTGTGCACACGAGGGAAGAAAACGTTAAGGCATCAACCAAACGCCTATTCTTAACGTCCACTAAGAGTCCATGAGCACACAAAAAATCCGCTCCGAGGAGGGGAAAAGAAATGTCCGCTGTCACAAAATCCCAGCTGAAACGCTGTCCTCCGATGCACAAACACATAGGCCTCACGCCGTATGTGCGAATGGGACTGCCGTTAGCCGTCGTCAATCGCGGTCCGTGCCCCCCACGGGCGACGTCTTCACTCGACGCTGGAACTACGCTCCGTTGAGCGCCCGTGTCACACAGAAACAGGCTCCCCGAAACGCTGTCGCTGACGAAGAGGAGCCTGCACGTGCCGCCGACGCTCAGAGCCACTACTGAGCGCCGGCCCCTCCGTTTCCCGGGGGTTTGTAGCTGCACGGAGCGATGCATCTCTTCGCCCTTGTCCCGAAACGTGCGTGGTAAACGCACTCTCCGGTGTCTCCACGCCGGCTAGCCACAGCCGTGTCCGGCCTCCGCCACGCTTTCTTGACTGCCGGTGGGCCGCTAAGCGTCGCGGCTAACGTCTCTGCCCCGGGCTGTTGCGTAGCCAGGAAAAAACGATCCGCTTCCTCAGCCAAAGCACGGGGCTCCGTGACAGGCGTGTTGGCCAGCGCCGTCTGTACCCGGGGAGGCAAGTGACGCAGGAAAATCTCCGTGAATAAAATACGGGGATCTTCCCCCCCTAGCAGATTTAGCATTTTCTCCATTAGCTGGGATGGCTTGCTGTCTCCTAGGCCTTGAATGTCAAGTATCTGGCGGGCCCTCTCCTTAGCAGATAAGCTAAATGTCTTAAGGAGAAGGGCCTTAATCGCCTCATATTTGCCATGATGTGGGGGGGGCTGCGATGAATCCCACCAACCTGGATGACGTGGAGCTCCCCAGCGCTGCTACCCACATGGTAGTATTTTAGGTCCCCGTCACGGACCTGTCGGCAGGCGAAATGTGCCTCCACGTGTGCGAACCATGCCTCCGCGGTGTGCTCCCAGAATTCCGGCAGCTTTATGAAAACATCGCGCTCAGCCATGTTCGTTAATTTTCCGGAAACTTTCTCGGAAAAGTCAGGGTCACCAGTGTAGTGCCGTGAAAAGAGAGTCGGAGGCGGTGTATTAAGAATGGAGTTCCAATCTTTATTATCCATTACTTCAGAGAGGTTAACACATGCACTGCTCTGCCTGATGAGCTAGCAGGAATGGCAGCTAAAGCTACAGGTGTTCCCCACTAAAGGGTCCGTGTGGCAACACAATAAGCAAGGTGAATTATGTCCAATAACGTGTCACCACAATATATACATTTTTTACCAATGTTGTTCAGCTACCTGATTATGGAAATAGACATGATTATGGCAAAACTTAACTTAAATAATAATCACTATTATGGGTCCATAAAACATTTATTCAGCACTTTTGAATGCATACAGTACATTTATATATGTCATGTATTATTGCTCAAAAACATTATATCGCAGTCTTAGTGTCGCCAACTCGTTTCTAATATGCAAAGACAACAAATGCGTCTATGATGTATTTTCGATCAGACGAGATCTCTCTCCCCCGTTTGTGTGCGAGGGGCGGGGCAGTTTACACACGCAGCTGCTACATGCAGCGGAGCACACTGCGGAGATGGCGGAGAGAACGCGCTCCGAGGTGTGGTTAAACGTTTCCCGTCTCGATGTGGAGAATACTTGTTACCATAAGTGCAATAAGAGTTTAGCATGTAAGCACGAGCAATTTGTCTAAACATCTTCCAAAAGTGCACCGCATGCAGACGGAGGAATGTACCGGGTTCGACTGTCTTTCTAGCAGCTATGTAGCTCCATCACGAGTAACGTTTCCACGTCAGGTGTTATGTATGCTAGCAGCAACACACGGAGTTAACTACATTATACAAACATGGGTTAATGATTAGAGGAAACGGAGTTATTTAGTTTGTTAAAATTTCAGCTATTCTGTTTACAGTCTGTCATCAGATTATTTAATACGATTTGTTAAAGGCTCAGGGCAATCTCGATGACAAAGGTTAATGTTCCCCCCCCCCCTGTGAGCCAGCCGCGAGCATGGTCGCCGCGTCTTTATTACGTCATCACAACAACACGTTAGGTTACCAACGTAAGCCTGTTCTGACATTCGGTGATATTTTTTCGGTGCTAAAACCCTTTCCAATCTTTTGTTCAATAACATGTCAATGTATGCTTGAGGTCATCTTTTAAATGTAAAACTGAACACAGAGCCATAGACAAAAATAATACAAAATAAGAACAGAACTTTAAAACTGAACATAATTTCTGTGCTTAAAAACCTCAATGTTTCCATTTGGCTTTCATCACGGAAGCCAGTGCCATTTAGGGAATCTAAAAAAAAGATCTCCCTTTCTTGTGGCTTCATTATCTACAAAATAGTTACCACAGCAAATAGAACACACAATTACAAAATTTGAGCTGAAATACTTATCTTAATTTTGAAATTACAGTAACAGTATAAGAAGATGTTATACTTTATTGATGAAATTAGTAATATTTTGTGTTTAGCTTGAAATACAGATAAGTAAATTCATATCACTGACACATATTGTCCAATGCCCTGGGCGCCACACAGGAACCAGAATCCACCGGAAATCGTCTGCTTTATCCTTGTGAGAGATGGTAAAATGAATAGTTTACATTCAGTGATTCTCATATGATTCCAGAAAATATAATAATGATAATACGCATAAGTACCGGGAGATGCTGTTCAGGATTCTGCAACATAGGTATAAACCAAGTGTGAATGACATAGCTGTTTGCCGAGAACACTTTGATGCCCTGTAAGACAGTTGTTATTTCAGTCCAGAAAAGATTATAAACAGAAGGGGATACATTTATATTGGAAAAGGTATGCAACTTCACTACCAGCTCCGGGCGCATTACCGCCATCTACTGATGTGTAATGTGGACTCACAAGGCGGGGTCGGACATCCAACCCCACCTTTTATCCGACCCCGCCCCATTCCGCGTTCCGCGGCGAGGACCTTCTCGCTTGAGGAGGGAGAGGAGTGCTTAGGGACCGTCTACAAACTGCAACGGGGTTTTGCGAGATCTCGCAAAAGTATTGCGAGATCTCGCAAAGGGGTTTTGCGAGATCTCGCAAAACATTTTTTATTTTATTTTTTCAAATAATATTTGTTTTCTTCTCCATGTCCCCTAGGGGGCTCCGTAGCATATAGCATATAAGTCAAGCCAGCCTTTACTGAGCCCCGAGCCTCTTTTCCAGGTCTTCCAGCGTTTTTCTCGTTTTAATGCCATTGAACACACATTTTGATCAGAATAACAGCTAAAGGTAAGCATATCTCCGTTTTTTGCTACCTAAAGCTAACACACTAAAGCCTAAAGTGTTGTGGGGCTTAACAGGCAACGAACGTATACGATTTACCTTCTAGAAGTCTGGTGGATTTTTGTCAAGTCATTAGAAAAGTCAGTAGAAAGAAACGTTTTGCTGCAACCTGCTGCTGTCTGTGCGAATCTCAGAGTGGTGCGCACGAGTATCAGAGTGTTACCATGGTAGCAGAGGGAGAGGGAGGGGCTGCAGTATGAGCGTTGGAAGCTCAAATCAAGCGACTCGCTGGCTGTGTATTTGTTGTTAAATATCAGATAAACTACTACGCATACGTGACTGGCGAGGCGGTGTGTGTGGTGGGGGGGCCAGTAGGGGGGCCAACAAATATATCAGGGTGGCCATGGGCCCCCCTGCCCCCCCCTGCTGGCGCCACTGTCTACCCTCCTGACTGTCAGACATGGTAGCTGATGATGTAGGCCTACTTCTTTCTCTCTGGTTGAGCCTGCGATTAGCTGCTTGCATCCACAAGTCAACAGCTGGTTTTGGGTCGAAAGTCTCTGTTGTCATCTTAGACAAGTGGATGTAATCAAATAAGTATGTGAACATAACCAATAAACCTACCATAGCCAATAACAAATGAATGTAACTTATTTTATTTGTGTTGTTCATTCATATCTTATTTTACCTTAACATTTATTTATTTATGCATTTTTTTTTATCTCTCCAGTTTTAAAGGATATTTTTGGTTACTGTCCTATAGTATACATTGGAATGATTTAAAACCTGTTTATCCCAATAATTATAAAGTAGTGCCTTGGAAATATGTGTTTACATAAATTGCGACCAAACCGTTTGAACTTAAACTAAGAGTCCTTTACCTCACTGAGCTGTAGTTATCAGTCTGACTGGAGAGGACTCTCCCTCCACATTATTGTAGAAACATCTTCTTCTTATATCCGTTAGAGCAGCTAGCACGGCACCAGATTCTAATAACAACAGCGCTGGTACCGGTGCACCCTCCCTCGCTCACTCACATTTTGGCTGTGAGCTGCGGGCACCAGATAAGCCAACATCCCCCATTTTCATCACTTACAGCGCCCATCGTACAGGGCAAATGAAACGTGTAACCGGGGTGAAAAGGGTGTTACATTTACTTAATTATGAATATTGTTACATCAAGGCCAAAAATTAGGATGAGCCCCAACGGTCAAAATGTTTTTTTCCCTCCCAGAACTGCCAGCGCAGCGCCTCCACAGATCTGGCGCCCTAGGCGAACATCTAGCCAGTGCTACGGGCCAACCCTGAGTTCATATCATGGTTCATACATGTATGCAACTTGCAAATATCTTTCTCTCTCTCTCTTCTCTCTCTCTCTCATCTCTCCTCTCTCTTTTCTCTTCTCCCTTCTCTCTCTCCCTCTCTCCCTCTCTCAATGTTGGTACGCAAATGCGCTTTGTTTCAAATGACCGGCGTTGCATTCCAATAGTCCATTTAGCTTAGGAACCTTCCTAACGGAGTGAAATGACCCGGAAGTACGTCACTGGCAGCCATGATAAGTGCCGTTCCAATTCTCCAAATGAAAGGAAAGGAGGTTTCAAACTTCCTTTATAACCTCTTTTAGCTTTACCACTGGACCTCCCTAACCGAAAGGAGAGGAAAAAATGCTGCCCCACAATGCATTGCAGCCGCAGCATTTGCGGTCACTCAACAGTCGGCCGTTCACGGAAACAACCGATTATGACCGAGAAATGATATCATGAAATTTACGGTGCTTATTAAGCATTTTAAAACATATGTGGTAAGTTGCCAAAGTGCTTTTTTCTGAACGTTCATCAGTATTATAATCAAAAAGAGAAATATGAACGTTAGTTTTTACTGAAATGATCAAATAAAGTCAACATTTCACAGTCTTTACTGTGCTGTGTGGGGTTTGTTAAACTTTTAAAAGATGTTTGAATGGTGATATACACAGTGATAGATGTTAAGGACTAACGTTTATAATAAATACATTTGTATTGATTTTAAGATATTTTCATAGTTCATACAATCATACGTATTGGGATCATTTGTATTAATGTGGACCGGAGGGAGAGGGTGACGAGCATAAGTTTCACTTTCCTTTTTTATTTCAATTCCAACTTTGGTCATGAAGAATATGTTTCTCTGTTGTCCACGTTCATAAAGCATAAAACAACAGCATCAGAGCACGGTGCAGAGTCTCTAGATGAGTTTACAGTAGTCCCTCGTTCTTATTAAACATCCATGTTGTAGTCCGCTGTATAGAAAACTGTAGTTTCCATAGTTTCCCCACAGCAGCAGACGCACATTTATGACGTCCGCTGGCGCATCATAAACACGTCGGATAGTGAAAGTGCATTCGGATTCTCTAAAGTACCGCGGTCTCTTCTCCTAAGTCCTTTTGAATTCTCCTATCCACTATCCCTTAACCCCGTGACGTTTCACTCAGAGGTCAAGGAATAGGAGATAGGGTTAGAATTTAGGAGCTGATTTTTGGATTATCGGAACGCAACCCCGGTGCTCTTTTTTTGGCGGAGGTGCGCATGCGCACCTGCGCACCAGTTATGTGCAGCCCTGGTTATAAAGGAAGTTTGAAACCTCCTTTCCTTTCATGTAGAGCAGTGTTTCTCAAACTTTTTCATACCAAGGACCACTTAACCAATAAAAAAACACTCGCGGACCACCTAACCCCACAAATATCCAAAAACATCGTTTTTTACAAATCACCTGAAAATGGTACAAACAAGTGGCCACATGTGTGATTAAGGTGTTTATCTGGGCTATATCATGCAATCAAAAGTGAAACTTAAGCTCGCTCCATTGCGGAGATATTCCCGCGAGAGTGCGGAAAACTTAAATGTATTTATTTATTTCAAATGTGAAATTTTACCAATATACTCACGGACCACTAGGGGGTGCTCACAGACCACCAGTGGTCCGCGGACCACACTTTGAGAAGCACTGAAATTGGAACGGCACTTAACATGGCTGCCACTGAAGTACTTCCGGGTCATTTCACTTGGTTAGGAAGGTTCCTAAGCTAAATGGACTATTGGAACGCAACCCATGTGTTAAAGTGTTGCCGTTGTCACTACCCGATCTGCAGCTCTGCCCGATCTGCAGTGCGCATGTGCGAAATGGTCCGCCATATTGGACAACTCCGGACGGCAACCCAAGATGGACACTTGACACAGTGGCTTTTAGCAAAGCTCAAAAATAAAACTCGAGAGAGATGAGTTATTGTTATTACGACGTGACTTCATTATTATTTAACAACTCTTTTTATGGGGTTCTTTTATTTGGGGTTAAGTAGCCTACATTGTCAGAATAAGTGAGAAATGGATTTAACTTCTGTTAGACAGCTATCATACTGAATACATATTTACTGTGAATGTGTGCAAAAATGTATGGCATATGGCTGTCTAACAGAAGTTACATTCATTT
This sequence comes from Gymnodraco acuticeps, assembly GCF_902827175.1. NCBI lineage: Eukaryota > Metazoa > Chordata > Actinopteri > Perciformes > Bathydraconidae > Gymnodraco > Gymnodraco acuticeps. Next base: position 3,439,721 of record NW_022990966.1, read on the forward strand.
CTCACTTATTCTGACAATGTACTTAACCCCAAATAAAAGAACCCAATAAAAAGAGTTGTTAAATAATAGTGAAGTCACGTTGTAATAACAATAACTCATCTCTCTCGAGTTTTCCTTTTGAGCTTTGCCAAAAGCCACTGTGTTAATGTTGTCCTACTTGGGTTGCCGTCCGGAGTTGTCCAATATGGCGGACCATCTCGCACATGCGCACTGCAGATCGGGCAGAGCTGCAGATCGGGCAGTGACAGCCGTGACACGTCCTAAAACCCGGAAGTAAGCTGCGCTCGGGTTCCCTCGACAAAAAAGCATTGGGATTTCTTCATAGGATTTTGGAAAATAACTCGAAATAAGGTCTGTGGAAAACGAACCTGTTAGATAAATGCATGTTTTGTTCAGCTGGATAATATCCACATGTCTACCCTACTATTATAATTTTCGAATCATAAATCTAATCGATAGATTTATGATTAGCATAAGTTCGTTCATGATGGCTCATGTCAGTGATAGTGATGACATCGTTGCGAAATTATTAACCGAGCCATTTTCAAGATTGAGTTACAATGATAAATTGGAGTGGCAATGACCACAGCATATTACTAGACCGACTGGAAAACTGGGTGGGACTTTCGGAAACAGTTCTGAATTGGTTTGAATCCTACTTAAAGGACAGAAACAACTTTGTTTCTATAGGTAAATACACATCTGAGTTGACAAATATGACATGTGGGGTTCCTCAAGGCTCCATCTTGGGGCCTCTTCTCTTTAACATCTACATGCTACCACTGGCTCAGATAATGAAGAACAACAACATAATTTACCATAGCTATGCAGATGACACACAAATGTACGTAACAATTTCACCAGGAGACTATGCTCCAATTCAAACACTGAGTAAGTGCATTGAACAAATCAATGACTGGATGTGTCAGAACTTTCTCCAATTAAACAAAGATAAAACTGAGGTAATGGTTTTTGGAGCCAAGTCAGAACGTTTAAAAGTTAGTACTGAGCTTCAGTCTGCAATGTTCAAAACAACAGATAAAGCCAGAAATCTAGGTGTAGTCATGGACTCTGACCTGAGTTTCAACAGTCACATTAAAACTGTTACTAAATCAGCCTACTATCACCTAAAGAATATATCTAGGATTAAAAGACTAATGTCACAGCAGGATTTGGAAAAACTTGTCCATGCTTTTATCTTCAGTAGACTCGACTACTGCAATGGTGTCTTCACAGGTCTCACTAAAAAATCTATTAGAAAGCTGCAGCTAATTCAGAACGCTGCTGCTCGAGTCCTCACTAACACTAAGAAAGTGGATCACATCACTCCAGTTCTGAAGTCTTTACACTGGCTTCCTGTGTGTCAAAGAATAGATTTCAAAATACTGCTGCTGGTTTATAAAGCACTGAATGGTTTAGGCCCAAAATACATTTCTGACCTCCTGCTAAATTATGAACCATCCAGATCTCTCAGGTTTTCAGGGACTGGTCAGCTTTCTGTCCCCAGAGTCAGAACTAAACATGGTAAAGCAGCGTTCAGTTATTATGCTCCAAATATCTGGAACAAACTCCCAGAAACCTGCAGGTCCGCTACAACTCTGACTACTTTTAAATCCAGGCTGAAGACTTTTCTTTTTGTCGCTGCTTTTAATTGAACTATTCATATATTAGACTGCACTGTAACTTTTATCCATGTACTTTTTTTTTTTCTTTTAATGTTTAATTGACTGCACTGTAACTTTTATCCATGTATTTTTTCTTTTAATGTTTATTTTATTAGCTTTTCTTTTTAATGACTGATTTTAAATGCCATTTTCTTAATCTCTTTCATTTTTTGTAAAGCACTTTCAATTGCCTTGTGTTGAAAAGTGCTATATAAATACTATATAAAACTATATAAACACTTGCCTTGCCTTGCCTTGCCTTGCCTTGCCTTGCCTTGCCTTGCCTTGCCTTGCCTTGCCTTGCCTTGCCTTGCCTTGCCTTGCCTTGCCTTGCCTTGCCTTGCCTTGCCTTGCCTTGCCTTGCCTTGCCTTGCCTGCCTTGCCTTGCCTTGCCTTGCCTTGCCTTGCCTTGCCTTGCCTTGCCTTGCCTTGCCTTGCCTTGCCTTGCCTTGCCTTGCCTTGCCTTGCCTTGCCTTGCCTTGCCTTGCCTTGCCTTGCCTTGCCTTGCCTTGCCTTGCCTTGCCTTGCCTTGCCTTGCCTTGGTAAAGGATCAGCTGCATGACCCGCCATCAAGTGCTTCATCCAAAAGGACAGGAGGATGGACTTTGTGTTTAAGTGATTTGATCATCAAAGGTGTCGTGTTATTCAATAATACACATGAGTCCAACTGTCACAATTACGTGTCTCTTTCATAGGTCTCATTATTGGTAGCCCACATGCTAGCACACACCGAGCTCACATGCTCCGTGACCATAACATGTCGTCTGCCTATGACGTCACTGAACCGTGCCTGTAAGGCTTCACTCCTATTGGCTAACACACACACATAAACAATAACACCACATCTCCCTTTTTATGAATCAATGGGTAGACTGCCATTGACTCCACAGACCTTAGAGCAGTGCTTCTCAAACTTTTTTCAGTAATGTACCCCCTTTGAAACATTTTCTCAGCCAAGTACCCCCTGACCGACCCCGAAAATGTTTGATCGAAAAAGCCTATATAAATAATTACAATATAGTGATGTTCCCTCAGTGTGTGATTTATTAACTCCTTCATGCATGAATTACAACAAACTAAGGATATTTTCATTTTATGCATGAAAAAAAATAACGTTTTTCTAAAACAGATTTTTCCAAGGTGTTTTTCAACTGAAGTAATATATGTTTAACAAACTAATGAATAAAATGATATATTGTGAAAAACTATAAAATACAATACACACATTTGACATGTTTATATGAGGACCCCCTTGGTGAATATGTTATATACAATTGTGTTTTCTATTTAATTTATGGTACTAAGATTATTTTTGTAATCATGCATGGGTTTTTATTGACCTTTTTTTTCTTTTTAAAAATCTCACGTAGCCTACCCCCTGCAGTACCCCAACATACCCCTAGCGGTCCGCGTGCCCCCATTTGAGAATCACTGCCTTAGAGGATTATTCTGCCTCTGTAGGGTGGAAGGTCTGTTCCTATCTGAACCAGATATAAAATAACAGTTAACTCCAGACCTTCATGAACTAAATGTAACCCTATGATATTTTGTGTATTACACAACATTAATGCACAACATTAATAATAACCAGTTTTTTTTTGTTACTCTCTTATACAACTCTCTATAATATCTCTTAGGCTTCTGGTTTGTTTACAAGTCCAACCTAGCCGGTCTCACCACGGCTCTCCCAGACCTGGTTCTCGGGGTAGGTGGCAGATCTTGAGCACCGGGCTCCGGAGGTTCTGCAATACGCTGCTCTGGAACACCTCCTGAATGCTGCTCAGCTGCATCCCTGCCGCTCTGCTCTGACGAGGAGTACATGGGGATGAGATGATGGTGATTACGCCGGACTGTCCAAGGTCCCTCAAGAATGTAGGAACGCGGCGTGTTGTGACTTCCCATAACCGTTCCACTCGCCTTCTGATCCGTGACCCAAACCTCTTTTCCCGGTGCAAGCCTCTCGAGACTTCTCACTCGATGACGCAGGTTGTACCGCTGTGCATCCTTTATTCTCCTCTCTCTTTCTCGCAGAACTACAGCCTCGCTGTCGGGAAGAGCAGGATCCAGCAGCGCTGGTAATGTTGGCACCGTCGTGCGAAGCCTCCTCCCCATTAGAAGTTGCGCAGGGCTATACCCGTTTTGTAGTGGGGTGGTTCTGTAAGCCAGCAGAGCCAGATATGGGTCTGCTGCTTTCTTAAGGAGACTCTTCACAGTCTTTACAGCCCGTTCTGCCTCACCGTTGCTCTGTGGATATTTCGGGCTGCTGGTGACGTGTTTAAATCCATACGACTCTGCAAACTCTTCAAATGCCCTTCCCGAGAACTGTGGCCCGTTGTCTGTGACCAGCGTCTCAGGGATACCATGTCGTGCAAAGATGGATTTGAGATGGTGGATTACATCTGTTGATCTTGTGGGTGTCAGCAAATCCATTTCCACATACCTTGATGCATAATCCACTACCAGCAGATATGACTTGCTTCCCAGCATAAACAAGTCGGCACCCAGTTTCTGCCATGGTCGGCCTGGGTATTGTGTTGGCATCAGCGGCTCTTTGGGGTTCTGTCTCTCCTTGCTGTATGTCCGGCAGTTGAGAACCAACTCATTCAGCTGCTGACTTAGCCCTGGCCACCATACAGACTGTCGGGCACGCTCCCTACACTTCACCACTCCTTGGTGACCTTCATGTAGTCTGGCGAGCACATCATTTCTCATTGTTGCGGGGATGAGGAGTCTGTCCCCCTTTAACAGTAGTCCGTCCTTTACAGTTATGAACGCTTGTTCCGCCCAGTATAACTTTATGGCTGGTTCGCTGTTGCTGTGTGCTGGCCATTTCTCTTCACACAGCTGCATCACTCTTCCACACACACTGTCCTTTGCCAACTGCTCTTTTAGCTCTTCCAGGTAAGCTGTGCTTGCTGGCAAACCATCGATAATCATGTCCACATAGATATTCGTGCTCTCGAGGAACTCTTTTTTATCTGGTGTGGAGTCTCTTTTCACAGGTGCACGTGACAGTGTATCAGCCGTCCACAGGCTTTTCCCTGGCACCTGTGTGATTGAGTAGGAATAACGCATCAGGCGCATCCGGAAACGTTGAATCCGTGGGGGAAGTGCATCCAATGCCTGAGACCCCAGGAGACTCAGTAGAGGTTTATGATCCGTTTCCAGCTCAAAGTGTCTACCGATGAGAAAGTTGCGAAACCTTTCACAAGCCCAGGTTAAGCCTAAAGCTTCCTTTTCTACCTGTGCATATCTCTGCTCCGTCTGTGTGAGAGAACGTGACATACAGTATAGGCTACCGGCCTCCAATCCTCGTCCCATTTCTGCAGAAGCACACTCCTCAAGCCGTATGATGATGCATCTGCTGAGACCTTGGTTTCTCTGTTTGTGTCATACATGGCTAGCACTGGTGGAGATATCAGAGAGTCTTTCAGATCTTGGAAGGCTCTGGCCTGATCGATGCCCCACAGCCAGCAGTTCTTCTTGGAGCGCAGGTCTCGATGTGGCTTGTCTCGCTCTGCTAGCTGCGGTATGAACTTCCCCAGCTGGTTGACCATGCCTAGAAAGCTCCTCAGCTCGCTCACATTTTTCGGCTCTTCCATTTTCCTTACCGCCTCTGTCTTGCTCGGGTCTGGTCTAATGCCACTAGCAGTGATCACATGGCCCAGGTATGTCACCTCCTGTTTGGATATGTCACACTTTTCCACATTCAAGGTGATTCCTGCCTTTTGGATCTTCTCCAGCACAGCATACAGACGAGCGTCGTGCTCCTCCTGTGTTTGGCCCCACACCAGTACATCGTCCATGTGACAGACAACCCCCTCTAGTCCCTCGGTTACCTGAGTTCTCATCCTGTTTTGGAAATGCTCAGGGGCTGAGGCTATGCCGAAAGGTAGCCGATTGAAGTGGTATCGGCCAAAGGGTGTGATGAACGTTGTGTACTTGGCTGAGCCTTTTGTTAAAGGTATGTGGGTCCGCTGCCGATTTCACGTCAGACCGGCAGCAAATCTGTATCCGCTCGTTGTACACCCATTTTTAAAAGATTTGGGTACGGAGGAAAAGAGAGAGGGTTTTATTTTCTGATGCTGCGTGAGACATATTTATGTATAAAAGACATCACAAAGTGCATTTTGCATGATAGGTCCCCTTTAATCAAATGCTCATATTTTTCAAGGTGCGTAGTCACCCGAACTATGTAATTTAGCCGAGCACTTAAAATATATTATTTATTTGTGTTTCTCTCTGAAAAGACTAGACACAGTGGATAGTTTAACGGTGCTTTCTTCAAGGGACATGTTCATGTTCACCTTGTAGATAATGAATGTTCACATAGGCCCAAAGAGGTGGATATGGACCAGTAAAAAACATAAATACTTGTTTATGTTGTGTCACTTACTCTCAAAATCGTGAAATGTGTATTGAAGCACAGAACAGCACACCTGCGCAGAAGACAACGCCTCCACCCAACGACCAGGCTATATGTCTGTCCCCAGGCAGTGTGAGGAGCACACTGTTAAGGATTAACACCCGGAAAGCTTTTGGGCCTGACAACTGTTGAGATCTTCATATGAAGTGAATACTTAAAACGAAAGTTAATTGAGATCATGGTATGAAGTGAATACTTAAAAATGAAAGTTAATTAATAAATCATACATGATCAATCATATTCTTGTATAAACCCATAATGAGAATGCTTCTTGACGGTTTTTGAATATGTATGTGCTTACAATTTTTTCTGTTGCTATTTTGATAACTTTGCGTTTTGAAAAGAGGGTGTTGTGAGTTTTCATAGTATGTTTAATACTTAAAAACGAAAGTTAGTTATAATCAAATATAATCAATTATATTCTTGTATAACCCACAATGAAAATGCTTCATATTTTAGGTTTTTCTATAGTTACAGTATAAACAAAACAGTAGGCCGTTTTCTTGCTCTCCTCTGGCAGCAGTCCACAGGGAGGGGGGGCTCCAGGCTTAAGGAGAAACACATTAGAGGCCAAAGAGAGTTCATGTCCTTTTCACACTAACATGAGAAGGTGTGTCTCATGTCATAAAGCTATGGAACATGTTGAGGCATGTTCAGCCTTGTACATTACAGGGCATGCGCAGTTCTTCACAAATTGGGTGTAGAGGAGGAGTTTGTTTTTTGGGTTTTCGATCCAGTTTTTTTAGCATAAAGAGACTGGTTTTTTGAGAGAGCGTGAGAGAGAGAGGGGGGGTTTCCCCTGGTAGACTCTCTCCCGGTAGGCTGTGTGCTTCAGAGCTGGGTAATTAGCTCTCGGTAAGGTTCTGCCAGACGGGGTAAATATCTCTCGAATTTCTTGGTTGTTGGCTGAGTGGAATGATTTGATGAGAGATGTGTTTGTGAATATTATAAATACCGCCACCTGTGGGGAAAATCTCGCCCCCGAATTATTGCGGACAGGTATGGGTTTTTGAGTGTTAATCCGCCGTCTGTGTCGGAAAAAACGGTATGAAACTGATGTGAATTGATTGATGAATGGAAAGTTGAATGCGCTTTTTATGATCACCGGTCTTTTTACGAGGAAATACCTCTAAATTCTATCGGGAGAATTTTAAAATGTCACAACTGAAATGGGCAGTTGAAATTAAAACATTTTGGTAATAAATGTAAGACTGTGAATTAAAGTTTCATTTGAACATGATCACAGCACCAGGTTTTTAGTATGATTATAATGTTGTAAAGAGAGAAGGTAAAAACCCTGTATTAGTTTGGACCTATTTTTCTTCAAATAAACTGAATCCCACCAGTTGGATTGGGATAATTTAAAAGACACCTGCGCTCTCCTCTCCTGCTTCAAATGTAAGATTGCACCCTGCCACACACACTTAGGTAGGAGCACACTCCATTTACTGATATCAAAATCCTTCGGGATTCCTTAAACAGATTAAAAAAGAGTTGTCTGAATTGAAACAGCAGTTAATTGAACCTGGTTTTTCGGGGGGTTAGGAAGAGGTGAGATCTTGCTGACGTTGGTGGATCTGAGCCAAGCAGCAACCTTACATAGACTCAATAACTTCAGAAAGGTCAATTAGTAGGTCAGAGTAATTTACCGGAATAAAATTATCAGGACCTCTCCGACTCTAAACACAACATTCCTGGTCGTGTGCTAAAGGACTGCATAGCTGAGCTCACAGATGTCCACAGACATCTTCAACATCTCCCTGAGCCAGGCTGTTGTTCCCTCGTGCTTCAAGGTAACCACCATCATACCTGTACCGAAGAAGTCATCACCTTCCTGCTTCAATGACTACCGCCCCCGTAGCGCTTACTTCCACAGTGCTTTGAGCGGCTAGTCATGAAGCAAATCAAACGCTCAAACTTCTGTGCTAACGGTCCAGCCCTGAAGACATCTACATTTCAGTTTTGAGATTTCGGCAAATGCCGTTGCCGTGGCGACAGATCCTTCACCATGAAACACGATGTTGTTGTAACTCCAGTGAACATGCTCCAAACGGCTCAAAACTTTCACATGTTTGATAACGATAGAGACCTAAAGACATCTAAGCCCAGTGGTGTAGTGGACGTTGGACGCGGGGGTACGCCGTACCCCGACTTATTTGAAGCATGATTTTTTTTTTAATAGTCTAATAAATATAAAATCATTGCCAGTGTTATCAGTTGCAAGTGTGTATTTGTTGTAATAATGACGAAAACATAATAGGCAGATTTCACAGTAATTATAATAAAAACGTAGCTCAAGCATTTATGCAACTTGATTTGAAGCGTGTGTGTGTGTGTGTGTGTGTGTGTGTGTGTGTGTGTGTGTGTGTGTGTGTGTGTGGTGTGTGTGTGTGTGTGTGTGTGTGTGGTGTGTGTGTGTGTGTGTGTGTGTGTGTGTGTGTGTGTGTGTGAGGGTCAGCACCGTGTGTAGGGTGACCAGTTGTCCCTGACTGCGGGACTGCACACACAGACAGCATTTTTATTATTTGTCCCGCGTCCCACAAATTGAGACTATGTCCCGCATTTGAGTTTCCAAACATTTGGACTACCTGCTATGTTGCAAATGCATTCATGGCCGTATCCACCATTGAGGTCACCGAGGTCCGGACCTCGGTAATTTTTTACGAGCTGTGTATATAACAAAACTTGTGAAATAATTGCACTAAACGGGGTTCTTTGTAGTACTTCCATTTACTGACGATGGGGGCACTGCATAACTACGTAGCCTCTGTTAAAGCAAACAAAAGAAGAAGACATGTATCAACAAACCACCATAGCCCGGACTTGTTCCGGAGCAGCGGAAGAGTGATGAGGTATCTAGAGATCTGAGTCCAGCGGGCTGCTTGTGTTTCTGTTCCTCAGAGGACATCATATGACCAGCAGATCCTGTGTGAATGCTCTACGTTAGTCAGTGGACATCCGAGAACATGCACACTAACTTATATTGCAGCTATAGGCTATATATTGGTTTAAATTGCGTGAATAAACTAGCTAGAGAGCTACAGTTAATTAGATTCATCCAATGTCAGAAGGATTACCTTTTAACAAACGTTGCAATGCTTTTCTTTCATTTCAATTTGAGTAAAACATTGAAGATATAACATTGTATTGTTTTCTTTTTACACTGACTCAGATATAATGAAAAGACTACGTCAGTCGAAGCTCAGGTAAGGAAGAGACAGGACAGGCAGAGAGAAAGAGAGAGAGAAAGTGATGGAAGTCAGGGAGGAACTGCAGGTACAGTCACACACAAGAATGTAGGCTTAATAACCCTATCTATCTATCCATCCATCTATCTATCTATATATCTATAACAATAGTCTTCATTTACAATAGGCATAATTGTAAAACAAAATATATCTATTGCAGTTATGATGTCATAATAACATACAATTTTATAAAACACAATTTGCTTACATCTCTGTTCTCTTTTGAGAATCAAACAAAACTGATTTAAATAAAAAACAATAATGCAAACAAACAAGTGAAATTAACTAAATGGCTGAATTGCTTTTAATTCACTGGCAGGAGCGACAAGTGAGGAGGAGCCAAAAGTGAATGAGGGAGAGGTTGAACAAAGAGAAAGAGTAGAGGACAGAGAGAGTAAAGAATATGGAAGAGAGGCTGCAGGTTATGGAAAGGAGAGAGACATGGAAAATGAATGTTGACAATGTTTTGTGATCATTTTAGCCTCTTCTGCATGTCCAGATCATTAATAGTAACAATCAACTGATTCTTATGCATTACACTTTCAAAAATAATTTATGCTGACATTGTCAGCCCACTGACATGGTTTGAAATTGATATATTATCCATTTTGTGACCCCCCACAGGACTTAAAAAGCACCTAACTAGATCATGAAAATCCCAAAAATCTCGGGCGGTATCCCCCGAACCCCCCTAGCATGTTTGGACCTCGGTATTTAGGAAATCCTGGATACGGCCCTGTATTATCTTTTCAATTTACACACGGCATCTATTGCACGTCTGTCAGTCCTGGGAGAGGGATCCCTCCTCTGTTGCTCTCCCTGAGGTTTCTCCCATTTTTCCCTTTAAACTGTGGGTTTTCTCCGGAAGTTTTTCCTTGTACGATGTGAGGGTCTAAGGACAGAGGGTGTCGTATTGTCATACTGATATTCTGTACAAACTGTGAAGTCCACTGAGACAAATGTAACATTTGTGATATTGGGCTATAAATAAACATTGATTGATTGATTGAGTGACAGTCGCGCAGAAAGGCTGGATCGGCTGGCTGACAGCCGGCATCGCCCTTTATTATTATATTGTCTTAACGGCATCATGTAAGTTTCGCTGACAAGCGACACAGAGGTCCACAGACAGTGACCCCCCCCCTACCTGTTGACAGTTCACGAGCATGTGCACAGTGTCTGTCATAGTGGTGTAGTGGGGATTTTTTTACTGGGTGGCGTCCACCACCCCGTCCACCACCCTGTCCACCCAGTAAAAAAATCCCCACTACACCACTGTCTAAGCCTATTATGGGGTGTCATCATATGTCATTGCCATGGTGACACATCACTCGACATGAAACACCATGTTTATGTCACTGCTGTAACTCCCATGTACATTTTCCGATCAGCCCGAAACTTCCCATGTTTGCAAACGGCCAAGTCCGGAGAACACCTGCGTGACGTCGACGTGTGGACAACAGCGGAACTGCATGGAGCGTCGAAGAACCGCTCATCGCTGCTCGGCAGCTTTAATTAGGGCCCGAGCACGGAGCGCTAGGACCCAACGGCGTCCTAGCACGAAGTGCGAGGCACCTATTGTTATTGGTGGAATTATTATTTTTCTGTTGGCGTTTCCTGTTTTTGAGGCTTTTAGGACGCTGACAAAGTTGTATAATTTTGCACGGACGCCAGGACTGGTGAAAAATACAATATTCTGGAGTCAATGGGTTAAATATTCCAACGTGCTCGCTAGCGCCACCTATGAAAAACCCATTTCGGAATAAATGTACAAAGTCGCACCGTAACTCCAAATGACCTGAAATTTTGCACACATATCCGGGTGGACCTGCTCTACAAATAATCCTCTTGGAACCTCTTTTTTTTTTAATTAGCATAATGTTCAAAACAGTTAAATATTCACTTAAATTTCAATTTTCAGTTTTTCAAGGCCAAACTTCGTATACAGCATCGGTGGCGGGTCGGACACATTACCGTAGAAAATGAGCATGTTAGGACGATAAATATTGCCGCCGTCAATCAAAACGTACACGCAATAAGGCGGGGCTTAGAAAGAAATGCTCATAAATCATCAACAATGTATTCAAATATCACACATTTTGGTAGATAGGTTCAATCTATGTTGGGGAATAGGCACACCAAATAATTTATATTTTGGACTATAGGGGGCGCCAAAAACACCACCAATTTATAACTCAAGAACGGATGGACGAATCTTTTTATTTATTTTTTACACATACTCTGGGGGTGACTACAAACTGAGATATAAAGTGTCGCAATAAATCCAGAATGTGGGCGTGGCCTATATATTTTTTTTAAATTGCGATAGCATAAAATGAGATTCGGACGCAAAACTTGGGACACACGTCAGAGCCCATGACCTTTTCGAGAATGTAAAAAAAAAACGTACATTTTCAAAAACAATGCTCACTAGCCCCCTATTGTGTGGTAGTCACATATAGTTTCTCAGAACTTCACGAATTTTGGCACAGACATTCCTCATGGAATTGCGGACATATTTGTAAATACATTTTATTAGCCCCGCCCCCCAGGAAGTCGGACATTTTGAAATATTTTCGTTTTTCCGCCATTTTAAGCACATTCTTGCGAACTCCTCCTAGGGGAATGATCGGAAAAATTCCAATCCAGGACAACTTCAGCCCCTATCCAATATGATGCTAAATTGAGGAGCACATTTTTGAAAAATTACTCGTGGAGGTCGTAAGCTAACAGCGAATACACCATTTTTGACGATTTACATGTCGCAAATTACTCCAAACTATTCGGATATAGTTATTCCGATATTCACGAAACGCTGTATACATATTGCTATTATGATTGCACATATATTTCAAATTGCCTTCCATTAGCCCCCCCCCCCCCCCCCCAGAAAGTCGGCCATTTTAGGTTTAGCCCCTATCCAATGTCATGCTACATTGAGAAGGAATAGTCCTTCGCTCAAACGGGGGAGCTCGTAGGCTAACGGAGAATGTACCATTTTTGACCAATTATATGTCAGATAAGCTACTGAGGCCTGCCTGGTTGCCTGGCACATGCAACGCTCGCTCTCTCTCACACACACACACACACACACACACACACCACACACACACACACACACACCACACACACACACCACACACACACTACACACACACACACACACACACACACACACACACACACACACACACACACACACACACACACACACACACACACACACACCACACACACACACACACACCTACTGTTAGTCCAAAAACACCCTTTGCTGGCGGCATATTCATTCAACCCAGTCTCACGGCATTTCGTGTTCACCAACACGATTTTTAATCTATTGATTCGTGTTCACCAACACGATTTGCCCCTTTTTTTCGTGTTGCACAGCACGATTTTAAAAGCAATGTATTTCTACTGCCTGCAGCACGTCTTTTTCTCCGGTCGGGTCGAGGTTTGTGTGGTTCATAAAAACATGTTCTTACTCAATATCAAGCCACAATTATTGCTTTTATTTTAAATCGTATTATTTCGGACTTTTGTTGCAGTCTGTGAGGAAAATAAATGGGGCTCAGAGCCTCAGAATACGGAAATCTGTATTTTATCTGCAATTGACATGAATGGAAACAAGTAATAAAGTATATTCATTACTCGTTATTCTCTACTAATAGTTAATTAAAGACTGTATATAATGGCTATTTTGCACATCCCTTTCAAGATTTCAAGATTTTCAAAGGTTTATTGACATATCATATACACAACTACGGTGTAGTTATGCAATGAATGAAACACTTGGGTCACAGGTTCCTCAACAGTGCATTACAAGACATCTATCAATATGTGTGTACCTCCACCATTAAACTGTCATATTCTGCACATTTCTTATTCTATCTACATACATAAGAGTATAATTCCTATGTATAATATCAGTTAAAATAAGTGCTTCAACATAGTTAACATTGCAGGAAAGCAATATATTAGACGTTAAGTACTTTGTCAGGCTTAATATTTATCTGTAGATAGATACCCCCAAAGTTTTTTTCTTATTTAAAAGAAGACCTTAATCTGTTATTTAATGTTTAAATAAAGGTTAATTCGTTTTTCTGTTTTGCACCTCCTCCTATTAATATCTTTGTACATTCTGCACTAAACTGTTTTATTGTAGAGATCACTTATAGTATCTTCTTGATTTTTTATATTCTATATTTATACTTTCCCCCTATGAAAGTATGTACTCTTAATATTTTTTTAATCAAATAACACACAATAATTCAATAACGTGCTTTAACCACTAGGCGGTGCACACAAGGTACACACAGCCATAATAACTTTGTATTATTAGTGTAGGACACTTGTGTTTTCGTACAACATCTGAAGATGTGTAGTTTTATGCATGCTTTCACATAATTTTACAGCATATTGCTATACTATTTCAGACTCAGTATTTACATTATTACATTAAAAGAAAATCAGTAATATCTTTAAAAACTACAGTCCTTTTATATCAGCTGTGCACCGTTATGGTGTAAATATAACCTATCTGTGAATTAGATCAAATGTAAAAGTCAGCCGAATTAGTGTTGATACTGCAAGGAGACGTATTGTGTGAAGAGAAATTGAAGATGTTGTTTAATTGTTGAATATATTTATGATCCACGTCAAGTATTCAGTTTCGGCGGCATTTTCTCAGTTTTTCCAAAGGTCTTCTCATCAGGGCTCTATAAATAAATATCTACGGCAGATCTGTAATATACAATGCAGCCGAACCGTGTATTACAATGCCGTTATGTGATGACTTTCAAAGAGAAAAGCAAGAGCGCTCGGAATTAAGTATTATTTTATTCTTTTAAAATGTTTTCCGGATTTCATATCATATAAACACCAAATCCCAGCATGCATTGCGGCTAAAACATCCAATAAGCGAGCTTAAAACCATAGCTGAGGATCTTGGGTAATCGCTCGAAATGCCTACGTCTGTTTCCGGTTATTTTTATTTTGAAATTCAATTCCTGACGTACGCCAAAAAAGCCAGAGATTATGGAATTAAACCAATAAATAAAAGCAAGGATAATTGTGTGTTATTGGTGAGTAAATAACAGTGTGTTATTTTGAAAGAATAACAAATTAGAAGGAAAAAAAGATTTAAAAAAATACAGATTTCAGTATCCTGAGGCTCTGAGCCCCATTTATTTTCCTCACAGACGGCAACAAAAGTCAGAAATTATACGATTTCAAATAAAAGCAATAACTGTGGCTTGATATTGAGTAAGAACATGTTTTTATGAACCACACAGCTTCCGGTCTTCCTCGACCCGACCGGAGAAAAAGACGTGCTGCAGGCAGTAGAAATACATTGCTTTTAAAATCGTGCTATGCAACACGAAAAAAAGGGGCAAATCGTCTTGGTGAACACGAATTAATAGAATAAAAATCGTGTTGGTGAACACGAAATGCCGTGAGACTGGGTTGATTCATTACAACAGACACCTATACACTCCCTAACCCTAACCCTAACCCTACTGTTTATTTCTAGATATCTCCTAAAGCAGGCATCTTCAAACTACGGACTCCGGTCCGGATCCGGACCGAACCACCACTGTCTCCGGACTCTGAGCAAATTATACTTTTCATATGTATTATCTCTCTGTATTATATGTGAGACATCACCACAACGCATTCGCAACGAGTCAAAATTCTCCGCTATGTCCACTGCAAACAGCGCTCTGCATGTCTGACTGTTCCACTGTGTTCCACCTGTGTGTGTCAACGCTTTGGTCCAATCACATTCAGCATCCAGTCAGCGTTTTTTTCCCCCAAACAATCTGCGAATCAGAAGCACAGTAGGGCGGGTCTTCATGGAATGCGGGTGGGAAAAATGTGTGTGTCTCTTTCAACCTGTCTAGATCAGAGCGAGAATTTAAAAAAAAAAAAAATTCAGAGCGAGAGTTAACAGCTCATCTAGTTCCATCTGTACTGTAGCTAGTAGCCTAGTTTCACCTACCGGGATGGCAACTGACACCCTAAAAATAGGCCTTGCCACCCCAGCTGCCACCCCAGTTGGCAGCTTTGTTTTGAAAGAAATGTTGTGGCTCATCGGACATTTATGAGAGAAAGTCTCTAATGTCCGAGTGCAAGTGAATGCAGCACAAGATGCACGTCCCCCGGTCCTGGCGCGAGCGTGGATATACGATTGGCGGCGATTTCATTTTGAACTGGACGGCGCAAAACGAGAAGCATTCGGACCCAAGCGCTGAAGGAATGAGGTATTTGCGGTCTACACTGACAGAGAAGAGACTGTCAGTTTGGCTGTACTCAGCATTGAATCAAAACGCACTAAAGCTGTTGATCTTAATACGTTTGTGAGGCGTTTTGCTGAACAAAATGGTAATCGCCGCATTCAGCTGTAATAGACATGTCAACTTGATGCTCTGCTCACAGATGAGCATACACAACTATTAAGATGATGACCTTACGTGTGTAAATATATTTTTTTCTTTGAGGGGGTCTGCCCCCAAAAAACAGTTTTAAGTCCTGAGAAAGTCAAATCAGACGGTGTGTAAAACTACACTGCCCAGCCAAAAAAAAGTAACCACTTTGATTGAACTAGGCCAGTAGGTAAGGACTTTCCACTGGATCATAACTGAAGTATAAAATAATGCATGACTGAAGTGATGGAGACCATGTTGAAGGCAAACAAAAAGAGGAAATAACAGGTCAAATCAAGCAACTCCCCTCTCAGATTCCACAGCAACCAGAAGAACATAAATACTGGCTGGTGATTTGATTCATCAGCTTTGTGATGGAATAAAAAATGTACAGTGCATTTCCTTAGCTGTGGGTGAGTCCACTGACACCACTGACAATGCTTAGTTGCTGGTGTTTGTGAGTTGTTATGATGAGGCAAAGGGGGAGTTTGTTGAAGATGTGTTGGGCCTGACGAACCTCAGTGGACACACAAGGGGGCAAGACATTTATAAAGCAATAATGGGAATGCTGAATGAAAGAGGGTGCAGCTGCCTTTATTCATAACTGCAGCTCTTACTCTGCGACACTGAGGGGTCAAGCACAGACACAATAACAATGAAAACTGCTGCATACAGATTATTTTAGTTTTTGCAACCTCGTGTTAAGTATCTTGTTGCAATTATTTAAAAGTTTGAATGACCGTAATAAACGGACCTTTGTCTTATTGAAACATTTATTTTGGACCTTTAAGATTTGTATTTGAGTACCCCTGTCCTAAAGCCTACAAATAAAGTGTGAAATGTAGGCCTGTTACATTTATTAGTGAGCGATATATATTATACGTACTGTTCTGCTTTCTGCACTGACCTCAGCAGCTGTTCTCACTGTAACATCACCTAACATCCAGGGGACATGTGATTAGTGAGTAAAAAAATGGTAAAGGGCAGAAAGTCTGATGCACATTTGATCATCTCAAAAAACTTATAATCACAACGGGAACAGTTTGTAGAGCTGTGCTTCGTTGACAGAAGTCCAGCCATGCGTCACACCTCTTTTAAACATCACTGTTGGCTGAAATCGACTCAAGAGAATACTTCAGTGTACCCTCGGTTATAGCTCCTCGAGAGACACTCCTCTCTCCTCTAAATCAGTGTATCCTCGGTTACGGCTCCTCCAGACAGCCTCCTCGATAATCGATCCTCGACGAGCCTTTAGAGAAATTTGTTTTCCTTCCAGACGACGCGCCGACATCCGTTTCCGGGTCGCTGCCGGAGGACCTGGGATTCTGGGACACGAAAATTATAGAAATGAGAAACGGCTCATTTCCCAGGACTCGCGCGCGTCTGCTTGACGCCGGGACGACCGGCTGCCCTCCCCGACAGGCGCACGGACGCGAGGGCCCGCTCATCACTGCGCGCACAAGTGCGACCGCAGTTTTAATATTATTCTTATTTTTCCACTTTGAACGCAACTTTGACCCCCTGAACATATATGAAAACTCACCTAACTTTGCACGAGCGTCAGGACTGGTGAAAATGGACGTGTGAACTGGGTTCCGGAACTTTGCGTACAAAAATGTGCAAGCCTCGCCCACTTCCCTTTTTAACGTAAAATCCCCCCACTTTCAGGTAAATTGCTACTAGGGTGCGAAGACGAACAAAAAAGCCTCTTGGAGGTGTATAAAAAAACGTACAAGAAGTCGACCATTTTGAATTTGGTGTGATAAATCGCGTTTTTCCCTCACCGTACTTTAACAAACTCCTCCTAGGGATTTTATACAATCGACTCCAAATTCGGCGGATAGCATGTCGAGACCTGAGGAATGAAAAATTATCAAAATCGCAACTTTTCATTTCACGGCGTAGCATTGATGTGGCGCCGATTTTCATAGTCGCTCGATGCTAAGCGATTCCTCGCCATGGAACACGATTATGTAGTCTTAATGTGATTTCAATGTTTCATTTAGCTTTTTTTTTATAGATTGCATTTTTTATATAAATAAAGTCATTCAAGAAAAATGCATTTTGTTTTTTTATGTGTTTTGTCTCGCCACAAACAGCTGCCCTCAATTGTTTTCTATAATAAACTAGAAAAGGCCAAAATAAACCAATTTGAAAAATAACTAGAAGAAAATGCATTTCCTGCTGAAAATGTGTGTGAATGCTGTGAGCTGCGCAAATTCGTTGCAAAATGTTGCTGAAAATGCATAATATTTTGTACTGGACTATTGGAAACCGCAGAGCCCTGTTGTTACGGTGGGTGAATGTTACTTTTGCGCAATATTATTTAATAAATCGTGAAGCTAGCTAACTAGAATACATTGTCACCAACTCCAAACGTTAGCTTTAGCCAGCCTTTTATTTGAATTTGTTCATGGGCATGTTACAGACTGCCACGTTATCTTTATCATCTCTTACATTGTCATCCTTACTGATAGGCAAGGCATTATATTTTAAGTTCAAATTTCTCCATGTGTAATATCAACATAGACAAATATCTCTTAGAAATGACAAAGGAAATTAAGAGTTGTATTTCTCCTCCAAGAAGCAATCATGTACTGCCATGTAATCAGATTACCTAGCCCCCCCCCCGTGTGTGTGTGCACTTCCTGTCCTGAGCTATTAGCAGCACTCAACCTGAGTGATTTCTACATTTAGTTAAGCAGCAGAAGAAGAAGACGGAGGAGACAGGAAACCACGCCCTGAGTCACAACCAGCTGCAGGAGGTGAGAGCTCGTTATTTTACACTGTTTTTATCCTAATGCAAATGTGCTTTATACCATTTTCTTCTGTTTAATTAGACTTTTGTTTTGTATTAATTAGACAATTTCTCTCAAACTGGCTGCAGTTGAGATGTGCAACGCGTCTCTTTATTGCTTATTATTCCACATTCATCTTTTCAAAGCTTCTTTATGTAAATCTGCAGAATACAGTTAAACATGTATATAATTGTATGTTGTGTTACTGTCTGCAGTCTTTATTTTACTTTCATTTATAATAATTAAGCGGCTTTCAACGCTTCTTTAAATCTGCTTTATACCGTTTTTTCTGCAGAAACTAAATATTTACATGTTTTAATGTATCTAAACCCGGCTGTATTAGGATAAGCAACATCTCTCTATATATTGCCATGTTTTAAAAAACTTTATTTTAGAGCTGTCAAACGATTACAATTTTTAATCAGATTAATCACAGCTTAAAAATTAATTAATCATGATTAATCACCATTCGAACTATGTCCAAAATATGCCATTTATTTATGTATATTGTTGTGGGAATGGAAAGATAAATGAAAGAAGGCGGATATATCCATTTAACATACAGTATCTATGTTTATTATAACATTTTTCTGCGTGTCAAAATGAAAGACAACCCACACACCTATCAATCATCAAACCGTGGGGTCTTAATTCATTACGTGTTGATTTCTATCAACGGGGGAGTACTTCAGGAAAGTCGACAGAGGGGGGGGAGGGGGCGGCGGCTAGTGGAGTACTTCATGACCACAGAGTGTGAACGTTGTGATCAGCTGTTTTAGCGTAGTTCTCCAGTGAAGGGGGGGAGTCTCCCTCCGCAGCCGGTTGGCGTAGTTTTGGCACAATTCCGTTGTACAGACCGACGTTAACAGCAGCCCTGTCTGTACACACGGAGACCGACTCTGTCGTCCGGTGATCTAACCGCCTTCTGGAAAAGCTTCACAAGTACGTCGGTACGCAAATGCACTTTGTGACACAAGTGACGATACGCATTTCAGAGAGATTACGCACATAACCTGCGTACCAGTTATGTGCACCCCTGTACTACAGCAAAAGTATTCTCCGTCGGGACTTCCTGCAACAACACCACGCCGTTATCAAAGATGTTCTATTGAGAAGACGATCACTACGTGACAAAAGTTTTCAAAACCGTGGCTACTGAAATCAATCTTACTAACTGCTGTCTGTGCAATTTACTACGCGCGAGTTGGCAGACTTTATTTTGCTTACTTTAACATCATTTTTCATGGTGGGGCTAAGCCATTTCTGGTGTAGCCTACCCCAGCCATACCCTAGCGCTGCCACTGGTGGCACGTATGGGGCGGGCCATTCTGCACATGCGTTAAATGCGTTAAATATTTTAACGCAATTAATTCAAAAAATGAATTACCGCCGTTAACGCGATAATTTTGACAGCACTACTTTATTTACTTAAACTCTTCTAAATCTGCACTCTACAGTGACTTCTGCAACATCTCTTAGTAATAATGCTTATTATTTAGTGGGAATGCTGATACAGCATTCCAACTATCTGTTATGCTACGCACACAATTCTTTATTATTATTCTGCCGGGTTATTTTGCACCTCTTCTCCTCCCGCATTGAACATCGCAGAAACTCCGTTCAAACATCAAAACGTTCAGCTCAGTCGGGAATCGATGGCTATTACTTTTTCTCATTCATAACTTTCATAATTCCAGAGATACATCCCATAATTCAACACATTTTTAACATGGATGTCAATGAAGAAACTCTTCAGACTTGAACAATCTTCATGCAACTTCAACTGCTGACTGCTCCTTCATACTTTCACTCAGAAACCTCATTCCAACTTTAAATGTTACACATCTTTCTGACATCATTCGTGTAACACAACTTTTAAATCTGATTCGTACATTTAGAGATATTGTTCAGACCTTGGTAAAGAGGCCTTCTTCAGATTTTAGAGTGCGTGATGTCACAGTGTGGACAGATTTAATTTTGCCTTCATATTTTCTTTTAAACCTGCCATAATTCCCAAACCCTACATTCCTGAGACATCATTTTTCATGAGAAACGTAGCTTGAAAAATAAATTATTTTTTAATTAAAACTCTTGAGGGCATGAAGTGACAAAAACTTTCAACATTTCTCCATTAAAGCCCATTGTACATTCAGCCTCATCTTTCCCCACCACAGCAGCCGCACACCTTTTAGTTAATCTGCAAAAAAGGCCACATTATTAACCCGAAAGAACACAAAAAGTACACTTCAGATGCTCAAGTTCCTTGACATGCTTCACGCTTTGAAATTTCACCAATATCTGTTACGGTTCTTCAACAAAATGTTCACATGTAAGAGGTTTATCTCTTACATGTGAACAATGAAAATGCTCTGCTCTAACTGATTACTGCACACCATCACCATGGAAACCTTCGATCTCTGGACAGGTCGTTAGCTCAAATATAAATACCTGTGTCATGGAACACGTCATGACTCACGATGATGTCATAACTCCAACTGACATGCTCAGAGCACCAGACTTCAGATAGTGGTTAACGGTCCAGCCCTCAACAGCTCTACGTCAATTATGGGGTGTCATCATATGCCGTTTCCATGGAAACGAATCCCTCGCCATAAAAGACGATATTGCTATAACTTCTATGAAAATGTTCAAAAAGTGCTCAAACCTCACATGTGTGCTAACAGTCCAGCCATGAAGACATCTACGGGACAGTTTTGAGATTTCTTCAAATGCTGTTGCCATGGCAACACAATGCTAACCATGAAACACGGTTTTCTCATAACTTCAGTGAAAATGCTCCAAACGGCCCAAAACTTCACAGGTTTGGTAACAATGCAGCCATCAACGCATCTAAGCGTATTATGGGATGTCATCAAATACCGTTGGCATGGCGGCAGATCATTCGCCATCAAGTTAGTTCAAAAGTTTGCAGTTCAAATATTCTGCTGCTTTTCCAAGCCTTTTTACTTTCTTTTCTTCTCTCATCACACATTCAAGCCCCCAGTGTTCATGTATCATTTCAATCTCAATTATTCACTTTCTTCTTACACATTACATTTCAGCATAGCAGTTTAGCGTCAGCTTTTCAGCATAAAGCATTCCCACTAGCAATTTCTTCAGGAATTGCATTCTCTAGTTTTAAATGTATTGCCTCCGGGCCAGTAGATTTTCATTATCACTGGCCCCACCATTGTAACCACTGGCCCAAGAGAATTCGTCCAAAAAAAATTGACTCTAATAATGAAGAAAATTAACACATTTGTTGCAATAGTAATTTATTTACAAACTACATTATTACTATACTACAACATTTCAATCGTCAGTTCTTCCTCATTTTCCTCCTCGGTCGGTTGATTTTGCCGTCCTCCTGATGACCAGGCTGTAAATCCTGGACGTCTGGCTCTTGACCCCGACTGCCACCACTGCAAAACAGCTCTCTTAGCATCAAAGGTATCCAGACTAGGCCCTTCAATGGTCAGGAACATGAGACGAGTGAGATTTTGGGTCGACAGTGAGGACCTCCAGTCGCTCTTCACCCTCTTCATGCAAGAGAAGCCTCTCTCACATGCTGCGGTACTGACAGCCATTGTTAGGTAGATCTGGGCAAAGATGCCTAGGTTCTTAAACTTGGTCTGTAGATCACCTCTCTGGAGTATTTCCAGGAGAGTGTCTCTGAGGGGCCCATTCCGCATTCTTGCCCAGATTTTATAGAGCCTGTACGCTCCCAACACCTCAGTGACTGTGGTCCCCTCACGCACCAGGATGCTCTGGTAATGGTGGCACAGGGACTCAATATTTGCTCGTCCATGGAGGACAAAGGCTTCTTTGGACTCATCTGAGTTGTCCAGTTTTGGCCACACATTATGATCAAGAGCTGAGAATGTTTGCACAATGCTCTCGGTAGACAGCAGGTCTCCCAGACGGCTCTCAATATGTTTGGTAAGCATGTCTGTAATTTTCTTCCTGTCTGTAGCCAGTGTGTCTGTGGTGGTGTTTTTGAGCTCTACCCCTCTATAGGTACCATTCATTGCATCAGCCAACATTACATTACATTGCATTTAGCTGACGCTTTTATCCAAAGCGACTTACAATAAGTACATTCGACCAGGAAGACACAACCTTGAAGAAAACAGAATCAACATCTTCCTTTGCTGCTCTCCGGGCTCCAGACACAGCTCTGTAAGACCATTGAGGCAGGCCTCAATGTACTGCACTGCCTCCCCTGGTGTCAGACTATCCTGCTGAAACTGGAGGCTCAGTGCCTTGAGAAAGTCCAGTGTATCCAGCAGGAAGTGCATGAACTGGACATTGGTGTGGCTTTTGAGGTAGTGGAGGATGTTCTTTGCCCTTCCCATCACTGCAGGTGAAGGTCGGGTTGTCCTCTCTGGGCTGACCTGGTCCTCAAAGTGGGCCACAAAGATTGCATAGCTATTACACAGGATCTGTGTTGCCTTGTGGATGTAGGGCAACCACCTGGACCTCTTCAGGTTTGTAGGCTTGAGGACCTTCTCCTCCATTGCATCTGCCAGCATCCTCAGCTCCCTCAGTGCCTTTGGAGAGTAGTAGTATTGCTGATGCAAATATTGCAGCACCTCCTGCAGCTGCTTCAGCCTCTGATTCTCTTTTATTGAATCCACCAGACCTAATTCCAGCCTGTGTGCCACACATTGTATAGCAAGCAGGTGTCCAATCTCTTCCTTCAGCTTTGCAGCCACACCATTCCTCTTCCCCAAATTGACAGCCGCACCATCAGCGCATAGGAAAACCACCTTTTCCTTCCAGTTATCCAGACCTGCTTTTTCAAACACTGTCTGTACTGCAGAAAGTACACCATCTGCATGTGCGTGTTTGATATCCTCAATGCCAAGGAAGGACTGAACCACTCCTCTCTCCTTATTGAAGAACTTGACATAGACAATCTCATTCTCAAGGTTCCCAGTATCAGTTGCCCCGTCAATCATCACACTGATATAGCCTGCATTCTTTAGGTCAGAAAGCAGTTGCTCCCTCTCCACATTGTAGATATCAATTATGAATCTAAAGGTAAAAAAAGGGAATTTCATTAATAATGAAGGAATTGTAAAAAGTTAATTAAATAGTACATTTGGAATGTACAGTATTAATGTATTTGTGATTCTCACCTTAAACATGCCTTGTCTGACAAGTAACAATTGGTCATGTTGGAGCCAGTCCTACTGTTGAGCTGCACCAGGTCCGGAAAGTCAGTAAATGGCTTTTCTTTCTTGACAACATAGTACGCTGTATGAAACATATTCTCCATTTTATCCTGGAAACCTGCATCTATTTCACCATTAACATGAATCCCAGCTAACACAGCGGGTGTTTCGATTGCTGCCTTCTGCCTCCTCACACACACACCTGGTGTGAGGTGCTTTTTTCATGCGGGTCAAACCCTGTGGAGCGTTCTGCTACCTGGCCCTTGAAGAGTGGAGAGTAAACAAACAAAACAATCTGCTGCTTAAATATCATATGTAAATAGCCACTAGCTAGCCACTAACTAGCTAGGCCTACTATACATTTCTATAAAGCAATTGTTCATATTTGGTTTATTAAAATAATTATATTGTGGTCATTTTTTAAATAAAATAAAAAGGAGGGTGACACTATGGTATGAGTATTATTATTTGTATAATGCGCTTTCTGCCTTCCTGTCATTATCAGGAGTTAGACATGTAATGGCTATAATATATTAGCCTCTAGCCTTCATTGTCCTAAACTGCTGGGACATTTCCCTATAGCGAATATACCATCATATTTTCTACTCTTCACTTACTTGTCAGCATAGGTCGGCATTGATGTACAGAGCCGACAGAAGACCTTGTTTATATTGGCATCATATTCAAGCCAACTCCAACGATCAAGCCAGTGTGCCTGAAACTTTCTCTCCCTCTTCTTCTTCTCGTACTCCCTGTCACTCTCCTTTAACTCCTCCGGTGACTTTCTTTTATTTAAGGACTGTTTTTTGCCCGGCGCTTGGCCGGTTACTGGTGGTTTTAAAAACATTTTGCCGAATGGTTAGGTGGCGCGAAAGTCTGTAGTGTGAGCGCGCAGCGCGAGCAGGCTCGAGCTGCGCGTGCACGGGCCTACTCCCGCTGCACGCGAACGAGAGCCTGCTCGCACTGCACTCTACTCCGCAACAAACAGCTGCAGAGTAGAGCGCGATGTTGTAGCGTTAATAAACGGAACAATCTAACAAAATTGCTTGTCAAAATACCAATATCACAGAACAATGTGAATGTATGTCTTACTGTTTTTAGTGGCCCGAGCGGGCAAGTGGAAAGTACGTTATGCTGGCCCGGGGTGTCTAAATAGTGCCTCCGGGCCAGCGGGCCAATTATAATGTCGAGCCCTGGTGGTTTATTGCTGTTGCTTTTAAAATAAATATATATATATGACAACAACAAATAATAAATATTATATCTGATTTAAATTAAAGGATACATTGAATAAAATACAGTAAACACATGAAAAACATTCTGAAATATATTTCAATAAATCTGTGTTACGACACAATAAATCTGTGTGAGAACTTTTCCACCCCCTTTTCAAGGTTCCCATTTCTGATTGGCTGGGCGGATTGCAAACCACGCCCCATAAAACTCAAGCCCCCAGAAAGTGCGCCGGAGTCTGATGAGAATATTCGTGCTGGTCAAACGGCGGTACTACACTTACTTTAGGTTGCTGGGCCCGGAAACACTGTTTCCCATTGACTTACATGGGGAAAGAGTGGTCTGTAACTCGTTGGATAATTTTTTTAAAACTAAATAAACTACCCAGTATGAACACTTGTATAGCCCTTATTAAAAACATTCGTTCCTCAAGTTGTAAAAATGTGCTAATAACGTTATTCTGAGAGTTATTTCCCTCGGCATTATGAACGCGCATCTAACCCACGGGACCGCGCCGCCCGGCACGTTCATGTTACGTGTTCAGTACTACATGAGTTTCTCTTTTGGATGCACAATAACAACGGACCATATCGCCTTACTGCCAGCCCACGGAGCTGTAATAATGGATATATTGCACATGTTTGCTGTAATTCATCATTTGTAAAATATTATACTACATGGGCTGTATGATGTAAATGTTGTACCGTAAATGTTGTATTAAATAAAGTTAATATTACCGACGTAGATTAACGTTCCTGTAGCTTCCTATTGCACTTGCAATTGTTTTAGTTACTTGTGGGCTACTTAACATGAATAATCACAGTTACTATCCTTTTACTCCATCACATTTAAAAAAGAAATAGGCTATTGTTATTTTAACTCCACCACAGTAATCCATCATCAGCTTTACTTTTTAGATAAAGTTTTAACTCACAATTGATCATAACAGGCTTCAACATATACATTTTTATATATTACCAAGTGGTTTCATGTACAACCCACACAAGTATCATGCTAAATGAAGCTCTGTTGCTTGGATATCACTAGATCCTGATGTCAGCGTAATATAAAAGTACATAACGATTGATGTGTAACTTAGCATAATTTACTAGCTAGCTGCTAACTGCCGCCTCGTTAATATAAATCCAGTACCATGCTGTCATGAACGCGCGGTGCTGTTACGTGTACGCAAATTCATGTGCTTAATGTGAACGAGCCTTTTGCGCGGCGTGGTTAAAGTTGCGCATGCTCTATGAGTGCACATACGGGTACTTCTCAGGCATGCCGGGTAATCTGTGACGTTTCACTCTCTCAAAAGTTGGGCCATTTTGTCATCATGCGCCATTGGCAACTCTCATAGGAATTAATGAGGCCCCGCCTCCCACGCTGTATCCAGTTCTTATTATACATCCATGATAAAACTCCCAAAAAGTTTTGTTAAGCCGCCATTTTATTTGCTCGCATTAGCATTACGGCCGCGTTACGGCTGCGCTGCGGCGTTCGCAGAGATCGCGGCCAATCTAGTCAATGGGTGCTATTCCACCAGACGCGCCACGTTACAGCTCAGAAGCGTCCCAGAAGCGTCTTGGCGCTGGGCTCCGCTCAAAATAGGATTCAAGTCTATTTTTCGACGCGAGGCGTTGCAGAGGCGCCGGACAGGAAGTGGACCGGTCAGAGCATCCGGCCCATCCCCAAAATAAACTAATTTTGCAGACCCTATCCCTCCGTAGTCTTTCAAGAAGGAAATGCCAGCGTTCTCCTCCGGTTCAGGCACTGTGTAAATTAGAATAATTATGATGATGTATGCATTTTTTTACCACTAAAATACAGAAACACATCTTTGATTCATGTTGTTTATAACTGGAATATTACAATTATTATTAACTTTGTCTGTACAAAGTAGCCTGTCCAGGAAATATGCCCAAATCAACAAAAACTGCGAGCCGGCAGGAAAGACGCTCCGCTTCTGAAATGCTTCTGAAACGCGCCCGGTAGGGTATGACGCCGAAGGAGGCCGGACCAAAACCGCGGCACAGCCGTAACACGATGTAGACGGACCCGGTGGAATCTAGGGGTTAGGCTCGAAACGATCTGGCACTTGGCATAGAGAAAACACAGATTAAATACACACACACAAGGGGCTCTACAGGTGCAAACAATAAGGGCGGGGCAGGTAATCAGGTCAGTGAAAAACACACATGGGTAGGAGTCGAACTACCTGAAATGAGAGAGGATATTACCAAAGTAAAACAGGAAATGACAGACAACAAAAGGGTTAGCAGACACGGACTTGACAATATTAACTTAACCGAGAAATAATACTAATACAAATAAACAAGGATAAAAAAACTAACAAATCTGACGAGACACAACAATCTGAATTTAAATGAAATCACAATCATGTTTTTATAATTTATTCATATTTTCTCATTGTGTTTCAGATCGGGCAGAAACATGGTGAGTTAATATCTGACCTGTCTGTCTGATCACCTGTCTCTCTCTACGCGTGTCTGATCACCTGTCTGATCACCTGTCTGTCTGATGATTTCCTGTCTGATTACCTGTCTCACTACCTGTCTGTCTGATTACCTGTTTCTCTCACTGTTTTGCACCTGCAGGGTCTGACAGTATACGGGGTGAGTTTTTATATCCCTTGATGCATCACTGTTTAAAGTCTCCCGTACATTTGGAGCGATAATCAAATATAATAAACACAAATATGTATTCGATGAATATTTTTCAGAACGTATTTTTACTTCTCTTTGTATAAAATCATTTATATTTAGTGTCAGAGAATATTTTAAGGAGATCTCTTTGTGTCTTGAGGTTCTCAGCTTTTCTGAGAAACTGTTAAATTACTAACATATGCTTTTCGTTAAGTCGCATAATGCTCCTGCCTGTAATGTGAGGAGGACACAGGTCAAGAGGTCCTCTGCCTTCCTGTGGGTGAGAAGTTTGGCACATTTGAGTTTGTAATACAAACGGGTCTTTGTTCCAATGTCTGGTAATGATTAAGGTAGGAAAGGCGGGCTTTTTAGGTCCCTCCTTTAAGGATATATAGATCTATGTTTCTACTTTATGTCTTCAGAGTGTTGCTTGGTGGCTCACATGAAAGTGTGATATACTTTGTGATCTCTCCGGCCGTATTCTACTCTCAATAAATATCAGTGTTTGACTAAAGCCGCTCCAGCTTCCATCCTTTCCTGAGCCTTGGCTCTGCATTGCTGCACAGAAGTTTCCATCACAAATTGGCGTTGTCGACAGGATACCAAAAGATCTTCAGAACTGGTAAGTGTAATTTCAAATCTATATTTGGACATTGCCTTACCAGAATTTGTGATTGACGGTATCATAAAAATTACCTGTGAAACAGAGCGGCTGCATTTTTTTGGTTTCTCTACTCTTTACATTTGGGGTTTTAATGATAACCTGGGGAATCGGTGTCTAAGGGGACTTCGTCCTGGCCGATTTTCCCTGTGATTGCTGCTGGGGCATGTGCCTTCAGAGCAAACACAGATCATGTAAAAAACAATAAGAATATTTGGGGGTAATAATAACCTAGGAATATCGATTTTGACTGATTTCCACTGTGTGTGTTTCTTGGAATTAAATTACCAGACAATTACACACAGCAAATATTTGGAGAGACCTTAAAGAGAGCATCAGTAAAGTGGACTTCTGCATTAGAAGCTATGTGATAGATTTGTATTGAAACAAATCGCCGAATTCTGGAGGTTTCAGTGGTCAACCGGTTAAATCAACAGCAGGCATCGCCTTGGGTCTGCCTGCAGCTGCTGCAGGGTGTGTGTGTAATTTCACCCCCCCCTGCGGGGGCCGCAGGCGAAGAGGAAGAAACGCACAGAGTGTCATATATCTTTTCCTCACACCATTGCTGATTTAAAAAAAAAAAATTAAAAAAAACAGAACGGTCTAAAAGCATTTATTTTTGTCTGCGACCGTATACATATTTGTTTTTGCATTCGGGATTGTGGGAAAGGGTATTTAACAGGCATAAACAGCCAATGAACAGCCAGGCAGATGCTCAACAACCATTCACTCAGTAATTAAACCTTGGTGATGTAAACTTTCAATAAACATCGTTCCCGTAGGCGGGCGGCGTAGGCGGGCGGCGTAGGCGGGCGGCGTAGGCGGGCGGCGTAGGCGGGCGGCGTAGCCGACGTAAAAGTCGGGACGCGTTCTTTGGTCTCAGGTTGGTGTGTAGCGGCCTTTATGGGAGCTCAGCTCCCATTGGCTCCCACATAACTCGAACCCTGGACGTACCATTAAACATGGAGTAAGGGTGCTATTACAAAGTAATACTTAACAGTCCTTAAAGTTGTAAAATGCACTAAAAGCCGAGTCTAGATTTATTTTCTCTCTCCATTCATTCTACTGAGCCGAGAGTGGGGGGGCCGGGGGCGGGGCTTAATGACAGGAGGCGGGGCTTAAGGGGAATTTTCATTCAACATTCTAGAATTTGTATTCAACATTCTAGAATTGTCATTTTATATTCCAGAATTTGTATTCAACATTCTAGAATTTTCATTCAACATTCTAGAACTGTCATTTAACATTCTAGAATTTTCATTCAACATTCTAGAATTGTCATTCAACATTCTAGAACTGTCATTTAACATTCTAGAATTTTCATTCAACATTCTAGAAATGTCATTTTATATTCTAGAATTTTCATTCAACATTCTAGAATTGTCATTCAACATTCTAGAATTTGTATTCAACATTCTAGAATTGTCATTCAACATTCTAGAATTTTCATTCAACATTCTAGAATTGTCATTCAACATTCTAGAATTTGTATTCAACATTCTAGTATTGTCATTCAACATTCTAGAATTTTCATTCAACATTCTAGAATTGTCATTTAAAATTCTAGAATTTGTATTCAACATTCTAGAATTTTCATTCAACATTCTAGAATTTGTGTTCAACATTCTAGAATTGTCATTTTATATTCTAGAATTTGTATTCAACATTCTAGAATTGTCATTTTATATTCCAGAATTTGTATTCAACATTCTAGAATTGTCATTTTATATTCTAGAATTTGTATTCAACATTCTAGAATTGTCATTCAACATTCTAGAATTTGTATTCAACATTCTAGAATTTTCATTCAACATTCTAGAATTTGTATTCAAACATTCTAGAATTTGTAATCAACATTCTAGAATTGTCATTTTATATTCCAGAATTTGTATTCAACATTCTAGAATTTTCATTCAACATTCTAGAATTCCAATTCAACATTCTAGAATTTGTATTCAACATTCTGGAATTGTCATTTTATATTCCAGAATTTGTATTCAACATTCTAGAATTGTCATTCAACATTCTAGAATTTGTATTCAACATTCTAGAATTGTCATTCAACATTCTAGAATTTTCATTCAACATTCTAGAATTGTCATTTAAAATTCTAGAATTTGTATTCAACATTCTAGAATTGTCATTTTATATTCCAGAATGTGTATTCAACATACTAGAATTATCATTCAACATTCTAGAACTGTCATTTAACATTCTAGAATTGTCATTCAACATTCTAGAAATGTCATTTTATATTCCAGAATTTGTATTCAACATTCTAGAATTTTCATTCAACATTCTAGAATTCCTATTCAACATTCTAGAATTTGTATTCAATATTCTAGAATTGTCATTTTATATTCCAGAATTTGTATTCAACATTCTAGAATTCGTATTCAACATTCTAGAATTTGTATTCAACATTCTAGAATTGTCATTTTATATTCTAGAATTTGTATTCAACATTCTTGTATTGTCATTTTATATTCCAGAATTTGTATTCAACATTCTAGAATTTTCATTCAGCATTCTAGAATTCGTATTCAACATTCTAGAATTTGTATTCAACATTCTAGAATTGTCATTTCATATTCTAGAATTTATATTCAACATTCTAGAATTGTCATTTAATATTCTAGAATTTGTATTCAACATTCTAGAATTGTCATTCAACATTCTAGAATTTGTATTCAACATTCTAGAATTTTCATTCAACATTCTAGAATGTGTATTCAACATTCTAGAATTGTCATTTTATATTCCAGAATTTGTATTCAACATTCTAGAATTTTCATTCAACATTCTAGAATTCCTATTCAACATTCTAGAATTTGTATTCAACATTCTAGAATTGTCATTTTATATTCTAGAATTTTCATTCAACATTCTAGAATTGTCATTCAACATTCTAGAATTTGTATTCAACATTCTAGAATTGTCATTTTATATTCTAGAATTTGTATTCAACATTCTAGAATTGTCATTCAACATTCTAGAATTTGTATTCAATATTCTAGAATTTTCATTCAACATTCTAGAATTTGTATTCAAACATTCTAGAATTTGTATTCAACATTCTAGAATTGTCATTTTATATTCCAGAATTTGTATTCAACATTCTAGAATTTTCATTCAACATTCTAGAATTCGTATTCAACATTCTAGAATTGTCATTCAACATTCTAGAATTTGTATTCAACATTCTAGAATTTGTATTCAACATTCTAGAATTGTCATTTTATATTCCAGAATTTGTATTCAACATTCTAGAATTTTCATTCAACATTCTAGAATTCCTATTCAACATTCTAGAATTTGTATTCAATATTCTAGAATTGTCATTTTATATTCCAGAATTTGTATTCAACATTCTAGAATTGTCATTTTATATTCCAGAATTTGTATTCAACATTCTAGAATTTTCAACATTCTAGAATTTGTATTCAATATTCTAGAATTGTCATTTTATATTCCAGAATTTGTATTCAACATTCTAGAATTTTCATTCAACATTCTAGAATTGTCATTCAACATTCTAGAACTGTCATTTAACATTCTAGAATTTTCATTCAACATTCTAGAATTCGTATTCAACATTCTAGAATTTGTATTCAACATTCTAGAATTGTCATTTTATATTCTAGAATTTTCATTCAACATTCTAGAATTGTCATTCAACATTCTAGAATTTGTATTCAACATTCTAGAATTGTCATTCAACATTCTAGAATTTTCATTCAACATTCTAGAATTGTCATTCAACATTCTAGAATTTTCATTCAACATTCTAGAATTGTCATTCAACATTCTAGAATTTTCATTCAACATTCTAGAATTGTCATTCAACATTCTAGAATTTGTATTCAACATTCTAGAATTGTCATTTTATATTCCAGAATTTGTATTCAACATTCTAGAATTTTCAACATTCTAGAATTTGTATTCAATATTCTAGAATTGTCATTTTATATTCCAGAATTTGTATTCAACATTCTAGAATTTTCATTCAACATTCTAGAATTGTCATTCAACATTCTAGAACTGTCATTTAACATTCTAGAATTTTCATTCAACATTCTAGAATTCGTATTCAACATTCTCGAATTTGTATTCAACATTCTAGAGTTGTCATTTTATATTCATTCAACATTCTAGAATTCGTATTCAACATTCTAGAATTTGTATTCAACATTCTAGAATTGTCATTTCATATTCTAGAATTTGTATTCAACATTCTAGAATTGTCATTCAACATTCTAGAATTTGTATTCAACATTCTAGAATTTTCATTCAACATTCTAGAATGTGTATTCAACATTCTAGAATTGTCATTTTATATTCCAGAATTTGTATTCAACATTCTAGAATTTTCATTCAACATTCTAGAATTCCTATTCAACATTCTAGAATTTGTATTCAACATTCTAGAATTGTCATTTTATATTCTAGAATTTTCATTCAACATTCTAGAATTGTCATTCAACATTCTAGAATTTGTATTCAACATTCTAGAATTGTCATTTTATATTCTAGAATTTGTATTCAACATTCTAGAATTGTCATTCAACATTCTAGAATTTGTATTCAATATTCTAGAATTTTCATTCAACATTCTAGAATTTGTATTCAAACATTCTAGAATTTGTATTCAACATTCTAGAATTGTCATTTTATATTCCAGAATTTGTATTCAACATTCTAGAATTTTCATTCAACATTCTAGAATTGTCATTTTATATTCCAGAATTTGTATTCAACATTCTAGAATTTTCATTCAACATTCTAGAATTCGTATTCAACATTCTAGAATTGTCATTCAACATTCTAGAATTTGTATTCAACATTCTAGAATTTGTATTCAACATTCTAGAATTGTCATTTTATATTCCAGAATTTGTATTCAACATTCTAGAATTTTCATTCAACATTCTAGAATTCCTATTCAACATTCTAGAATTTGTATTCAATATTCTAGAATTGTCATTTTATATTCCAGAATTTGTATTCAACATTCTAGAATTGTCATTTTATATTCCAGAATTTGTATTCAACATTCTAGAATTTTCATTCAACATTCTAGAATTTGTATTCAACATTCTAGAATTGTCATTTTATATTCCAGAATTTGTATTCAACATTCTAGAATTTTCATTCAACATTCTAGAATTGTCATTCAACATTCTAGAACTGTCATTTAACATTCTAGAATTTTCATTCAACATTCTAGAATTCGTATTCAACATTCTAGAATTTGTATTCAACATTCTAGAATTGTCATTTTATATTCTAGAATTTTCATTCAACATTCTAGAATTGTCATTCAACATTCTAGAATTTGTATTCAACATTCTAGAATTGTCATTCAACATTCTAGAATTTTCATTCAACATTCTAGAATTGTCATTCAACATTCTAGAATTTTCATTCAACATTCTAGAATTGTCATTCAACATTCTAGAATTTGTATTCAACATTCTAGAATTGTCATTTTATATTCCAGAATTTGTATTCAACATTCTAGAATTTTCAACATTCTAGAATTTGTATTCAATATTCTAGAATTGTCATTTTATATTCCAGAATTTGTATTCAACATTCTAGAATTTTCATTCAACATTCTAGAATTGTCATTCAACATTCTAGAACTGTCATTTAACATTCTAGAATTTTCATTCAACATTCTAGAATTCGTATTCAACATTCTCGAATTTGTATTCAACATTCTAGAGTTGTCATTTTATATTCATTCAACATTCTAGAATTCGTATTCAACATTCTAGAATTTGTATTCAACATTCTAGAATTGTCATATCATATTCTAGAATTTGTATTCAACATTCTAGAATTGTCATTCAACATTCTAGAATTCGTATTCAACATTCTAGAATTTGTATTCAACATTCTAGAATTGTCATTTTATATTCTAGAATTTTCATTCAACATTCTAGAATTGTCATTTAAAATTCTAGAATTTGTATTCAACATTCTAGAATTTTCATTCAACATTCTAGAATTGTCATTCAACATTCTAGAATTTTCATTTTATATTCCAGAATTTGTATTCAACATTCTAGAACTTTCATTCAACATTCTAGAATTTGTATTCAACATTCTAGAATTGTCATTTTATATTCTAGAATTTGTATTCAACATTCTAGAATTGTCATTTTATATTTTAGAATTTGTATTCAACATTCTAGAATTGTCATTCAACATTCTAGAATTTGTATTCAAACATTCTAGAATTTGTATTCAACATTCTAGAATTGTCATTTTATATTCCAGAATTTGTATTCAACATTCTAGAATTTTCATTCAACATTCTAGAATTTTCATTCAACATTCTAGAATTCGTATTCAACATTCCAGAATTTGTATTCAACATTCTAGAATTTTCATTCAGCATTCTAGAATTCGTATTCAACATTCTAGAATTTGTATTCAACATTCTAGAATTGTCATATCATATTCTAGAATTTGTATTCAACATTCTAGAATTGTCATTCAACATTCTAGAATTCGTATTCAACATTCTAGAATTTGTATTCAACATTCTAGAATTGTCATTTTATATTCTAGAATTTTCATTCAACATTCTAGAATTGTCATTTAAAATTCTAGAATTTGTATTCAACATTCTAGAATTTTCATTCAACATTCTAGAATTGTCATTCAACATTCTAGAATTGTCATTTTATATTCTAGAATTTGTATTCAACATTCTAGAATTTGTATTCAACATTCTAGAATTTTCATTTTATATTCCAGAATTTGTATTCAACATTCTAGAACTTTCATTCAACATTCTAGAATTTGTATTCAACATTCTAGAATTGTCATTTTATATTCTAGAATTTGTATTCAACATTCTAGAATTGTCATTTTATATTCTAGAATTTGTATTCAACATTCTAGAATTGTCATTCAACATTCTAGAATTTGTATTCAAACATTCTAGAATTTGTATTCAACATTCTAGAATTGTCATTTTATATTCCAGAATTTTCATTCAACATTCTAGAATTGTCATTCAACATTCTAGAATTGTCATTCAACATTCTAGAATTTTCATTCAACATTCTAGAATTTTCATTCAACATTCTAGAATTTGTATTCAACATTCTAGAATTGTCATTTTATATTCCAGAATTTGTATTCAACATTCTAGAATTGTCATTCAACATTCTAGAATTCCTATTCAACATTCTAGAATTTGTATTCAACATTCTAGAATTGTCATTCAACATTCTAGAATTTTCATTCAACATTCTAGAATTTTCATTTTATATTCCAGAATTTGTATTCAACATTCTAGAATTTTCATTCAACATTCTAGAATTCCTATTCAACATTCTAGAATTTGTATTCAACATTCTAGAATTGTCATTCAACATTCTAGAATGTGTATTCAACATTCTAGAATTGTCATTTTATATTCCAGAATTTGTATTCAACATTCTAGAATTAGCATTCAACATTCTAGAATTCCTATTCAACATTCTAGAATTTGTATTCAATATTCTGGAATTGTCATTTTATATTCCAGAATTTGTATTCAACATTCTAGAATTGTCATTCAACATTCTAGAATTTGTATTCAACATTCTAGAATTGTCATTCAACATTCTAGAACTGTCATTTAACATTCTAGAATTTTCATTCAACATTCTAGAAATGTCATTTTATATTCCAGAATTTGTATTCAACATTCTAGAATTTTCATTCAACATTCCGAAAGCCGAAAGGGCCTTTTTAACCATTTTCGGCCGATAATTTTCGGTGGCCGAATATTCGGTGCATCCCTAGTTGTTACCTTCCACTCCACAAACTGCAGCGATTAAAAACCAGGCCTTGTCCTTTCTGATGTTGTCCTTGTAAAAAGCATTGGTTACATCATATACAATTGTGTGTTTCTCCACTTCCATTATGAACACCTCGTCGTCCATGGTGCGTTTCGTAGTGGAGGTGTTGTGGGGTCTGCTAAATTAGTATATGTGGGGGATGGGCCTGGCCCGGATGCTCACCTTTCCACTTCCTGCGAGGGGGGGGGCTGCCTGCCCGACTTTACCTTACGGCTGCGCCGCGGCAAAAATAGGATTCATCCTAATTTTAGAAAAGCGCTGCGCCGAGCCGCTTCTGGGACGCGTCTGAGCCGTAACACGGCGCGTGTGGTGTAATAGCACCCATTGACTAGAGTGGCCGCGATCCTTACGACCGCCACGGCGCGGCCGTAACACGACGCAGACGCTCCTGGTGTGTTTTGGGGGTGAGACCCTCACATCGTACAAGGAAAAACTTCCGGAGAAAACCCACAGTTTAAAGGGAAAAATGGGAGAAACCTCAGGGAGAGCAACAGAGGAGGGATCCCTCTCCCAGGAGCGTGCACTACGCTCTGCATCAGCCAAACGACTCGCTGCGCCATCGCTGCGAGGGGGACCCAAGTTCCCAACGGCGAAAACACGTGGGTTTGCTGTCCTGGCTCCAGGATGGTGGAATGAGCTCCCCATTGACATCAGGACGGCAGATAGCTTGCACATCTTCCGGCGCAAACTGAAAACTCATCTCTTTCGACTCCACTTCGAGCGATAGAACTATTAACGAAGCACTTTTATACTAATAAAGGACTGGCTTTTCTAAAGCCAGTTGAGTAGCACTTGAAATGTTTTTGCTCTATGAAACCTGATGTACTTATATGATTCTGTTTTCTTCAAGTTGTATTTTGTTGGTCGAACGCACTTATTGTAAGTCGCTTTGGATAAAAGCGTCAGCTAAATGCAATGTAATGTAATGTAATGTAATGTAATGGACAGACGTGCAATAGATGCCGTGTGTAAATCGAAAAGATAATACATTTGCAACATAGGTAGTCCAAATGTTTGGAAATGCATGTGTGTATAATGGGAAGATGAATCCACGAGGATATCCATCCAGGACCTATGATCCAGGACCACAGCCACGACTCAAGATCCAGGGCTCGCAATCCAGGACACAGGATCGCAGGATCATCCATGACTCCGGTTCCCGCCGTAGATAGACAACAAAAAGAAAGAAATGTGGGGAAGCTGGGTTAATCGGAACATGAGAGTACACAGGTATAGACAGAGAGAAGGAAGAAGTAAGATGTCCCCCGACAAACTAAGCCTATATCAGCAACATATTTATTTTTGTATACAAATACCATGAAAAGACCAAAACAAACATCCAAACCAATCACCTTTAAGGCTTTCTGGAGCTAATGTCTTCCTACTGGCAATCTAAATCTTTTAAAACAGGTCACAAATATTATAATTTTTTAATTGTTAGCCATTTTCTGTAACACATGTATCTCAAATTGTTAACTTGGGTCTATTGATTAACACAAAATTGGTTAAGACACAAAATAAGTTCATAATACATTCATAATAATTAATTTCAAGCAACATTTTATCTATAACTTTTTGCCCTCTGCTTCACATCCGGTAAACATATCAGACTTAATCAAACACAAGAGTGACTGATAACTTGTTCATTTCTTACGTAATGCATGTTTCTTTGCCTCGTGCTTCCTTATAACTGCGTTGTTATGCTGCAATATGGAAGCAACACATGACAAGAGTTAAAAAGTGCCTCCTGTTAAGGTTAATTTATTCTCTGAAAAATGCAGATGATGGTGTGTGTGTGTGTGTGTGTGTGTGTCGGTGTGTGTGTGTGTGTGTGTGTGTCGGTGTGTGTGTGTGTGTGTGTGTGTGTGTGTGTGTGTGTGTGTGTGTGTGAGGATGTAATGTGGGAGATGAAGATGGAGGTTGATGTTGCTGTGATCGGGGCATTAGGAGCAGTGACCTTCCTCTGTGAAGAAAGCCCAGAGCTCTGGATACTGTGTGTGTGTGTGTGTGTGTGTGTGTGTGTGTGTGTGTGTGTGTGTGTGTGTGTGTGTGTGTGTGTGTGTGTGTGTGTGTGTGTGTGGTGTGTGTGTGTGTGTGTGTGTGTGTGTGTGTGTGTGTGTGTGTGTGTGTGTGTGTGTGTGTGTGTGTGTGTGTGTGTGTGTGTGTGTGTGTGTCTATGTTTGCATTCAACACATTCCAGCAAAACTCTTTTGACAACGTGGGTGAGCAGAACATGAACTGCTGCTTCCCTTTGTGCTCTACCAATCAGCAAGTTAAAGCAACAAACCTAGCTACTGTAAATAGGCTACTAATCATTTTTGTTTTTCTAGAGTTTGCCACGGCCCCTTTTCCAGCAGGCAATAACACACCCGAGCATTTGTATTTTGTCTTTAGTGGAAACGGTTACAATGGGTATTACTTCCCTGGACCGATTACTCTGCAGTCGTCACGGATATTTAGCGGTTCCAGCTCTGATGGAAACATGTCACCCTGGTCGACATTATTTTCACCCCTTTACCAGCGCGATCCTATGCAAGGTGTGTTGAAGTAATATATTTGGATTTGGATATTTATTATAACTTGAACTCACAAAAATCTTATTTATTATCCTCTCTTCAACGACCCTGAGAGACACATTTATATACCTTGCTTATCATAAAACACTACTTGAAAGAAACAAAATATAACTCCAACCATATTTGTTTGTCTTTTCCAAACTCTAGTTTAAAAAACAGACCGAATAGGTAAAAAGACCATAAATATTTGCTACTGTTTACTTACCCTGCTGTCCGGATGTTGGTCTAATCGCCCAAACAGTGTTCTTCTTCAATGTCTAAAGGTAATATACTGGAGGCCAAATCAGACTTTCCCGTCGCCAATTAAACCCATTCTCCTCTGGACACCCTAACTCAACACCCCTTATACCACATGTGTCAAACTCAAGGCCCGGGGCCCAAATCAGGCCCTTGGTGGATTTAATTTCGGCCCGCAGGATAATTTTTAATTACTATTAGATCTGGCCCGCCGGTATATTGCACGCACCTTCACTCAATCCTGAGGATTTCCTCAGCTCAGAGCCTGACTCCAAACATTGATGAACTTGCACCCAAGATGAGATGCCAAGTATCTGCTTGAACTAGCATCACAGAGCAGCACACTGAGTTTCAATGGATGTTTACTTCTGCACTTTTTTTTCTTGCGACAACAGGGCATGTTTGGTTTTTTCTTTGAGGGAAATAGTTTTGTTGAAGCTGTTGTTGGCCTGTGGAAAAATGTAATCATAAGAAATGACTCCGGAAAGGCTGCACCATAAGAAATTAATGCAGCTGATTATTTAATGTTTAATGTTGTTTTTATAGGCAATAATTTAAGCTTTGTTAGTTCCAGGTTTAATATGTGCAAAAAGTTCATTTCAATACGTTTTGCAATAAACATTGAACCAGTCCGGCCCTCGACAAGTACGGATTTTTTTATTTTGGCCCACTTTGTATTTCAGTTTGACACCCCTGCCTTACAGTATAACAGAGGTAAATGAACACTCGTACACTAAAAGGGTTGTATGTCGTTATGTTTTTGCTCTCAATCCTCTCTCTCTATAACCTGATTTTCATAAGTATTCATTTAATTCATAATCATGTCTTCTCTACGTTCATCACCTACATTTCACTCTTGTACTTTCTTTTCATGTCACTATATCCCCCATCGCTTTTCTCTGCCAGCCTCTCTTTATCTGAAGCTCGTCTGTCTTTTCATACTTTCCCTTTAAATTTCATTTTCATAAAACCGACTGACGGCTTAAAAACCTACCTCACCTGTTTTTTCTTCTTGTTTTTCTGTTCAGGGGAGAGCAGACAAAACTGAAAGCAGAATGAGTCACAGAGCAGAAATCCAACCAGAAAAATAAAAAACAACAAATATATTTCATTCAGCTTCCTCTTTTGCTTGTGAAGCTGACACTTTCCTGCCATCTGCCTGTTGACTTTCCTTTTGTTCTTGAATATTTTATTGTTTGACAGTGCTTTTCAAATGTTTAAAAAAATGTTTAAAACCATAAAATAAACATGTTTTTCAGACATAATTGGATATCAGACATTAGCTTTCAGTCAACTAAAACATTACAATGTAAAATACAACAACTGTGCAATTATTATTTTTTCCTGATATATTCACAGGTGAGTGTTTAAGTTGTTGATGAACATAATAAATAAGTGAATTTGTGGGGAGGCGTGTGGCTTGACGGATCAGGGGGGTCACAGGTTCAAACCCCACTGCAGTCAGCATGTCGTTGTGTCCCTGGGCAAGACACTTCACCTCAAATTGCTCCTGTGGTGATTGTCCACAGTATTGAGTATGTAAGTCGCTTTGGATAAAAGCGTCTAACAAGTGACATGTAATGTAATGTAATGTATGTGACTGACCATTCCCTAAGCTATTTTCCACTCGGACACTGTTGCTCAACCTTAAACACTGCACATGCATGGTAACAGATACAAATCCAACACTGTACCATCACAATTCTTAGTAATTATTAAACAAAGAATCCTTAACTGCTGAACAGAAGTAGACAAAAGCAGGCTCCCAAATTTCTGGAGTGAAACCGCTGATTTTTTTTATCCTATATGACTTTGGCTGGCAGATTTGCAGTAGGGCCTGGCTCATTTCGTGGCATCTGCAGGCAGTGGCAAGTCCTTCCGGCATATAGCTTACATGATTACACAAATGATTTGTTTGCAACTTATAGTTTTATTTTTGAAATTTATTTGATTTTGCTTGACTCAGTTTTTTTTCTTCTTCTTCAGTTTTGCTTTATTCTGAGAAAGTGTTGCTTTATCTTTATGATACAAAACTAATCCCATAGAGTTGTAACTGAATACATGTAACGGCGTTACGTAATCAGAATACAAAAACCAAGTAGCCTAACTGTATTCAGCTCGCGTTACATTTGAAAAACAACTAATCCGAATACAGTTACTTTCGTAAACCTGAAGTGAATACATTTTGGAATACTTATTGGAATTATTGGTGGAAAAGTTTCCTCACAAAATGTATCCTAATATGCATTACCGGCAGAACTGTGTGCACAGCGCAGCAGCATGTCGGTGAGGCCCCGCCCCGCACGCAGATGAGAGAGAGATCTATTTTTAAATATATTGAAAGTTAGAAACGGAGATGGTTCGATAAAACGTGCAAGATAACGTTTATGTAGCATTTCTTTATTGTCGAAATGATGACATTTCATAACTGGATCAAATCAAAGTGAATGGTCTGCTGCTGCTGAAGGCATGGGGCAAATATAAGTCCTTTGCCTAATTTATAAAGTAAACCTTAGCATCTCACTAGCAGTGGCAACTGTAATCAGTTACAGCTGCCCTAAGTCTGTAGCCAAGTCTAATAACACCAGTGTACACGTTGCTGTGTCAATACAGATATGTATTTGTTAATTATTTGTCTTTACTAGTCATACACCTGGTTTATCGTAGCAAGCAGTGGCAACTCCCCTCGAGAAGCGAAAATTGCCAAGGGCGTTGCAACCCTCACTCGCCAATATTTCATCATAAATATAGCACGTTTGTTTATTTTAGCAAACCATGCTCCAAGTAAAATTGAATAGAAATTATAATGTTTACAAAAATAGAGATCGGACCATCAGTCCTAGGACTGATGGTCCGATCTCTAGCTGTGTACAGATCATCAGTCCTGTGTACAGATCAGTTCGATAAAGTCATGCCAAAACAGCGACATTTTACACGATAAATACGGGTTTAAATAGCAGCATTTGCCACGGAAGGCGAGTGGCAGCTAACGTAAACCTTCTCTTACTCTGGCACAGGGTCGGCTCTAGAACAAATCAAATGGGGGGGCAATCATTTACCAAGGGGGGGCACATACTGCCGTCAACAACCAACACACAAACACCAACGCAACTTCAATTAAAAAAAACATGCTGTAAAGTGTATTGTCTTTCACACACATTGCAGGGTGTAGTGCTATTTTATAGCGCACCTATGACCTGTGCATACATGCACGGTTGTGGCACGACCACCAAAACAGAAACATATGGACATAGGCCACCATATGAAAAGTGTTTAGTATTTAGTATCCTATCCATGTGAACATGTTTTAGGTGGGGAGTGGACCTAACCTCCTCTAGGAGGGTCCGGGGGCATGCTCCCCCGGGAAGATTATTTTTAAAATATTGAAGTTAAATGCATCAATCTGGTGCACTTTGAGAGCAACATGAAGATCTATGGATACATCTCTCAACATCCATATGAAACAGAACTGTACACAGATTTACTTTTTCTTTATGGATATTTTACTAATCACTCCCCTTTCAACTGTATTCTTGTGTTACTGTCCTATAGTATTTCATACCCGTTTTTCATTTATTCTCTTATTCTTTAATGACTATAATGATCATATAAAGGCAGCCTATTCCTCGCAAATACTTGTTTACATAAATGGTCACCAAACCGTTTGAGACCCACTGAGATAACTTACACTAAAGTGAACTATCTAAACACTGAGAGTCCTTACCTCACTGAGCTGACGTTATAAGATCCTCTCAGTCTGACAGGAGAGGACTCTCCTCCACCTTGGTGTAGAAACAGCTCTTTATATCCGTTAGCATAGCTAGCTAACCAGATGCTAACAACAATATTCCACGTTACCGCTCGCGCACTGACAAAATGCGCTCGTGCCACACAGAGAGCCGAGCTTGAATGAAACACAGAGACCCATGTACTTGTACTGTACTGTATATCATATTATTTTCGATGGCTTTACTGTATAATCAGTATAACAGATGGACAGATCGCCACTGGGCTTTCATCTAAACACACAGCCACGTAATGATAACAAAACAAAAGTCGGGGTCATTGGTCAAGCAACACACCAATCAGAGAGCAGCAGTGAGCACACCTCAGGCTGTGTTTCATATAAAGAATAAATAAAGAATACAAATGTGTATTCTTTATTTCTGATGTATTTCACACAAAAAACTTTTGGTGGAAACGTTTTAACTTATATGATTAAAAAAAAAAAAACGGCAAAGTGGCAATAAGGCTTGCCCACCCTGCGTTGGGGGGGCACAGTGACTCATTTGGGGGGGCATGGCCCGCGAATGACCCCCCATGACGCCGACCCTGCTCTGGCATCTTGTGGCAACTCCCGTTGAGCAGCGGCAGATGCCTCGGCAAGTTGTGGCATCTGCCGGAAGAACTTGCCACAGCTACCACAGAGTAGCGGCCTCTGTGG
Organism: Gymnodraco acuticeps; assembly: GCF_902827175.1. Classification (NCBI taxonomy): domain Eukaryota; kingdom Metazoa; phylum Chordata; class Actinopteri; order Perciformes; family Bathydraconidae; genus Gymnodraco; species Gymnodraco acuticeps. Next base: position 3,483,138 of record NW_022990966.1, read on the forward strand.
CATATGCCGGAAGGACTTGCCACTGCCTGCAGATGCCACGAAATGCGCTGGCTGTCTCTCCAGATTTGATCAACGGTAGCTAACTGGCTAACTGGCTAATGTTAGTTCCGTGAGTTGGTCAAAACCAACATATGGCTATGGCTGGATGTAGTTCAGTTCTTTGTTGGACTTAACTGGAATACAGATTGTGTAGAAATTCAGAAAATGTGAAAGCTAGGCAGCACAGGTATGTATTCGAACCACTAAATCTCTGAACTTATTTACACGTCTTTAAATTAAATAACTGATGCAGACTTTTTCTTGTCAGTTTAGACAATGTTTAATATTATGTATGCCTGCAGTAAGTGTCAAACAAGTTAGCTTGAGACATTCAAAAGTCAACAGGATACCCAGCGCGAGGAGACCGTGTTTTCTACCAACTAATGGAGCTCACGTTAGCTTAAATGACAGCAGCATCTGCTAGCTAGCAGAAAATCACAAAGTAATGAGGCTCCTTTTTTTTACCACTGTCTGAAATCGATGACCAGTTGTTTCAATAATTAAATTAGACTTTTGAGTGCTTAATCTGCCACCTTTGTAAATATGCCACTCTTAACTTAATAAATACTGTGTGAGAATGGAAACACTCGACAGGCACAGGAACAACAACTAATGGGGCCAGGTTTTAGCTGTCAGTTGTTCTTTATTTTTTATTTTTCACAAATTGCCCCTCAAGAGAAAACTGGACAACATGTTGGCTTAGCATGGCTGAGACAAATAACAACCTAGCAGACCCTGTGACGGATAATGAAAGGACAAACAGGCCCTGCAGCAGAGATTCTGATAGAAAGATTGACGGCTCCAATAGAAAGGAAAGAAACCCGGGGGAAGGTTGGTGAGGTTATTTTTTCTTGAAAAAATTATAGATACCCTCTGAACAATGTAGGTGGTAATATGATAGACAGCCAAAAAAGATCTACTGTGAATTACAAACACAATAAACTAAGGCATGCGAGGGAATAGATACGCGAAAAATAAAAAGGAACAGCAATATCTTTTGCAATTAACCAAAGTAGGTTATAATAAGTTTAAAAGCATTTATTTTTTAAAGAATCAGCAATGCAACACTGCATCACAGTATTTTCTGTCCGTTGTTACGGTTTGATTGGCATGGAAGGGGGGGAACTCTGAGCTGTCTGGGTCATCTGGAAATTGGACGGCTGACAGGCATGAATGGATCTAATTTCCATATGTAAATTTCAGTTGAATGCAATATTTAGTGCACATAATATGACTATGTATCAGCTGTATCAGCATCATTAATATGAGATATACAACCATCAAGATCGTTTTTACGTATAGGGCTGCACATGGGTACACGGACATCGTAGTGAAATGGCTGGTATAATATTTGTCTGTGTGTAGGGGTATAAAACAACAGTTACCACAGTACACCTAGCCTTACCTCAAGCAACAAGAGATTATCAAAACATAATTGACATTACCTTAGATGAATTAGCTATTGTACATGTTTACAGTGTACCAATTAATTTACATAACTATCACTGGAATACTTCCTAACCGAAGAAAACCTCGAAACAAGTAAGTCCTGAATCTTTAAAGAGCATCTTCTTCTCACCCAGGTAGTGGACGTTCCTTCTCAATGGACATCGAAGCAAATGATATCTTCTGAAAGTGTAAGTCCCGCTGAATCCAAACATATTTCAGTAGTATAGTTTTCAAAGTCTATGGCAGGGGTTTTCAAAGTGTGGGAAGGTGAGCCTCCCCTGAGAGAACATAATCTTAAAAAATAATTTCCATCTCAAAAAAGTCACAGTTTGTCGTAAAACTGTTGAAATATAAGACTATGAAAAATACGCCACTAGAAAGACTACAAATCCCAGAGTCGCGTAAGTGATGTCACAATTGTTTTCCTCCACTAAGAGATAGCTAAAATCAGCGCCATAATCTATCTATATGGCGCTGGCTAAAATAAAATAACTTTAACAAGATGCCTGTGTGCTTAGTACCAGGTTGTTATCATACCAGCAATGGGTCTTGCTCGTTCTTTCGCTTCCCGTCTGATGAAAGGACCAGGAGTGGCTGGATCAAGTTAGCTACCTAGCTAGTAGCTAGCACGTTAGTTAGCATTACAGCCTTGTCATTTGTATTAGCCTTAATATGAAGTAACATTAAGTAACCCCAAATGTTAAACAGTAAGAGTGGTAGTCATATTTCGTGAACCCTTTGAAGAGTACTGTCACACCGGTGTGATCATTCTATAATACACAATTTAAGCCCGGGGGAGAAATGCCAACGCTAGCATCGGCGATCGCCGGCGATCTTTTCTTCATGCTATCTGCACAAATGGTTGACATTATGGTTCAGAGAGAATCAAAGGCAGGCAGGCAGCTTTGCATGACATTCTTCTGGACGTGTTTCATTGTGGTGATAGTGAGGGTAGTCAATCGTTTTGTTGACAAGACAGTAGTGACGGCCATCTTGGTGACGTGTGTTGTTCTGCTCAACCGGAGATGTAGTTCATTCAGCGTTTCACACAAAAAAAATTGTTACTTCACAGTTTTACGGCACATTTTAATTTTTTTGACTTGCAAAATTATCTTTTAAATTGACAAACATCATATGTGTAATTCGTGGCACAATTCAAACGGGATCGAAAGATAATCTCTCTCTCCATTGACTTCAATCAGACTTCAATACATAATTTTTTCGAAATAAGGTCCCATGGAGGTCCACCGGAAGGGGATGGACTTCGCCAGAGTAGTAGTTTGGACCGTGACACAAAGTCAATGCGGAAAACCCGCACTCACACAGGTAGGTGGAGGTGAAGGGAATTAGCACTTACAGCCTTTTTGGCGAGGTGGGGGAACTCGGTCTCCACAGACAGCCAAAAGTGTGCAAGTGTCACTTTACTCATCTTTTTCTCGTTATTTTTTTTCTCACGCTGCGCCTCCCCTGAAGCTCTCTGGCGCCCCCCAGGGGAGGCGCGCCTCACACTTTGAAAACCGCTGGTCTATGACAAAAGAATTGCAGTATATGTTCATGAAACATGCAGATGATACAAGAAAATATTACTGATACATAATGGATTATACACTATTATTAGTGTAAGACGGTCTGGTATAGGGACGTTTAAATGTTCTAATTGGGAAGTAGATATTCACAGATATCTCTTTAATTGAAAAAAATCTTCTATATAGCACATCACGTGACGCAGTTGGAAGTAGCTGACTCCTAAAGGTAACGTTAGCTTAAATATCTAGCTAGCTGAAACGGTTCAAATATGCAAGCCACAGCTATTATTGTCATTTTTTTCTTTTCTTTACATACTGTATACACCTAAAACCAAAAATAACGAATTGACCAAGAATACAGGATTCTTAAGAAAAACTCTTTGTTTTAGCACAACACAAGACATTCAAACCCTGTTTTATATTGAGCTAAACGGTTCTGCCATTGCAAGGTTGCTTGTGTGGAAGCACAATGCTTATTAATGGGAAACCTGGCATCTGAATGAAAAGAACCCACATCTTATTTAGGTTTGATGCTAACATATTGTTTACTTGCTCCTTTTTCTCCACACCATACAACACAACATACATTATGAAATAATCTTTGTTAAATGTCTTTAGCTTGACTAAAAGGGTTTCATATCCATGCAGTATAATTGAACATTCAACATGGTCTAAGCTCATGGACATCTGGACTGACACACTCACCATTCACATGCCACAGCTTTCCTTTCATTATGCAACACTAATCTGAATGAAGCCATTGTGTGGTGGAGATGCTCTTGAGTTTAGCAGCGTGGTAGAAATCCCTGGACTGTTAGGGTTAAAACCGGTCATACATCATTAACTAAAAGGAGGAAGAAGATGGTAAAAGATACAAACTCAGATCTCTTTCTTAAATAACAATAGAAACGAAAGGGAAAACAGATTAAGTGGTCAAATATTCCTGCCTTCTACTCAATTTGAGTGATACAAATGTTCTTACGAATTATGGTAGCCTTTTCAAACGTGAGGTTAACGTTGTAAATTGAAACATAACAATAAGCAACAACATTTGCTTTAGTGAAAAGATGATGGTTTACTTGTTTACATTTAGTTATGTACATTATGGACCTAAATTAAGTTGTTGACTTTTGGTTTCACACAGGACAGAGATAATGATCTTCTGGTTTGTTTAACCTCTCCATCACAACCTACTACCTATACACAATACAATACTGTATGTGTTTCCGAAATAAATCTGAGAGAAAATGTAATTAATTGAAACTAATAATGCAGTTTTGGTTTACATTGTTGGAAACATTCATTTGAAGCAAGAGATACCGGTAGATTTGCTTATTTAAATATTTCAACAGTATGCATGGGTTACCATTAAAGTTAGACATTTGTGGACTCCAGAGGATGATATAGATTTTTTGTGAAATGCCTCAACAATTGTTGGATGGTTTGACATGACTGACATTTCTCATAGTACCAACATTTGGTTAAAGTTCAAAATGTATGCAATTAAAGGAAAATACAGCTTCACAGAGATGGACATTTTACATTAGAAAAATAGTATTGCATATTTAAAACAAAATAAATGTCATTGTGTTTTCTTTTTTAGTGTTGTTTTTGATACAGTTTTGATTTATTAAATACTCGGTATATATATTGACAAAATATTGGGTTTAGAGGAAGAATAAGTTGAAGAAAAGGCCTGATGGATGATTGAATGGACAAAACAGGATGTGATGAGTTGTGTTAAGCTGTTGTTGACACTATGCTGTAGATAGCAGCTCAGTAACCCTTTTATTTCCGTAATATATAGTCATAATCCTCTCACTGTATGTCACACGCACACACACACACACACGCACACACACACACACACACACACACGCACACACACACACACACACACCAGAAGATGGAGCAGTTGGTCACCATGCCATTCATCTGGACCGGAAATACACATTGCTGATCTTCTCCGGCCGTGAAGCTGCAGCAGATGTCTGACCGGCTGTTTTGGACGGAATCTGAATTCACGGCTAAATGTTTATATCTACATACTTAAAAACATCATTACATTTATATTTCCTACTATAAAAAGTAATTGTTTAGGTCAGGGCTTTCACAACTGCAAAATAAAAAATTCTGAATCATCACCAGTTACAAATATATCACATAGCTCCCTCCAGTGGACATAATCACCACAACATTCTTTTATTTAATTTAATTACAACTTTCACACACTTTAACATGGTCTGGCAAAGTGCAGGTAAAAAGGAGTGAGGAATTATCTACAACTATGAGTTTGTTTTACGTTTGCGTGGAATCTACATATAATAGAAAAATGGGAGTGAAGGAGAAATAAATACAACCATCTTGTTAAGTAACAGTCAGGTTTATTTTTCTTATTTTTGCTCTCTTCTTTGGATACTAAAATTAACTTCCAATTAGTTAATTACAACTTAAAGGTACTTGTATACATGAGTATTATATGATTATTATCAGGGGTGCACATAACTTTTTTGCCCTGGTTCTCAAAGGAGCACCTGGAGATGTTGCTTGGTGCTCATCCTTAAAATGAAATAAACCGTAACTTTTGAGGGGGTCTTGACTTTATGTGCACACGGCACTGAACACACATGCAGAGGTGAACACAGAACACACATGCAGACAGAGGTGAACACAAGACAACATTAGCACGAGCAGTAATCCTACAAGCTGTCATCACTCCTCCTGACTGTTCTCCTCACTGTCTTCCTCTCTGTCAGACATGGTAGCTGATGATGTAGGCCTACTACTTTCTCTCTGGTTGAGTCTGCAATTAGCTGCTTGCATCCACAAGTCAACAGCTGGGTTTGGGTCGAAAGTCTCTGTTGTCATCTTAGACAAGTGGATGTAATCAAATAAGTATGTGAACATAACCAATAGCCTACCATAGGCAATAACAAATGAATGTAACTTATTTTATTTATGTTGTTCATTCATATCTTATTTTACCTTAACATTTATTTATTTATGCATTTTTTTTATCTCTCCAGTTTTAAAGGATATTTTTGGTTACTGTCCTATAGTATACATTGGAATGATTTCAAACCTGTTTATCCCAATAATTATAAAGGAGTGCCTTGGAAATATGTGTTTACATAAATTGTGACCAAACTGTTTGAACTTATAAACTAAAGTGAACTATCTAAACACTCAGAGTCCTTTACCTCACTGAGCTGTAGTATCAGCCTCTCAGTCTGACTGGAGAGGACTCTCCCTCCACATTATTGTAGAAACATCTTCTTATATCCGTTAGAGCAGCTAGCACCAGATTCTAATAACAGCGCCGGGACCGGTGCACCCTCCCTCTCTCCCTCGCTCACTCGCACTTTGGCTGTGAGCTGCGGGCGCCAGATAAGCCAACATCCCCCATTTTCATCACTTACAGCGCCCATCATACAGGGCAAATGAATCGTGTAACCGGGATGAAAAGGGTGTTACATTTACTTAATTGAGAATATTGTTACATCAAGGCCGAAAATTAGGATGAGCCCCAACGGTCAAAAAAATGTTTTTCCCTCCCAGAGCTGTCAGCGCAGCACCTCCCCAGATCTGGCGCCCGAGGCGAACATCTATAACGCCAGTGCCACGGGCCGGCCCTGAGTTCATATGCAACTCGCAAATATCTTTCTCTCTTCTCTCTTCTCTCTCCTCTCTTCTCTCTTCTCCCTTCTCTCTCTCCCTCTCTCTCTCTCAATGTTGGTGCGCAAATGCGCCTTTTTTCAAATGACCCGGTGCTCTTTCTTTGGCGCAGGTGCGCATGCGCACCTGCGCACCAGTTATGTGCAGCCCTGATTATTATGATATATGATATTAATATTGATATGTCATGCTGTTTACTGAACTACATTCATTTAACATACTCACTTAAAATAAGCTTATAATATATACCACACCACATTGTTAAAGATTAAACCAGTTGTTCTAAACACTTTTGGCTTTTGTCCCCTTACAAAAAATCAATGTCTATCTGAGGCCCCATGTTGGGTTTCAGATGCCAATGAGGAAAATTGCTTTAAAAATCAAATGTACTTTGAAGTAAAATAGTTACAACTGTATCCACAATTGAATGAAACAATTAAAAAACTTAAAATCATTGCTTAATACATAATAACACATCAAAAAGGACAAATGATAAAATGATAAGTGAAGCAAATTAGAAATACTCACTTAAAGTAAACAGATACCCTGAAATATTTCAGTCATAAAGTAAATATATTAAAAATATTAAACAGATACCCTGAAATATTTCAGTCATAAAGTAAATATATTAAAAATATTTTACTTTTATTGACAATCAAACAATATGCAGTATGCAGAGGGAACTGCATTTGCTGACAATACATATATTATACCAATACTAATATTAGTAGAAGTATAAAGCAACATGCAATTAAAATACGAAATTACCATGACATTTTGTCAAGTAATAGAGTAAATGTACTTACTTAATTTGCCACTGAAAAATGCAATATAAATAGTAAGACATGCTGAAGTAGTACTTTTTATACTTAATTTCATGATAAACTCTTGAAGTACATGTTAATCTAGCACTTTAACTTACAATGGAGTACTTTAACATAAATGTACTTGTATTTAAGTAATGGAGAACTTCTTTCATCACAGCTTAATCATTATTAATTTATGACTGACGACCTTGAAACCGGATTTTACGGAGGCTCTTAAAGGCAGCATGGTCGAATGCTTTAACGCCACATTCCAGGTAAGAAAGAAAATCTACCTGTAAACTGATTTTACAGAAAAGTTTAGTATAATCACATTTACTAAAAACCTCTGGTAAAGATCAGTTTAAACTCTCTGTGACTGACACTCCTCCTCCAGTTTATATCTGTTTAATCATTAACTCAACTCAACTGTTTTTTCCAAACACAAATTACAGCGGGGTAAACTTTGTCATGTGGCTTCAGAAAACGTGTTGCTCTGCTTCTTTACAGACTTATTTTTGGCTCCATTAGCTGCCAATCCTGTTGGTTCTGTAATTTCCCTATTCGTATCTTCCAACCGGATTTACGGTAAAGGTGGAGAAAGGGAAAGCAGGTAGGAGTGGATGTAATAAAAGAGAGGAAGGAAGGCTGGCAGCGTGTTTCTACCTGAGCTACGAAGGTAAGGTGACACCTTTTTACTCTCTGTCTATCTCAACATACATTACGAGCCAGTTACTTTTTAACCTAGCGAACAGTTTGTCTGTATTGTGAAAATATTTGTCTTTGCAATCCAGGTATTTTACTCCTAGGTGAGTTTTTACAGGTAAAACAATGGCGCTCTGTATGTTTTAAAACAGGTTATTTAGTATCAAACTGTTATCAGCACATCATAACTTTTTACTGGTTTGATCCTGAGCTGCTTTAGGAATAAAAACCTGACTGGACAGGCCTGTAATATATTACATTAATTCTGTTCCATTTATAGAACACTTGACATACGCAGAAAGGAAACATTCAAGTGCTTGATAAAATAAAAAACAATATCACCCAATACAATACAAGTGTTGCCTCTGCAGCCAAAGCCTGTTGTCCAAAAACAACATATAAACAACACATAAATAATCCACAACACAACTATTGCCAAAACTACAAAACTAAGATCCAAGTATAGTTAATTATTCTTTAAATGCCAATCACATGTTGGCATTACTGTTCACCTTGACTCTGAAATTCAGGTGAAGTCGTTGCAGGGTATTTCCAAAATGATATGAAACAGAAAGTATTTCAAGCAGGCCGCGGTTGAGGCCTGACTGAATTACACCTTTATTTACTCAGGGCAGAAAGTCAAACACTAACATGGATACAGTATGCAAAGTTAGCCAATAACAATAGTGAGACATTTGAAACAGAAACAAAAATGTGTGGACAATATAACAATTTTTATGTAAGTAATAAATAGAAATAAAAGAAGGTTCTTGGATGTTTTAGGGCAAACAATTATATCAAATATTGCTGCAATTTGCTTTTAAATAAATGAAAACAATTGCTGTAGCATTTAATCTCCTACTCAGTGTGTTTGGCATTGCAAATAATAACAGGAGTACAGAACAACATTTCTGGCACGGCTAACTAGATTATATGAATAACATAAGTGACAATACCGTCATCAGGCAATTTACAAGTAGAATACAAACCTTTAATTTTGAGAAACAATTAAAGGAATCTTTCAAATTAAGGTGTTTTCATTTCATCTGGATTATGTGAGATTGACATTCAGAGGACACTAGAGATTCTTTATTAAAGGAAATCACCCTGAAACTATAAAAGTGAGCAGGACAAGAAGAGGATTTTGGGATATCCTTACTGTTAAAATGATGCCAATGAACATTTTAGCTGCTTTTACAGCACATTCTCAACCTGATTTACGTCACTCTCGCTCTGTGTTGACATGAACTGCACTGTGATGTTATCTGTAAACACAATCTATTCCTTCTTCCTGAAACCACAATAAACAAAGTACAGCTTCACTGCCGTTTCACACACACACACACATACACCTTAGTTCAGAAATATCAGGCAGACATTTAACATTTCTTCTGTTTTCTCACAGGTGGATGTTATTCAACGAGTTGAGATGTCACAAATGATGGACACTGAAAACACGGAAGAGGACAGAGTGTCCCTGAAGAGCAACGGGAAGACGCCGACCAACGGAGGTGCCAAGGAGTCGCTGGGCATGTTAAAGACGCTGAGAAAAAGCATCCGGCGGGCGGCGGAGAAAAGCCCGCTGACGTCCGGAGGAAAGGGGTTAAAGGTCACGACTGGCAATGAATCAGGGTCATTAACGCCTCAGTCACCCAGTGAGTACCGTCATTATGGCTGACATGACATGTGCTTTCAGGCAGGTAGAGTAAGGTGGTCTCTCAAAGTCAGAAGAAGAGTAAAGACTTGTCTAAAAGTCACCCACAAGCTGTGTCTCAGCCTTTAACTCACCAAGTTGCACTTACTGGTAATATTTGCTTATATAATAGAAGATCAGTTTGTTTTTTTGTGTTCGATTACTCTGTCTAAAATTATTTTTCTTTTATCGTGACACAAAGTGCAGAACACACCGTTCTAGTATTAGGAGCAGTAGGCAGCTAATATACAGGTTTCTTAATTGTATTTTGTGCCTCTACTGTGTCATGTTTCCATGCTTTATTGTTCAAAAAGGTCTTTATTCTTCTCAAACTGTCACGTGTCACATGACAATGTGTTGGAGCTCTTGCTAATAGAAGCGTAGGTGTTACATAATTATGTCACTATGTTACTGAAGTAAACAAAGGAGTCCAATCAAGGCATTTCAGCAGCCATCATTACCATTGATTTTTGTTTTTACACTGCAGTGGTTTGGAGGCTTTGAAGGCAGAAGTATGACAGTAAACATTATGTTTTAATTTAGCATAAGGATTTTCGGCAGAATTCAGTCAGGTTACATTCATCCAATACGTTTCATTTCAGAGTAATTCTTAGGTTCTCAATAACTGTCTCTGTCAGCAGGAATGAGCAGCACAAACTGCTTCCATTGCATTTCCTTTAGCTGATGCTTTAAAAAATCTCCAGTCAGTTTCACTTTAAATGCTGGAGCCGGGCCAAAGTGACCTGGCAGTTTTCGTCAGGATTTAATAATTGCATTCCTTAGTTGTATTAGTTAAGTCACTGTGAGGATAAAACTCTACCATCCTCTCAAATATACATGTACACCTTAAGAAACTGAAATCTTTTGAAAGCACTGACATTTATTTTCTTACTGACGCTACAAAAGGAGATGTGATTGTGAAACAGAGATACTATGGAATCGGTTTACTGAGAAATGTTCTGTTTCTCCGTCAGGTCGGAGCTCTCCGGTGACATCTCCTCTAGGAAACATCGGAGGCCTTTTCAACAAAAAAGACGAAGAAGGCAGCGACACTACTCCACAGAAAGGCAAAGAGCTGGCACATTCAAAGACAGGTAGAGCAATCATTTCATATTGGTTTCCTGGACACTTCATGGACAAAACAGTTTCAAGTCAAATTAAATATGCTTAAAGTTACAAAGGCTTATTTTAAGGGTTTCTTATACATATTAGCTGAAAAGTTAATATATAGACATAATTTGGGGTATGTTTTTGCTTATGCCAAAACTGCATAAATATGTGTATTCTTCCGTCAGATCCCAACATGAGCAGGTTTGACTCTATCCTAACAAGAGGAGAGTCCATACGTCGAAGCTTGAATTTGGTCACCAAGAAAGATAAAGCCTGCCGACAGCAACCGCTCGTCTCCGTCGCTGAAGGACCAGCGGAGGAGAAGACGGAGGAAAAAGCAAAGGAGGAGGAGTACACACTGCCAGAAATACCACACACACCACTGTCAGGTACATGTTTAATTCCACATTTTGAGATCACTGGCTCTGGAAATGTCAAACTTTAACTGGTTTTAATGGTTAAATGGTTTTAATGGTTTTTCACAATTTGATAATACACAAACTTAACAAATGAACATGCAAAAAACCCATTTGGCTTGAGCCTCTACCTATATAATGTTAAAGATCTACACTTTATATAAAACACAAGATCAATGTGCAAGCATTTGCATGAATTCAATAAAAATTGCAACCTTTAATAAACAACATATACTATACTTAACATTTAAATAAAATAACGCTGATTTGAACATGAAAACCAGGCATCATACAACGTTAAAAATATTTTGAACTAAGCAGTGAGGTACAGTTTTTTGTTAAGGTTAGAAGGATATTACCAGTTTAATGTTTACGTGTTGTGAGCACCGGCTTTCCATATAGGTTCTGATTTTCTTTTCAGTCGCTTATATTTGTATTAGTGAGCCCCAGCATACATGCAAAAATGGCCTATAAACCATAGAAGACATTCATAGCTGCACATTATGTGTGCAACCTTTTCTCACATGTTCCTGTCTCTTTCGCTGTCTGCACCTTCAACGTATCTTCATCTGTTTTGGCAACAGAAGCAGACAGTGATAGGAATCTTATTCCAGCTGTAAACACAGGGGTTCAGTTTGTCTGCAGACACCAGAGTCTTAACCCTCATTTACTATTGACATCATGGCTTTCTAGTTTTTTGATCTTATGTTAAATGCTAAATAATAAAGATATTAGGCTGCTCACTTAAGAGACAACATCTCATTATGGAAATGGTGCGTGTTGTAATGCTATCTTTCCTAATAAGACATCTCTGGTACGGTTGTTAGGACTGTCAAAAAATGTGTTTCCAAGCAGGTAGAGTAAAGTGGCCCCTCAGGGTCAGAAGAAAAGGAAATCATTGGTGAGATTTGGTGGTTGTGTGCAGGCTTATCCGACCAAAAGTAACAGTAGAGTAAGCTCTGCAGGTGTATTTAAAGGTGACATGTCATGCTTTTCCGGTTATTACCCGTCCCCTTGTGTGTTATGAAGGTTTTTATGCATGTAAATGGTGTGCAGAGTCAAAACCCTCAAAGTACACCATGTAGCGAGTAAAACTCTAACACAGAAAATACTTCCCCAAAACGCCTCGTTGGAGATACGTCACTGTCCATTGATTCTTCCGGGTACATCATTATGTCATGTCGTCCCCGGAACGAAATGGACCAATCCGTGGAGCCGTTACGTTACGTCCGCGGAGCCGTTACGTTAAGCCCCCGCTGATTGGTCCAAATTGACCAATCCACGGACTTCCTCACACACTCCAGGGATTTCCCCTCCCTGGCTGCAGGCTGATAACAGACAGTTGGGATCGCGGCGAAATTCTCTCTGCAGACCCATTCTCACAGCGTTTATCAACCTTTTTCTTACTCAATATCAAGCCACACTTATTGTTTTTACTTCGGCTGTGACTTTGTGTGTGCTCAGCTGTGTTTCGCTGTGTATCGCTAAACAAGGAAATCACACCTCCACGGAGCTCAGCGCGATTCACAACGTCCCGACTGGTCCCGACCAATCGGAGCACACTGGGCTCACAGGGAGGGGGGGGGGGGGGGCAAGAGCTACAACGAGCCGTTTAGTGGAGAGAGTGAATACTGCTGAATACACATACTATACAGAGATGCTGTATGAGAAACCAATGTGATTTTGGAACAATGTCAATCTAAATGTAAATGTAAATTCTAGTATACCCATGGGCGTAGGAAGCATCCTGAATGTGGGGGGGACATTTTTAACGGGGGGTGTGGGGGTCGTCCCCCACGAAAAAAAATTGATTTCCTGTATTCTGGTGCATTTTAACAGGTGGTTTGATACTTTTATGTGGCTATACTAGCATGAGGAAAATGATGGGTACATTTTGTAATTTCATCCAGTAGTAAAGAAAGGAAACATATTTGATTATTCTTTCAGAGCCGTCTTTGAATTAATAAAAAGCAGTTTAAATGCCCATTTTTTGTACATTTATATACAACAATAACAATATTGTGCATTGAGAGATATTGTTGTGGAGAGCCATTTATATATAAATCGCAAAATACATTTGTGAATCCTTCTGTGAGCATTTATTAATATTGAGACTGATCTGACTCCATACAGATGTTAAGTATCATTGACTTAAATGTTCAAATAAATGTTGCTCTTCTGTCTATATTGGTCATATAATGCCCCTTGACTGAAATGCTTCCTGTGCAATATCCCCACTGATTTCCTTAACATTCTGGGATGAGAGTCCACATCACAATTTACTCTAAACTGTCATTTCCCTTTCATCACTCACCTCAGCAACGGACCTCTCTCCACTGTCCCTGTGTTCTGCCTCTGACTCACTCTCAAGAGAGGTGGTGAAGTGATCATTATTTATTGAGCAGTATACTCTTTCACATTGAATCCTAACAAGTCATACTGAATGTAAATACAACTGACTCTAAAGTAAGTCCCAGTCTGTGACATTGGACATTTTGAAGACTCAAAGTCCCAAGCAGTAGGTAGAATATTAGCTATCTATGTAATGTGCACAGAAAATAAATAGTTAACTGAATACTGGGATGGAAATTGCCTATAAGCACTCAGTAAAACATAAACACACACAACAAGCTTCTGAATGATAAGAAGTATAATTAAAACATAATGCACATTATCATATTGAGAGAGAGTACCTAAGAACTCAGAAAATAATCTCTTATCGAACTGAGGCAGTAAAACACACTGACTGCGTCTGACATGTTATGATCATATTGGGGATATGGTGTTTACATGAGCACAGAGAGATAGGGTTATTCATGTTCCCTGTTTACATGATAAATACTAGTAACTTGGCATTTCGATGCCTTTTCTCATCTAAACTATTCAGTATTTGTATCTCTCTATCATGACATAAAGACAAAACTCCTCTCCAGAAGTGAGACGCTGCCGCCGCCATCAATGTTAACTGATTAACTGCTACCAGCTGATGACTTACTTTCCTCTTCATTGACATTTTTTTTCTTATGTCCATGTTGTCTGGGGGAGAAAACATATCAAACCAAGAGATCGTCAGCTTTGATTTTCGCTGTATTAACCATTTCCTGAACATTTGGTGTGTGTGCCTTTTACTGCCTTACCTCCGCTACCGGCATCGCTTCATACAACAGGTCTGAGCTGTCCAACTATGACAACACTCCTTGAACATGCGCGCGCTATGGGAGAAACTGCCTTAGCAGTGAAAACATGGTACGGAGTTTCATTGATTTGGGCATTCTCTCAATAAGCAAGTTGTCATGTCTAGGAAACTAATAGTGAAAGTGTATTCTTTATGTTAGTTTTGTCATGTCCCTTTGCCCTGTGCTTTATGTTTATTCCCTTAATTAATCATCCCTCTCATTTCAGGCCTCCACGCTCCCCGCCCCCTTCTGTCTCCTGCGTCCTTGATTGTTTTCCCCGCCCTGATTGTTTCCACCTGTGTCCCCTTTACCTGTGTATATATTGTGGTAGCTTCCTCCTGTTCATTATCAGTTCGTTGTCTTACTATGACCCACGTTCCTGATTACCTCACGGACTTCCCACGGATCTACCTCATTGATCACTTGCTAGTTTTCCTCGAAAGAGTATATTTGTTTTCCTTGTTTTGATTACTGTGCAAAATTCCAGTAAAGTCTTTATTTTTTGAGAACACTATCTGAGTCGTGCAATTGAGTTCATGCCTCAGAGTCTCTCCTTGACAGTACGAACTGACCATTAAAATGAACTCAGCCGACTCAGACCAGCTAAAGAACGCCATCCGCTTTCAGGGCCAACGTCTTGGGCAACAAGAAGAGCAGATGGTCGCCATACAGCACGGAGTGCAGCACCTATCCAACAGCCACGGGGAACTACAATCATCGGTGACAACCCAGGTGAATCTGCTGGCAGCTGAGGTCCAGCGTGTGCTCACTCACCTGCAGGCTGCTTCTCCTCCCACGACTCCCCCGGTTCCGGCGGCGACCGGTTCAGATCCCAACCGGTCTACTGAGCCGCACAGTACTTCCATGCGTCTGGCTCCACCCGAAAAATACTCCGGAGACTCGGAGGGCTGCCGGACGTTCATTGTGCAGTGTGAGTTACACTATCACCACCAACCGGCTGCTTTTCCCACGGACAATTCAAAAGTGGCTTTCATGATCTCCCATCTCTCCGGCCGAGCAGCAGCGTGGGCTACGGCAGAGTGGTCCCGAGGCTCCCCCATCTGCGGGTCTCTGGAAAACTTCATAGACACTATGAGAAAGATCTTCAATCAAACCACGCCGGGCAGGGAAGCAGCTCGGGCTCTGATTAAGCTGAAACAACATCAGCGGAGTGTGGCTGACTACGCCATCGAGTTCCGGACTATGGCAGCCGATGGCGGCTGGAACTCCGCTGCATTGTTTGACGCTTTCGTCAGCGGTCTCTCGAAGTCCCTACAAGACCAGCTGGCGCCTCTCGATCTGCCCGCTGACTTGGACTCTGTCATATCCATGGCAATACGGATAGACAATCGTTTGACGGAGAGGAGAAGGAATAAATCCAAGGATGCGGTTGATCCGCCTCCCCAGAGGAGACGCTCGCCGCTGGATACTACTTCTTCTTGGAGGCCCCGTCACCCCTCACCGGCGTTCCGGACAACAGCGCCCCCTGGCTCCGTGGAGGAGCCAATGCAGTTGGGCCGCGCCAAGCTTTCGATGGCAGAACGTCAGCGTCGATTAAAGGAGGGTCTGTGCTTCTACTGCGGGCAGCGCGGACATCCACAAGCGGCTTGTCCGGTAAAAGAGGAGGCTCACCAATAAAGAGGAGTACGTTGGTGAGCCGGATCTCTTCTTCTGACTTTCCTCCTCGCACCCTGACCCGCATCCAAGTAAAAATCAGAGACAATGTGGTTACTCATGGTGCACTCATTGACTCAGGGGCAGACGAAAGTCTGATGGATTGGGGTTTAGTTAAAAAATTGGACATAAAAACTAAACCTCTACCCCAGCCTCTTGAAGCGAGTGCTCTCGATGGGCGGCTGTTGTTTAAAGTGACTCACCAAACAGAGCCTTTAGAAATAAGATGTGATGATAACCATCACGAGACAATGTCATTTCACTTGTTTAATTCAGCCCAACATCCACTCATTTTGGGGTTTCCCTGGTTGAAACTTCATAACCCTCACATTGATTGGCAATCTGGGAGGGTGGAGAGGTGGGGAAAGAATTGCAGAGATCACTGTGTTAAGCAGGTAGCGGAGATTGACAGAAGAGGTAACACTGGGAGGGTTAGGCAGGGAACTATCCCAGAAATATATTTTCCTGATGTTCTTTCAGTCCCTTCCTGCTACCACGATTTAAGTGAAGTATTCAGTAAATCCAAGGCTCTGACTCTTCCGCCTCACCGCCCCTATGACTGTGCTATCGACCTGATTGCTGGGTCTACAATTCCTAAGGGTCGACTATATGCTATTTCAGGACCTGAGAAAGAGGCCATGAAGGACTATATTGATGCCTCCCTCAAAACAGGCCTTATTCGCCCTTCCTCATCACCAGCAGGAGCGGGGTTTTTTTTTGTTGGGAAAAAGGATGGGTCTCTTAGGCCCTGTATTGACTACTCGCATCTCAATGACATTACGGTTAAGAACCGGTACCCCCTTCCTCTCATCTCGTCAGCCTTCGAGCAGCTTCAGGGAGCCAAGGTTTTCACCAAGTTAGACCTGCGTAATGCTTATCATTTAGTCAGGATCAGGGAGGGTGATGAATGGAAGACGGGTTTCAACACCCCTTCAGGCCACTATGAATACCGTGTAATGCCATTTGGATTATCAAACGCTCCTGCTGTGTTCCAGGCTATGATCAACGACGTGTTGAGGGAGTTTCTGAACCGTTTCGTTTTTGTATATCTGGACGACATTCTGATCTACTCCCCTGACCTTGACACCCATAAACAACATGTCCGCCAGGTTCTACAAGAGCTGCTCAAGAATGGGTTGTTTGTCAAAGCAGAAAAATGCGAATTCCATGCAGAGACAGTCACTTTCTTGGGCTTCATCATTTCGCCAGGTCAGGTTAGGATGGACCCAGAGAAGGTTAGCGCAGTAGCTTGTTGGCCTACCCCTGACTCTCGTAAGAAAGTGCAGCAGTTTTTAGGCTTTGCAAATTTTTACAGACGTTTTGTGCGGAGGTTCAGTGCTATTGCAGCCCCTCTTCATGTCCTCACGTCCCCTCAAGTGCCTTTTTTGTGGTCTCCTCAGGCTGAGGAGGCTTTTTCTCGGCTTAAAGGAATGTTCACCTCTGCTCCCATACTCACCTTGCCGGACACCACTTGTCAGTTTGTGGTAGAAGTGGATGCCTCCAACGAAGGGGTGGGAGCGGTCCTCTCCCAGTGACTACAGAAGGACAACAAACTTCACCCCTGCGCTTTCCTGTCCAGGAAGCTCTCCCCAGCAGAGAGAAATTACGACGTGGGAAACCGTGAGTTGCTGGCCGTGAAGCTGGCACTGGAAGAGTGGAGGCATTGGTTGGAGGGAGCCGAGCATCCTTTCGTGGTTTGGACCGATCACAAAAACTTGGAATATATAAGAAAGGCCAAAAGACTGAACTCCCGCCAGGCTAGGTGGACCTTGTTTTTCAACCGTTTTGACTTTGTTCTTTCCTTCAGGCCGGGGTCTCAGAATGTCAAGCCTGATGCTCTGTCCCGTCTGTTTGACCCTGTGCCTGCAGTCAAGGAGCCGGAACCCATCATCCCATTAAACCGGGTGGTAGGAGCGCTGACTTGGTCAGTAGAGAAGGAGGTAATACGAGCCAATGCTGGAGCTCCTGCACCAAGGGGTTGCCCGCCTAACCGGCTTTTCGTTCAGGAGGCCGAGCGACCACAGGTGATCCACTGGGCTCACACTTCGCTGCTCACCTGTCACCCTGGAGTCAAGAGAACTATGTTCATCATAAAACAACGTTTCTGGTGGACATCCATGGAGAAGGAGGTGAAGGAGTATGTGGAGGCGTGCCCTGTCTGCGCTCGAAACAAGACCTCTTCCAGGGCGCGAATAGGACTATTACAACCACTCCCTATTCCCAACAGACCCTGGTCAGAGATCTCCATGGACTTCGTCACTGGCCTGCCCCTCTCTAGAGGTAAAACCACAGTTCTTACGGTAGTGGACCGTTTTTCTAAAATGACACATTTCATTGCTTTGCCCAAGATGCCCTCAGCGAAGGAAACGGCTGAGGTCATGATGCATAATGTGTTTCGGCTTCATGGTTTCCCAAAGGATATTGTCTCCGACCGGGGCCCCCAGTTTGTGTCACGCTTCTGGAAGGAGTTCTGCCGCCTCATCGGTGCCACGGTCAGTCTCTCGTCAGGATACCATCCGGAGTCTAACGGCCAGACAGAGCGCCTAAATCAAGAACTGGAGACCTGTTTGCGCTGCTTGGTGTCCCAGAATCCATCCTCCTGGAGCGAGCACCTCACCTGGGTTGAGTATGCGCACAACATCCTCCCTACTTCTGCCACGGGCCTGTCTCCATTTCACTGTGTTTATGGCTACCAGCCGCCACTGTTCCCAGCCACGGAGAGGGAGGTCACGGTCCCGTCTGCCCACGCGCTGGTCAGGCGTTGTCGGCGCGTGTGGGCTGCGGCTAGGAAGATCCTCTGCAGGAATTCACAACTGGTGAAAAGAGCAGCAGACCGAAAACGCCGACCAGCTCCTGTATACCAGCCAGGCCAAAAAGTCTGGCTTTCTACACGAGACCTTCCCCTCCACGTACTCTCCCGTAAATTGGCTCCCCGGTTTGTGGGTCCTTTTCCCGTCACCAAGGTCATCAACCCGGTTTCAGTGAGACTACGGCTTCCCAGGTCCATGAAAGTACATCCCACCTTCCATGTAGGGAAACTAAAACCCTTGAAGGAAAGCGCTATGGTTCCCACCGCCAAACCCCCCCCGCCCCCCCGGATGATTGATGGAGGTCCGGTTTACACCGTCAAGAAGATATTGGCTAGTCGGAAAAGGGGTAGAGGGCGACAGCTACTGGTTGACTGGAAGGGTTATGGTCCTGAGGAGCGGATATGGATTCCTTCCCGCTTCGTCATAGATAAAAGCCTCATTGAGGATTTTGACCGCCTCAACTCAGAGGAGCCTGGGCCGTCAGGAGCCGTCCCTAGAAGGGGGGGTACTGTCATGTCTAGGAAACTAATAGTGAAAGTGTATTCTTTATGTTAGTTTTGTCATGTCCCTTTGCCCTGTGCTTTATGTTTATTCCCTTAATTAATCATCCCTCTCATTTCAGGCCTCCACGCTCCCCGCCCCCTTCTGTCTCCTGCGTCCTTGATTGTTTTCCCCGCCCTGATTGTTTCCACCTGTGTCCCCTTTACCTGTGTATATATTGTGGTAGCTTCCTCCTGTTCATTGTCAGTTCGTTGTCTTACTATGACCCACGTTCCTGATTACCTCACGGACTTCCCACGGATCTACCTCATTGATCACTTGCTAGTTTTCCTCGAAAGAGTATATTTGTTTTCCTTGTTTTGATTACTGTGCAAAATTCCAGTAAAGTCTTTATTTTTTGAGAACACTATCTGTGTCGTGCAATTGAGTTCATGCCTCAGAGTCTCTCCTTGACACAAGTGGAATGGATTTGATAGTGAAGCACTGACACAGCGCTCTACAAAGTGCGGCGAGTGGATAGACCAATTCACGGACTTTCCACATGGTAAAAGTGGGGGGGTCTAAACGAATCATTTGAAAAAGTGGGGGGGGGACTTGTCCCACCCTCATATAATGGCTGCGACGCCCACGAGTATACCTCAACAATGGAATTATGATCAGTGGAAATGGCCATGACATGTGACCTTTAACATTTCAGTCAGAAAACTAATGTTGGAAATGTTTATTAGAAACAGCATATATTTTGAGGTTGTTCTCTAGGCCTGGGCCACACATAGAACATTGAGTGATGATTATATAGAATTGTGACTAAACCAGTAGCAGCAGCAGTAGAGGCAGACAAATCTTGCAGCGTTATAGTTGCAGATTTAGGAGAATGTGTTTGGTTGGCTGTAAGAGGGGCAACGCGAATTTGTGTAAATGTATCATTGGCGCTCAAGTTGACTGCCTGAACTGGCTCGCAGGCTTCAGCCCCATTTGTAGTGACTGGGCCTTTTCTCTGTTCCCTCTCAGTGATGCAGATCAATAATCTGATAGAGTTGGTGGAGCTGCAGGACGCACACCTGAACCTGCTCGCCCTGCGGCAGGAGTTCCAGCAGGAGCGGGAACGGAGCGGTGACGACTCCCCCGTGGAGCTCGCAAAGAAGGAAAAAGACCTGAACCTCCTCTACGGAGAGCTAAGGAACAAGATCAAAACCATCGTGCGCGACTCCAACTCTCTTCCCTCTGGAAACAAGGAGCTGCTGGAACCCGTGGTGCGAATCATCCAGGAGGAGGAGAAGAGAGCGGAGCAACCTGGAGGACTTCAGGACAGCTGGAGGGAGGCGTGGAGGGAGGCGGTGGGTGAGGGCGTGAAGGTGAAGATTGGGAGCATCGAACTGGAGCAAAAAGAGAATAACCTCTCCTGGTTGGCGGTTCACCTGGGGCTGCTGGGTAAAACCATCCTGGAGGATTTGGAGAGTGTGAAGAAGGATCTGCGGTGGTCCTACCCGCCCAGCTTTAAGGTGTTCAGTACATACGTGAGGAGCTACCACAGCTGCGTCGGGCAGCACCTGAAGAAGCTGGAGCCGCAGGTGACGGAGGTGAAGGACCTGTACGCTCTGCTCAACTGGATCATCAACGGATACAAGAGGTCAGTAGAAGAGAATCTGTGAATTTTATATCAATGGTGTGGATCTGATTCTGAAGATGTATGTGAGCTATTACGGCCCCTACACGGCGGCGTGCGTTGCTCCCCAAACAGGCGAAAACCTGTTTGGGGAGTTTATATCCAGTTTCACCCACTGTCTCTGCCACCTCCCTCCATGCCTAACTCCTCTGGTTTGTATCCTGGTAGGTGAACAGGGACTGGTCATAAAGCACCGGGTGATTCCCTACCGCTACGATTATTTTCTCCTCCATTTTTTGGCATATGAGGAAATTAACTGTGTCTGGCTCTCCCAGCATACACGCGGTTTGATTGGCTAGCGCTTGTACTGGCAGATTTGCATAAGCGGGATTTGATTGGCTGACGCCTCTGTCGAAGCGTCAAAAGTAGAACATTGCTCTACTTTTGCAGCGAGCACCGCGAGAGAAGCTACGCTTTGCACCCACAATGCAGTTCGGCGAAATGTGACGTCACCCCATTAATAGTGAATGGACAGAAGCGTTGAAGAGTCAACGTACGCCGCCGTGTGTAGGGGCCGTTACAGTTACGGCCCCTACACACGGCGGCGTGCGTTGCCGCTTGGCAGTGGGCGTATCTTGAGCTTGGGGAGTTTACGCGAGCAACGCGACCAACAACCAATCACATGAATCTCTCCTGTCAATTGCATAAAAGGTTTTACATGTCACACTTTACATGATGAACATTTATGACATTAATGTCTATGGTGCTATTTTACGCAACATTCCATGCTGGCTAAATACTGTCTATGTCTGCTAGCTGTCCATTCAAACGAAGTACACTGGATATAACTCCCCAAACAGGCGAACACCTACCAGTTTCACCCACTATCTCTGCAACCTCCCTCCATGCCTGGCTCTTCTGGTTTGTATCCCGGTAGGTGAACAGGGACTGGTCATAAAGCACCGGGTGATTCCCTACCGCTACGATTATTTTCTTCTCCATTTTTTGTTATATGAGGAAATGAACTGCGGTCTGGCTCTCCCAGCATACACGCGGTTTGATTGGCTAGTGCTTGTACTGGTAGATTTGCATAAGCGGGATTTGATTGGCTGACGCCTCTGTCGAGGCGTCAAAAGTAGAACATTGCTCTACTTTTGCAGCGAGCACCGCGAGAAAAGCTACGCTTTGCTCCCACAATGCAGTTCGGCGAATCATGACGTCACCCCATTCAAAGTGAATGGGCAGAAGCGTTGAAGCGGCAACGCACGCCGCCGTGTGTAGGGGCCGTTACACTTAAAGGGGCCCTATTATGATTTTGGGGGTTTTCCCTTTCCTGTAGTGTGTTATATATGTTATAAGGACATTGGCGTATATACAAAAAAGTGCAAATCTCTTGTGAAAAATCTTTTATCAAACTAAGCATCTCGCAGCTCTTATACAGTATACTGCATTTTCTTAGAAATAAAAACAATTCTATTCTGCTTTTTGTCTTTCTCTAAAGCATTATTTAGTGGTTATCTTTCCCAAACATGACAAAGTTCTGGTGAGATCTGAAGAGATTATCACTTGGTATCTTTCTTTCCCCTGACATGAAGCAACATGCCTTCAGCATTCTTTAGTGGCAACAGATTTCATCACATGTTTTTAAACGTTTCTTGTTCTCTCCGGGCAGTGAGAAGATCATGGGAGGTGTCTCCCTGCAGCCAGAGATGGAGGAGGAGAGCTCTGATCTGCAGCTGGAGGAAGACTTTCTCAAGAAGCTGAAAGACAAATACTGCTGTAAATTAAAGGTGAGGAGCACCACGTCGGAGGTCATGTTGTCCATCATCTTTCTGGGATTTTTGGGGCATCATATATTATATCTGTAATTTTAGACATGGCATTTGTTATTTTCAGGCATCGGTATTACTCCATTAGAGTTCAAGTAAACAGGCCTTTCAGTCATTCATATTGAGAAGTAAAATGTTTATTTTCTGTGCATGACAACAAAACTATTCTGCAAACCATAGATCACTTGTACCTCGACCTACATCAGGGTAAACTCATGATGAGTTCATGAATTTTACCAAGTGACGTTTTTCTGAAGTTTCAAACCTTTTTGGTGGGCAAAAACACATAATCTAGAAATACATTGGGAACCAAAAAGCAAATTAAAATAACAAAAAACTGTATTAAAAGTCAACATCCAAGATTTCATTTTTGCTCACATAGCAGTAGCAAGTCCAACCATTGATTGTAAACAGAAGTGTTTGTTTTTTAATTTTGAGGGGTGGGCTGCCCTCCAGTTTGGACCCTTTTTCTTTAGCCTACAAAATAAAAGCACAAAGATTTGGAGATGGAAAGACACGTAACCAATGTATCTGATCTTTACCCTCCTATCGTGGCGCAGTCAGTGGACACAGCAATATACTGTAAATAGATAATAATAATTGAGTATGTTTGCAGTCACTGAAAGAAGTTGAGGTAACATAGAGTCATTTTCAAACAGGAACTAGCCCCTTTATGCTGATAGTTTACCACCTCCTCCACCTTTTGTCTCCACGTGTTCGTTTCTGCAGGAGGACATAAGATGCACCCTGGACAGAGTCATTGAACAAGAAAATAAGACAATATGGAGGGACAGAAAGACTCCAGAGAAGGACGAGGGCTTCCTCCACTCTCAGTTTCCCATGGACATCTGGACGGTAGGACAATATGTTTTTATAAATATCACTCCGTATCTCATCTTATAAGTCATGTATATTAATTAAAATATAGTTACAAAAAAAAGAAAATAAGTAACAGATATAATTCATACTTTAAACATAGAAAAAATACATACATTTAAATACATATATACAATGAATACATAACATATGAAAATGTTTTTATTTAAAACATATTTAAAAAGAGTAAATACAATATTAATATTTGATAAATATATTATTGGTCTCAGAATATATGGCTTAATAGGATAATGTTTCTTTTTTGGAGAGTTTTGTGTGACATTGTTGATTTTCTCTGTTTAAAAAAAGTGATTGTGTTTATTTTTGTTACAGATTATAATTTATTGTATTTTTATCTAAGTAAATAAATAATAGTATTAATGAAAATATTGGGATTTATTCATCTGTGCATGTTGCACTGCAGCGATTGACCCATTTGACGGCAGCAGAGAGCTTCATAATTACCTCATTGTTTTAAGTATCTGTCTTAAGCTCTATACTTTTGTGTTTCCTGCAGAATTTGAAGGGACTTATTGTATGCTCTGCTGCGATCGATGCTCAGCTGAAACAGAAAGTGATCTCTTCCTGCCTGCAAGAGCTGAAAGACTTTCCCAAGAGGTTTGTTAACACAGAAATACACAAATACTGTATGAGCACTTCAATTTAAATTACTTTATTTTAACAAGATCAACTGAGTCATTGTAGTAAATGTTGTTTTTTACAGCACTTTTGACCCCTAGGCTATTATAGTAAACTTAATGTAAATTCTACATTAATGATGGATTAAAGAAACGTAGAAATGTGTGTTAACTATCCAAAACAAACCAAAAACAGGAACCAGCCCTTCGTGCAATAACCACACTTTTGCAATATGAGAACATTTCCTCTGCCTGATTTATGACTAAGACTGTTTAACACGCGAGACCCCACCTCGATACAATCAATCATTTAAAAAAGCCTTTAAAGATCATGTAGACATTAAAGTCCATTTAAAGTGTGTTGTTTAAAGCCCTTGTAGTTGTCTTGCAGGCTGAACACATGTCTCTTCTCTCCACAGATTTGAGGCGGGGTTCAGGCTTCACTGCAGCGCTCTGCAGCCTCTCTGGACAGAGTATCAGATTACATACATCAACAGCTTCACAGCTTTACAGTAAGTCACATGACTTCCTGACATTACCCCCGGTAGGCATCATGCCAACATGCCTTGACAAAAGCACAAACCTGCCACCAGAGGAAAACAGATGATTTCCTGTTTTAAAAGTACTCTTAATTAATGTTTAGGAGTGTATTTGTTTTTTACATTGGTGCTTAACTACTAGAATAACATGAAAAACCTCTGGGCTGTTTAACCTTCAAAATAAAAGCTCAAATTGGTACATTTAAACATGTTTATCGGTTTTTAAATAGTAGATAATACACCTTCAATGAATGAAATCCCTGCAGGTAAAGTAATCATTTTCTCTCTCATGTGATAAGGACTTAGGCAGATTTGAAAAAAAGGATTTGGAAGGAACCTTTTCCAAGTTCCCAAGTTATACTTAGGGGTTTGAAAACAAGGTTACCTAAGTTCATTCACAGTATGGTGTTAATACTTTTACTTGAGTAAAGGATCTGAATAATTCTTCCACTTCTGCATGTAACTGGATCCACGTTCAATACTGTACTCTACTTAACATGTATGTGCTTTGATTTGAAAGTCACCCACAACATATTTTATAGTGATTTGGACCAAAAAATTATCTAAATATCTGATTATATTATATGTTAGTTGCTTTGCTTTAAACTAAGGATTTTGCAGCTTCTAAAACAGCAAACACGTGGTTAAACTGCACAGAGACTCCAAAGACGATCAGAGCTTTTGTTTGGATGATTCATGTCTGAGCTATTTTAGATTCAGATAGAGTACCGTCTCTTTAACACACAGAGGCTCACCACAAACCCACTTAAAATAAGGGCTTGCCATTGTGAGATTTGCACGCCTTGGAAAGAGTTTTGCCCCACGTGATTTCGGGGAATCGGGGCTGCGAGTGAGAAACGCTCTGGTTTTATAAGAGGGTAGAAAGATAAAGTAGAGCAAGCTGAACCTCTAAAAGCACCCAGCTGCTATTTGCAGTCTCGAGACAGCAAATGCAGCTTCGCTCTGGTTTATTTAATGCAATTGTAAATGTCAGGAGCAGAGTGTGTGTACAGATGCAGAGGAGATGCATACATGGAGAGACTTTTAACCTTCTCTGCTTCAGATTATATGAAGTACACATTAGCCAAAGAGTCTCTACACCCTTTACAAGTCAGTAAAAAACAGAACAGAAAACATACAATATAACATGGGAAAGTACACACAAATCTGTCACGTCATAATGTTAATATGACAGCAAGGTGGAGTTTAGGATTGTGGAAAGCTGACATTTTACAGTTTTAGATAGCAATGTGAAAGGATTAAAATATCATTTTCATGAGTATGTTTGTCAAACTACATTGTGTTTTTATTGCGTTTAAATAATATTAACAATCATTTTTAAGTGATCCCGATTCAACAACTTAATATAAACTACAAAAGTTTATCCAAGTGGTTCCCAACACGATGGTCCAAACACTTCCAAAGGATTACAATTAAAGGGAGAGTAAAAAATCAGTAGACAAACTAAGGTCAGCTATTTCATTACAGTCACTCAGTCAATGCTGTTTTTCCTCCTGCAGGCAGCACATGGAGGGATACCGGGACACGTGTCCTGCAGAGGTGGAGGACTTAAAGAAAGAGATTAATGGGCTGATCTTCAGGCTCATGCAGGGGCTGGAGGTCCAGTTCAAAGAGGACGTAGAGGTACGATCACAGTACTTTATATCACATGCATGTTATCAAATTACTGCCTGTGTTGCAGCACCTCTTTTCCCCCTCTGTCTGAAACCAGAGCCCAGTCTGCTCTGATTGGTTAGCCAGCCGGCTCTGTTGTGATTGGTCAACCGCTTAGAGATGTCCCACCTCTTAGCCTATCACGTACAATGTGTTGGAGCACTAGCCGAAGTGCGTGTGTTACATAGTGATGTCATTATGTTACAGAAGTAGACAAAGGAGTGAAAGGGAGGCGTTTCAGGCGGGTAGGAGAGAAACTCCCTATGGAGGGAACACAGGGATTTGGGCATTTGCAGACCATTTGCATGCACAAAAGCCGATATCACACAATACAAGAAAGGGAAAACCACGTCTCTTTGAACAGACGTCCTAATGAACAGAAAGAAGAACTGATGACCCCCCTTCAACCTGTGGAGAATAAAACAGTTAAAGCATTATATAGTAAGATTTATTTTTCCCGCTTCAAACCTGTTTTCTGATCTTTTTTCCAGCTGTATCTGAGGAGAATGATAACAAGGAAGTGGCTCACCGACGATGAAGACTTTAAAAAGCTTTCCAGACGCACGGAACTGCTCTCTAAGCACTGCGCTCTCATGCGGCCTCCACACAACCAGGTGAGGTCAGGGGTCGATTCCCAGCATTTACCAACCACTTTGTTATCTTAACGTGCCAGCTAAAACAATTTTACTTATCAGTAAAGACCACTGCCTCTTTAAAATGATTGGTTACCTGCCAACGTTTGGATATTGTCTGATACATTTCCCATTTAGCGCTTAGGATTTAGATTTTTGGATTACAAGAAACCCTCTTACATGACTTAAAACAATGGATTTCAGGTTTGGCAACCGCATTTGTGTTTTTTTTACTCTAAGAGTTGTCTAATGTGGAAAAAAGATGCAGACGATCAGCTAAAAGGATGTCTGTGGAGGAAATTCTTATTTACTTACTGGGTCAGCACCTCTTGGAAGTTCCAGTTAATCAGTTTGTGCACCATTGTTTCCAGCGGGATGCAGAAATGATTAAAGAGACAAGGAATACATCCTGGAAAACTTGCACCGATGAATAGGTGGAAGTGTTGGTTATGATCTGATGGTAGTTGGTCATGTGACAGACACATTAAGACACTTTCATTTCCCCATTTACATGCCTCTCCTGTTATTCTGCTACATCACTCCGTGTGTGTGTGTGTGTGTGTGTGTGTGTGTGTGTGTGTGTGTGTGTGTGTGTGTGTGTGTGTGTGTGTGTGTGTGTGTGTGTGTGTGTGTGTGTGTGTGTGTGTGTGTGTGTGTGTGTGTGTGTGTGTGTGTGGTGTGTGTGTGTGTGTGTGTGTGTGTGTGTGTGTGTGTGTGTGTGTGTGTGTGTGGTGTGTGTGTGTGGTGTGTGTGTGTGTGTGTGTGTGTGTGTGTGTGTGGTGTGTTGTGTGTGTGTGGTCGTGTGTGTGTGTGTGTGTGTGTGTGTGTGTGTGTGTGTGTGTGTGTGTGTAGTGTGTGTGTGTGTGTGTGTGTGTGTGTGGTGTGTGTGTGTGTGTGTGTGTGTGTGTGGTGTGTTTGTGTGTGTGTGGTGTGGTGTGTGTGTGTGCAAGCAACAGGACTTTGCCAGCAGGCTGCACTACCACGTGGTACGAGAGTACATCGGCCAGCTGATGAAGAAAAACTTCTCGTGCAAGAACCAGAAACACGAGAGAGCAGCGAGCAAGATCCGCAAGCAGTGGGAAGAACTGAGGGACCTGTTTGAGGACATGGTGATCATAACATTATTGTTTTATGTTATGGTGATACACTCCTTTACTTCCCCATCAACGTGAACAGCATCTTCTGCATGTCAATAGGAAAAAAGTAGTACTTCTTCACCAACTAATATTGGTATTGCACATCTTATATTTAATATTAGAGACAGATTTACTTAAGAATAACGCCTTTACTTCCCAGTATGGTTCAATGCCCAAAAATGCTGGGTCATACTGTGCAGTTTCCCATGATGCGACTGTACAAACATTTGTTGTGTCCCGACTTGGATCAAAATAACTGAGGCGTTATCAGTTTTTAGAAAGTTAACACAGAGCCACTGAATACATTAGTGCAGTGGTTTTCAAACTGTGGGGCGCGACCCCTGGTCGGTCGCGGAGGTACTGCAGGGGGGTCGCGGGAAGATTTTTTAAATGTTATTATTTTCTCCTTTTAGCTTTGTGAAGCACCTTGAGATGACGTTGTTTTTAAAGTGTGCTATATAAATCGAATGTATTATTATTATCAGTGGCGAGCCGTGACTTTTATACCTAGGCCCTCTGACCCCCCTTCCCTCGAAAGAAAAGAAGAGATATTACGTCACAGCGTATACTTCAGCGGAATATCAAAACAGCGGCCCGGGGTGCAAAACGCATCAATGACAGCGTTCTACCACACAGAAGAACACCATTTATATAAACACCTATCATGACAGGGCACCCACAGCCAAGTAACAATTACAAATGAATTAAGTCGGCACGGCGGCCTACATTGAAAAAAGGCCTACCTTTGATGATAAATCACTGAAACACAAAGACCATCCTCCTGTCCTTTTGGATGAAGCACTTGCGGGTCATTCAGCTGATCCTTTGCCACTCCAGTTTATCATTGTAACTCAATCTTGAAAATGACTCGGTTAATAATTTCGCAACGATGTCATCACTATCACTGAAGTGAGCCATCATGAACGAACTTATGCTAATTTTAAATCTATCGATCATAAATCTATCGATCATAAATCTATCGTTTAGATTTATGATTCGAAAATAATAAAAGTAGGGTAGACATGTGGATATTATCCGTCTGAACAACGTGCATTTATCTAACAGGTTCGTTTTCCACAGACCTTATTTCAAGCTATTTTCCAAAATCCTATGGAGAAATCCCACTGCTTTCTGTCGCCGGAATCCGAGCGCAGCTTACTTCCGGGTTTTAGGACGCGTCACTGCACCACTTGCATAGACCTCACAGCGGGCGGAACTTGTCATAAAGTCCGCGAAAAGAAAGCCCGTCCATT
Source organism: Gymnodraco acuticeps (assembly GCF_902827175.1). Taxonomy (NCBI): domain Eukaryota; kingdom Metazoa; phylum Chordata; class Actinopteri; order Perciformes; family Bathydraconidae; genus Gymnodraco; species Gymnodraco acuticeps. The sequence goes on from NW_022990966.1 coordinate 3,512,898, forward strand.
TAGAGGGAAGATATGATTGGTCAATTGTACTGTCATTTGACATTACTCTCTCATTGAGTTACTATAGCGGGCCCTCTGTGAATGTAGAGAGGGACCAACAAGCTCTCCCGTCTTCACAGTAACTCGCAGAGACGGCATTTAACCCTTCACATTCCAACAGAAACTGAACAGGCAGATTCGAAGGATTTATTTCTTTGGAAATATTATTTTACATACAATTAAATCAAGTTATTTTGGTAACACTAATGAAAAATACAACAACAAAAACATATAAAAAAATATTTTTAATGTTTTCAAATATTATTTCTTAGAATATCTTAGGCCCTCACAGAGGGCCTAGAGCAGTGGTTCTCAACTGGTGGGTCGCGACCCAAAAGTGGGTCGCGAACCCGTTTCCAGTGGGTCGCGGATGTGTGAGTGAAGAAAAAAAAATTAGGAATTTTTTTTTTGGAATTTCCAATTACCGACTGAAAAAGTTTGGGAACCGCTGCATTAGTGTTTAAAACTGTTTACATACTCCCCATGACTAATACACTGACCTGTATGTGTGTAATGTTTGAGTTTCCCTTTAAAATGTTTTAAGGAAGTGTTTTTTGCTGTATCATGTAAGAAAGTGCTTTTATTGATTTTTTTATTGATTTCTCTACAGCTGTTTCTCTTACTCATTTACATTATTTTTTATTTTTTAGTACTGTCAATACCGTTTTGACACATCACAATAAACATATTTTTAAACTTGTTACCTGGGGACAGTAAGATATTGAAGTCCCAGAAAGGCTTGCATCATCGTAAAAACAATTTTGTATTCTTAAATTGAATAAATAAAGGCACCAATATACCCTAGTGTCTTTCAGGTTACCCCGGTAAAATTAGTCAGAACACTTATATTAAAAAGAATATTGAAACGTAAATATTAATATTTTTTTTTTTCTGTTTTAGGAGTCGGCTCACGAGTGGCTCTATGATGTCGGAGACGAGCTGAGCATCATCATCGAACAGGAAAACAAGAGAGACATAAAGAACCATCTGGAGACTTTAGTGAAGCATTACCCTGACTTCTGGTAAGGTTTTTTTGTAACTCATTTAAAAAACAAACATGTCACAGTAGTGCACAAAGTACAAATGTGAACTTGAAACTGAGTATAATATGTCCTCTTTAATGTATTCACATGCAGGACCTCTGCATACTGTACATTTAAAATGATTGGTGCTAAACTACCTAATGCACTTTCTAGCACTTTCTAAAATTCATATTCTAAATCAGTAAATTAACTTTTGGTTGGATGCTAACTGCATGTCATGGCTTCGATCTGCACTGTGCACTATGACAAATATTTAATCTAATCTTTATCTAATAATGTGTCGATTAGCTTGATGTCAGAGGGGTTAAAGGCGGGTCTTTCCTCTCACTCAGTCATTTCTTTCAAAACCTGATAAAGTTAAACATACATGGAGGTTACTGAAGTGCAGCAACGCGTCCCTGTGTTGCAAAGCAGAGGTTTTGTTAGGTTACACAAGTCAGACACCACAAAAAAAGGCCTGAGTGAAGACATTAAACCAATATCCTGATTTCAACGCGTAAAAAGTTTAACTGATTCCCCTTTTGGTCATTTTGGAATAACTAAACTAAGGTGCTTCTGTTCACATGGAGAGGTCAGCAGATTAAAGCGGTGCAGGAATTCTCCCATTTGAGACTGAAACATAGCAAACTTGAGTTAAAGTAACCAAAAAAATGAGGAAGTGATGATGAAAAAAGAGCAATGAAGGTGAACAAAATGAGGTGCAAAGTATGCTTTTGTTTCTGATTAAACCAAAAACAGAGAGCACTGCTCATTAACAATAAACCTCTGATGCTTGTTGCAAAGAACCCACAAGCAAAACACATCTGCAAGATTTCATTACACTTCAAAGAAGTTGTCATGTTAAGTCTAACATATTTGAAAAGTAGGAAGTAAAATGTGGATGCAATTTAACATATAGTCAACTTTCATTTAGACTTATTCATATGTTAAACCCTTCTAAAAATGTGTTTTCAATAAGAAATGCTTGATCCCTAAAAGGATTTTATGCAGCATATACTGTATATGGATAGTGCACCAAAGAGACTGTGACTCTCAGGCAGGGCCGGACTGGGACAATAAGTCAGGCCGGGAATTACACACCCAGCCAGGCCACTACCAGTTTTTTGTGCCATTTTGCTGGATTTATTTGTCAATATTTACAGCATTGCTGCCCATAGCCCTCTAGTTTAAATCTACTACCCAAAAATAAACATATGGACAGGGGTTACTATTTAAAAAAATGTGCAAATCTATTTAGGAACCTATGTGAACATATTTTAAGTGGGGGTGGACCTCAAATCCTATAGGGCGGTCTGAGGTTATCAGCCTCTCAGTCTGACAGCAGAGGACTCTCCTCCACCTTATTGTTGAAAAAGCTCCTTATATCCGTTAGCGCAGCTAGCTAGCACCAGATGCTAACAACAACAACAATACACGTAACCGGTGCGCGTGCTTTATCTCACTGCTCGCGCCACACATAACACACACCCTCCCGAGCTTGAATGACACACAGAGACGGGCATTAGTATGATCTGTATAAAAGTGGCCATGTCGGCAGGCCACATCATGTAGACAGCCAGTCACCCTCTGTGAGGCAGAGTCAGACCCACATTTGCGCAGCGTTGCGTTCACAATACATACATAAAAAAAAAAAAGTCCTCAGGCCAGCAGGCCACTTAGCAGGCCAGGCCATCGGGAAACCTCCCGGTCCTCCCGATGGCCAGTCCGGGCCTGCTCTCAGGAGTTCACCAGCAGTGAAAGTGGTCGTCTGCAGACATAGGACTCTGAGAAACACTCCCCCTGTCCTGCACTCTGCTTGATATCATCCCACTCATAAACAGTAACTTGTGGAGTTTTAACATGTTTCACCAGAAACAACAACAAACTCACCTGTTGGCATTTTTTCCCGTTCGTCCACAACATTTTGTTTTCGGATCTGAAAACACTGGTGTCATATCACAATATATTTAACCTTATGACATGTTGAAAGATTGCATTGGTTTCATGTGTATGTTGATAAATGTGAAGTCAATACAAGAGTTTTTTTTATCACAGCAGAATAACGCTCCATTCAGACCAGGCTTCCTCTGTCAGAGTCTCACTCATAAACACTGAACAGTCTTCAACAGTGGAGAAGAATCAAAGTCTTCCCATCAGTGTCCTGCTCTGAAGGAAACATCTGAATTATTCATCATGGGCAACAAAACCAAACTTTTAGAAACAACTAAATAAATTATCCCTGAAAGAACAGCCTTGGTTTGTTCTGGGTGTTTCTCAGGGTCTTAAGTCTGCAGACGACCACTTTCACTGCTGGTGATCTCCGGAGTGTCACACTCCTACAAAAGGGAAAATGTGGATCCAATGCACTGAGTAAAATGTCTAATATATTTGTCTTTTCCTCCACCTGCAGCAAGAAGCACCTGGTTGCTGTTCTGTACTTCAGAGGTCTGATTCGAGGCCGTGAACATCAGCTGATCCTGCAGAAATTCACGGAGCTCAAGAAGACACAAGGCAGAGCAGACGAAGACAAGAGCCACGTTTTATTTCGTGACATGCAGATCCCCGCCAACACAGACTGCTTCTCCCATCTGCCGTTCTCCTGCCTCAGCTCCCTGCTGCCCGACAACTAGTGCAGCAAGGACGGAGGACTTTTGACAGAAACGTTTTTGACATATCGCAAACACGGCCGACTAAAGTAACAAACAGCAACTGTTGTACAGAATCAGGGTCACATTTATTATCAAACTAGACTTGTTACCTTCAAAATGTTATTCATGAACCTAAAACATCTGTTTGGTTTCAGGATATAACTCGGATATTCGTCCTTTTTTATTATTGTTAACGAATTCCACATTAAAACCCAAACAAGCAAAAGCCGTCATGTAAGAACCATTCATACACATTGACTTTTATTTTTTTAAATTGGCACATATAAACATTTAACGTGGCTTACAAATTAAAACGTCTCACACGTTGTACGATCCACATTCTCCCTTCACCCATAAAGCCCAAAAAAATAAATTTCCACTGACATCATCACTCTTTTATTTGAATTCATTTGAAGTTCAATTGTTATACTCACATATTCAAAAACATATATGGATCTAAGATAAATTCAATGCAAATGCATTCTTATGTTCACCATTATCTTCATCATGGCTTGCCAATAGACTACATAGATTGTTTTGGTATTTTTTTAGATTTAGTGACATAAAATATATATAAACTCACCAACCTTATCCTTTGACTTAAAGGTCCCCTATTATACTGTTTTTCATCAATATATTATAGGTCTCAGATATATACAAAACATGTCTCTGAAGTGTTTGGTTCCAAATACCAAACAGATCATTGCAGCATTACCCATAATCCCCTCTGTTTCAGCCCTGTTTCAAAAGTGCTGATTCTCTGTCTGTTACTTTAGATGAAAATAAGGAGCCCCTCCCCACGCCCCTCTGAGAGATATTTGGTTAGAAAGAACTCAATGGTGCTCTAGGAGGAGATCCAGGTGATAAGGGGGGGGGGGGGCGTTATCTTGGTTGGTGATTGGCTAATGGTTACACAAGCCAAAAAATCGTAATGACATCATAAAGTGGGCAAATTCCGATCAGCTCATTTTCAGACAGGTTTTTATATAAATGGATCAGGACAAAAAGAGAGAATCTTTTTTCTTGTGACTTTCAGAATCTCTTTACACAGAGGGGACACATGTTGATGTAGAAGAGACATGAAAAAGTGGATTTTGCATAAGTTAAGTTGACATGAAGTTAAAAATCAATCAAGAAAATAAATCCACTATACAGATTAACATAACAAATGCAGCCTGACAAAGGAGTGAGAAATTGGATGTCTCCTCCAACTCACAGCCAAATGTAGAGAACACATATGTTTCCACTAAAATAAGTCAATAAATGTGACGCATGAACTCCATTACACAATAAGAGTGTATCCAGTATCGTGAGGAACTGCACGATACATTTCTAAGGAACAAACATTTAGCCAACTGGACCGGATCAATTAATTAAAGATTGTGAAACTTTGTGAGAAGCTGCAGATTTGATAAATAAAAAGCAGATTTCAGGGGAGTTTTTCTCAGCAGTGGGATGGGATTATCCTATTGTTGACTTTAGTTTGGGTTTAAAATGTAAAACTGATAAAACTGTAAGAAACCTTTTACATGTGAATGTGTCAAGCGCTGTGAAAACCCAGCAGACTGTCTTTGAGACGTTTAAAGTGTGTGCAAGCGCTCCAAACTCCCTTCAATCTAAACAATTAGGGTTTTCTTTTGTAAAATATGAGTTTTTCCTTTGTTTTCTGTCAAATCTCTGATGTCACATAACCCTGTGTGATGTCTCAAGCAGGAACCCATGCGAAAACGAGCTTAATGTGATTTTCTTTGCACCTTTAATGTATGTATTTAATCGTAATTCTGCTTTCTTGTCTTTGTAAATATGTATGTTTTTTCAGTTGTTGTGACTTTTTTGTTTTTGATTGACTAAAGTTCTCATAATTCCTGACAATTATATGAATATATATATGAAATACTTCAGTAATTGTTTCCCAGTCGGTGTAAAGCGAACCAAAATGAATTACAGAGGAAATTATAATGGATCGACCATGTTTTATCTTTTTTTAATAAAAAATATGAAACTTGTTTAATTAATTTCATGAATCTCTTACGACTATATTTACATGTGAAGAATCTTGGTTTGACATGAGGAAGCTTTTCAACGTTTATGAGTTTTCAGTAAGACGATCAAAGGTACTTTTAAGGACACAAATATATGAAAATCAGTTTATCCATCAGTACATGTCAAATTTAGCAGGAATATGCCACCCTTTCCCCTGATTGTAGTAGGAGTGTCTCTGTGACCCTCAGGAGTTCACCAGCAGTGAAAGTGGTCGTCTGCAGATATAAGAGCCTGCAGAAACGACCAGAACAAACCAAGACTTTTCTTTCAGGGATCATTTATTTATTTGTTGGCTTGAGAAATGTGTTTCTAAAGAGTTTTGTCTCGCTGCCCACGATGAAGGGTTCAGATGTTTCCTTCAGAGCAGGACACTGGTGGGAAGACTATGTTTCTTCTCCACTGATGAAGACTGTTCAGAGTTTCTGAGTGAGACTCTGATGGAGGAAGCCTTGTCTGAGTGGAGCATTATTCAAATGTGAAAATAAAATGTCCACTTAAAATTGTAATGAAGATTATTTTTCACTCAACACTTATTAAACCTATACATTTAAAATGGAAATACACATCAATACATTCATCCTTTTCCACCTCTGGAAACGTTTAAAGTGCACCTATCATGCTATTTTTAGGCAATAGGTCTCAGATATATAAAAATATATAAAAAACATGTCTATGAAGTGTTTGACTCAAAATACCAAACAGATCACCCATTCTAGCCATGCTTCATATCCCTCTATTTCACTTCCTGTTTCAAAATGGCTGATTTGGGGTATAAAGCTTTAAAAAAAAAGATTTAAAAAAAAGGAGGCGGCTGAGCTCATGCGGGAGATTCTACCGGCAGATTATGCGGTGATGAAATGCCATATCATGGATTATCAAGGATTATTTCTGAAACAGTATGGAGCTCAAAGGCTTTCTCTCTTGCTGGTTATACCACAAGGTGAGTTCCTTTTTATTTCCTGCTTCTTCACACACATGCTCTGTGCCGTACAGGTTAGCGATGCTAATGTAAACATGCACCGATCATATTACGTCCAAAACAGTCGGGCATTGTTTCTGATAGCAACTTCCCCTTTAAATTGAAATGTAGTTTTCACATTTGAATAATGCTCCACTCAGACAAGGCTTCCTCCATCAGAGTCTCACTCAGAAACTCTGAACAGTCTTCAACAGTGGTGAAGAAACACAGTTTTCCCATCAGTTTCCTGCTCTGAAGGAAACATCTGAACACTTCATCGTGGGCAGCGAGGCCAAACTCTTTAGAAACACATTTCCCAAGTCAACAACTACAGAAATAATCCCTGAAAGAAAAGTCTTGGGTTGTTCTGGATGTTTCTCAGGGTCTTATGTCTGCAGACGACCACTTTCACTGCTGGTGTTAGACTTTTCTGTTTGCTGTATGTATGAATCCGAGGAAGCTCATACTGTATTCAGGTAGAACTAAACCTTCCCTCAGCCATACTGTAAACATCTTATTTCCCATAAAGGCTCCACTTTATAAAATGCGATTGCACTCATGTGGTTGTTGTGGTGTCAGCCTGGTACAGTTTCACTTTCACATCTATTAACTCTGGTTATGATGCAAGTGTGTGCAGCAACTGTTTAGAAACTTGGCTCATGTTGTGCAAAGTTGCACTACAGCTCGACCAAGACAGTTCTTGTGTCATTATGGAAAGATTTTTTTTTTTTTATTTGAAGTGAAAAGGTTATGTTTGACAGAAAGCATCAAAGCAGTTCCTCTTCTTCTTGACATGTTTGTATTGCATCATTGTGAGATTATCACTTTTTCTTTTCAGTGAATATGTTATGACAGAAAAACCCAAAACACTTCCTCTTCTTTTTGAATATCTTTCCTTATAAATGTACAATACATGAAAAAAGAAACAAAAGACATCCACAGAAGTCTTTAAATACTAATTATTTCCTTTATTTTGTATAATGTTTCTTCATGCGGAAGTAAAACAGCAAAACAGGGATTCGTGAGCACACTACTTTGGTTCTGACTGAAATAAATTGACATATACATTTCCAATCAAATGTATGTAACCCATAGGATGAACCCAACTGATTTTGGTCACCTCTTGACTTTTCCCCCTAGTGCCACTACGTCATACAAATCAACAACTTCAGATGCATTGGTTCAATGAATAATAATATTACCATCTGTTTGCATAGTAACAAGTAAACTTGTACTTTGTATATTTGTATTATATTGTATGTAACATGCAAGAAACCACACCGCTCTTTTATGAATTGGCTTCTGCCTTCTCTGTTTTCTAAGGAATTGAAACCTTCTTGGTTTATTTTTAGTATTTAAATGCAGCTTGTGACATGTGCTATACAGTGAGATGTTTTGAAAAGTTAACTTTTATAGTAAAAGTATTGTTGATTTGTGCCTTGGCGAGATGAGATAGGCAGTAATAGAGTTCAACGTGAATTTGTGGAGGATAATCATTGAGTAATTGTTTTAGTGTTGATAGTTAAATCCAAATGCTGAAGATGACATCTGATCATGGGCGTCGCCTGGGTGGGGTAGGCATCCGGGCTTTTTCTTTAGCCCCGGACAAATTCTCCCTCAATAATATAATACATTAACCGTACTTTACCTAGAGGATGGTAGAATTGTAATTTCCCGTGTTCAGTGAATGCAACAGAGGCAACCACCAGACCAATCCGAGAGTTGCATGGAAATAAACGTGTTTTATTCTCCTCTGTGACAGTGTTTAAACTTTAAACTTTCAGCCGCGGACGCGGAGTTTATGAAGATGGACATTAGACATTTTTTTAATAAAAAATACGGCAATTCTCAAGTGGTGGCTCACACAACAACCCCAGAGCCACCACCTGAGCCAGGTGAACAAGGTATGTAAATGTCAGTAAACTTACAAGTTATGTCAACATGTAAGCAAAGCATAAATTATAGCTACGTTGACGTTACTTTGAATCGCGGGGGTAAGCTAAACCGTTAGCAAGTAGCTATAGCTAGCCAGATATATTAAATAAACACTTTGTCATAAAATCTAAATGTTGTGTTTTTTAGCGTTACCTGGTGATTTCAAAGAAAGCTCTCTGGGAAATGTTGACTTAATGAAAGCTTTAGCGCAAGTTCAATAAGGAAGACCTAACTCGAGTCACTCACACGTCACTCTATGGCTCCCTTCCCCCCTCATTAAATATGAGGGCGTCACGCCTCAGCAGCCAATCGCTGCACATGCCAAATGCCTTAAATACCTGCTCTTCCTCCCTGTCAGTTGTCATTGCAGATGATCACACGCAATGGTAGTTGCAATACAATACTGCTTCTCGTGAGAAAAACCGTAAGAAACAAAGCTCAAGATGTCCAACTCGGACAATTCGGAACACGAACCTTCTCTGGAAGTCTCCGATCCCGGTTCGGCTCCCCACAGCGGCTTATCAACAGAGGAAGACTTCCTCATCGCCCGGCTCCTGCAGCAGGGCTTTCCCACAGCCCCAGGCCTCACTCTCTCTCAGCGGCGATAGCTCTCGGACCAGGTCTCCAGCGTAGCTCCCCAGTCCGGGGCAGCAGCTCCAGCCAGCTTCCCAGAGAGCAGGACGAGGCCGCAGCCGCGGAGGTAAAAAAGGGCAGGAAGTCGAGCCCTCCAGGATCCCGTCCCTCTCCAAAAAATCCACCCCTTCTCAGGCTCGCCAGTCCGGGAGCGTCACACACCCCTATGGAGAGTAGCGCGGCCGGCTCCCTGCAATCCCTGGCTAGCTCCATGATAGCTATCGATGCTCGCCTCCAGGCTCTGGAAGACTCCGCCACAGGAGCTTCAACTTCCGTTGCACTCAGGTACTAGTTTTAACGAAAACGTTTGCACTCGACCCTTACACAGGGTTGGGTCGTAACGGAATACATGTAACGGTGTTACGTAATCGGAAGAAAAAGAAAGAAAAAAAAAATCAGTACATTCAGCTGGCGTTACATTTGAAAAAACGAGTAAACTGAGTGCAGTTACTTTCGTAAACCTGAAGTGAATACTTATTGGAATTATTGGTGGAAAGTTTCCTCACAATGTAATATTCATTACCGGCAGAACCGTGTGCACAGCGCTGCAGCGTATCTGCGAGCGAGAGATGCAGCGTGTCCGTGAGGCCCCGCCCCGCACGCAGATGAGAGAGAGAGAGAGTTCTCTTTCAAAACATATTGGAAGGTAGAAACGGAGATGTTTAGATAAAACGTGGAAGATAACGTTTATGTAGCATTTATTTATTGTCGAAATGATGACATTCATAACGGGATCAAATCTAACTGAATGGCCTGCTGCTGCCGAATGCATGGGGCAAGTAACTGGGAAAAGTTTTAAAAGTGATTACATCGTTTCAGATAATAAATAATAACGATAATGTATTCTATTTAGGGGCACCTTTCAAAGCACCCAAGGACACCTTACAATGCATACACTTTTCCAAGGAAAGGTTTTAAGACAGTACAAAGAATGCAGTCTGGGTGAGTTTTTCTTTTTATGTACGGTGCAGATGAGAGAGCTGTCAAGAATGACACTAAAATGTTGTGTTCGTGCTCTTCATAAGCCATTAAAACAGTAAAATACGTGTCTCCCGTTCACCAAAACATACCCATCTGTTATGGAAAAGAAAGTATTCTAAAGAGAAAGAAGAGGAAAAGATAAAAAGAAGATGAAAAGGAGAAAAGAAAAGATAAAAAGAAGAGGAGGGAGGAAGAAAAAGAAGAGGAAAGGAAGTATTCTAAAAGTAACCTGCCACCGGTACCGGCGGGATCGTGGTTAGTTTCCGATGCGCAGAAGAAAAATCTGGCCCACCCTATATTTTACAGGCCCACCCTAAAGTACATTTCTGCCTACGCTACTGGTCCGCACAGCAGCAACAACCAATCACATGAATCTCTTGCCCCCGACACACAAAGCAATAGCAATGTTAAAACTAAGTAAACTGGAAAAAAATAAAAATAAATCCCCAACAGGCGAAAACCTACCAGTTTCACCCACTGTCTCTGCCTCCTCCCTCCATGCCTCGCTCCTCTGGTTTGTATCCCGGTAGACGAACAGAGACTGATCATACAGCACCGGGTGATTCACTACCGCCATAATGAATTTTCCCTCACATTTTTGGAATATGAGGAATTACCTGCGTAGTCTCTCCCAACATACACGCGGTCTGATTGGCTAGCGCTGTACCGGCAGATTTGCATAAACGGGATTTCATTGGCTGACGCTTCTGCCGAGGCGCCAAAAGTTGAACGTTGCTCAACTTTTTGAAGCGAGCAACGCCAGCAAACGCTCCACGTCGCTTCCCAAAATACAGTTCTACTAAAAGTGACGTCACCCCATTCAAAGTGAATGGGCAGAAGCATTTGGAAGCTGTAACGCACGCCACCGTGTGGACGGGCCGTCACAGTGGCTCTGCGCCAGAAACATCAACACATTAAAAAAAAAAAAAAAAAAAAAAACATTCTGGAATATCACCCCTCCACTCCCATTAACATCCCTCAGCCAGCAGCTGCGCTATCTACAGATTCCGTGTTTGTTGACTATCTCCCGTCAGGGCTCTCCCAAGGCTTCAGGGTAGGGGTCCTCCCATCTCCCACAGTGACTTTCGTAGCAAGAAACTTACAGTCAGCCGCTAAAGAACCCAACATAGTTTCCCAGCTCATCGACAAAGAACTTCTCAAAGGACATATAATCGGTCCTTTTAGCTCCTCCCCCTTCTCAGTGTTCCGTTCAAATCCCATCGGAATAGCCACACGTAAATAAAAGGCTGATTTTCGATCTGTCCGCTCCCTGCTCCGGCCCATTCTGCAGCGCCAATAGCATCATCCCTCCAGATCAGTTCTCCCTTCACCATGCCTCAGTGGATAATGCAATAAAGATGATCAAGTTCACAGGGCACGGAGCTCGGCTCTCCAAAGCGGACATTACCGATGCCTTCAAATCATCCCCATTCATCCGTCTCAGTGGAACTTGTTCGGTATTAAGTGGGAGTCCAAACTCTATCTTCGCGTTCGCACGACCTTCGGGTGCAGAAGCAGCCCCCGCATCTTCAATTCCTTCTCGGAAGCGCTCTATTGGATCCTGCTGAACATCGTCAGAATCCCCTCCGTCCTTCACCTACCGGACGACTTCCTCCCCATAAACCCGCCACAGGACAGCTCAGGGATCTCACTGGCCAAGCTTAAACACTGCTTCAGGAGTGAGGTGTCCCTCTCTCCAAAGAGAAAACGTTAGGTCCCGTCACACGCAGTTCTTAGGCATCATCCTCGACTCCATAGACATGAAGGCGTCTCTCCCCTCCGACAAATCGCAGCGCATCCAGGACATCACCAAGTCATACTGCGAGCAACAAGTTATCACAAAACAACAGTTGCTCTCCCTTCTCGGACACCTCAACTTCGCCATGCACGTCATCCCCCAGGGGCGCTCGTTCATCTCCCGCCTCCTGGACGCAGCATCAGCGGTCGACAACCTCCATGACTGCGTTTTCCTAGACGAAGGCTGCCGTTCAGACCTTCGGTTCTGGTCCCTCCTGCTCGCCCACTGGAACGGAATTACTTTATTTTACGATGGCCTCGTGCGTTCCTCTGACTCAATGAGGTCTTCACGGATGCCGCCCATCCATGGGTTTTGGGGGGTTTCTTCCAGGGAGAGTGGTTCGCAGGGTCATGGCCCCGTCAATTCCTACCTCAACCAAGTTCTCACTAAATCCAGCCTATCACCCATATCATACCCGGGGCATTCCTTCAGGATAGGTGCAGCCACCTCTGCTGCTAATCAAGGTCTCTCTACCTCATCCCTACAACAACTAGGACGGTGGTCCTCCTCCACCTTCACAACCTTCATTCGTCCGGACATCAGCGCCGTACGGGCTCCCCAAAGATCTCTCAGACCCTAACTATGGTAGTTATACATATAACTGGTGGTGGCTCAAACACATTCACAAGTATACATGTCTCACTAAGGTTCCCGATATTCAAAACTGCATTCCTGTCTTAATTCCGCGGGCCCCGCCCACAGGGAATAATGTCTCGTCTCACGCCGCAACTACAGGTAACGGGCTTCATCTCCGGCACACAGGTATTTCATTCCCAGGCCTTGCTCAAACGCATCAGTGTAAAATGTATTTCCTGCAGTCCGCGTGGACTCGGGCCACCGTACACTCCGGTGTCAGTTACAAAACAAAGGAAATAAAGAAAGAGTAAATATATATATATATATATATATATATATATATATATATAGCCTGCGAAGTCAGGCGTGGCGGAAGGCCACCGTACACTTCGGTGCCAGTTACAAAACAAAGGAAAATAAATGAAGAGTAAAGAAAAAAAAATATATATATATATATATAGCCTGCGAAGTCAGGCGTGGCGGAAGGCCACCGTACACTTCGGTGTCGTAGCGGAAGGCTACCGTACACTTCGGTGTCAGTTACAAAACAAAGAGTAAAGAAAAAAGATACATATATATATATATATATATATAGCCTGCGAAGTCAGGCGTGGCGGAAGGCCACCGTACACTTCGGTGACGTAGCAGAAGGCTACCGTACACTTCGGTGTCAGTTACAAAACAAAGGAAAGAGTAAAGAAAAGATATATATATATATATATATATATAACCTGCGAAGTCAGGCGTGGCGGAAGGCCACCGTACACTTCGGTGTCGTAGCGGAAGGCTACCGTACACTTCGGTGTCAGTAACAAAACAAGGAAAGAGTAAAGAAAAGATATATATATATATATATATATATATAACCTGCGAAGTCAGGCGTGGCGGAAGGCCACCGTACACTTCGGTGTCAGTTACAAAACAAAGGAAAAAGAATAAAGAGAAATATATATATATATATATATATATATAGCCTGCGAAGTCAGGCTATATATATATATATATAGCCTGCGAAGTCAGGCGTGGCGGAAGGCCACCGTACACTTCGGTGTCGTAGCGGAAGGCTACCGTACACTTCGGTGTCGTGGACGTTGGGCCACCGTTACAAAACGAAACCGCTCGCTCCTCGGCGTAGTCAAGCCCTGCTGGCCAGGCATGCGACCCGCAGGTCGTTTTCAGATAAGACCGGCACTGATTTCGGCAGTCAGAGTCTCAGCATGACCAGTAAGCTCCGGCAGTGATTCCGGCACAGTGTCGCTCATATACGTGTTAATCTATTATCTCTCCTCCCCAGATCACCAGTCACCCCACAAGGTAAGCAACTCAGTTCATCTCAGTATTCATACTTCACTGGTTTTGGGGATTTCATCGGAGCGGTGCTTTCCCTCCTGAATGATTATCCTGCAAACCGGGGGCCTAATCGCCAAACACCATTACATTCTCCTGTTGTACTATCATGGCAATCATTTCATTCATATGACGTGTAAACAATAAATATGTAATTCTTACATCACGTCTCTCCGGTTTGAAATGAAAGCTTTAGCGCAAGTTCAATAAGGAAGACCTAACTCGAGTCACTCACACGTCACTCTATGGCTCCCTTCCCCCCTCATTAAATATGAGGGCGTCACGCCTCAGCAGCCAATCGCTGCACATGCCAAATGCCTTAAATACCTGCTCTTCCTCCCTGTCAGTTGTCATTGCAGATGATCACACGCAACCCGCCTCCACCCCTCTCGCCTCCCGTCTCCTTCAGGACAAAGCTAAACCTTCCTCCTTCAGACTGGTCTCACCTACTCATCACCACCACCAGTGTCTAGACCCCGGGGATTTCATCGGAGCGGTGCTTTCCCTCCTGAATGATTATCCTGCAAACCGGGGGCCTAATCGCCAAACACCATTACATTCTCCTGTTGTACTATCATGGCAATCATTTCATTCATATGACGTGTAAACAATAAATATGTAATTCTTACATCACGTCTCTCCGGTTTGAACTGTCAGTGTTCGACATGAAGCTAGAAGCTACCTTACATTACACAGTTGATCCGGAGTCCTGTCAGTGAAAGTGTTTCATAGTTAGCTTAGCTAAGCATCAACCTAGCACTGACATATATGGATGTTATGTGACGGTATTTCTGAGGAAAAGTCAGCTGAAATGGTGGCATAGTTGCCACTGCTTTACGTGTCAACAGCATGTTTGAACGTATTTGCAGCAGTAAATGTGGCTGTTTGGCCACTGACGTTGCCATAACAACACCTGAATTTAAATGTGCAACCTCTTTTTGTGACAGATTTTTGCATGAAATTATAATTCTTCTGATTGATATTCCTATTGACAGCTAGTTTCTATGTGTACATTATGAGATGGACAGCCAGCTAACAAGCTTTCAGATCAAAGCCAATCCAGTGGGGCTCCTGAAAGGGGGCAAGGGACACTATGCTCCCAAATATTAAGCCTTGACCCCCATCTTAAAATTGATATGATCACAAAATGATCTGCATTGTCGGAGGCCTTTTTTCCTCATTATCCTGTCAAATTGTACAGCTTTCCTTAGTTTTGAATGCAGAAAGATGACTATATTAGAGTATCAAGTGAAAATGACTATATTAAAGTATGAAGTGAATATATTAAGTGAATTACTCAAACTGCATTTGTATAGGAATGATTATGTCCTATTGGCAGATAACTACTCTAACAGTGATATCTACAAGAGATGTACATTTAACTATTTTCAATTGGTTAGTATTAAATTTTGTGACAGTGTGGTGACACTCATTTTAATGAAGACAAATTTGTGTATCTTGAAATTCATTTATTTGACGGAGCTGGAAACTGATTGACTTACATACTTGTTTGTAATTACCTACACAGTCATCACAGATGAGCCAAACAGAGTAGAGGATGAAGAAAGGAGAACAGGAGAAAGGGACACACAAGAAGGAGAAACAACAGACAAGAACGACAATGGAGACAACAATGAACAGGAACACCAGAACAGACAAGAGTCAATGGGTAACATGACTGATTTAGGGACTGCAGATACAGGGCCAAGGCAAGTGAGACATCACTGCTTTCCATCCAGCATGTTTGGCCAGCAAAAGAGATCATTTCAACCGCAAACAGCAAGTGATGAAGGATTATTATTTCCTCCTTCCATCCCTTTTTTCTGTTTAATCTGATTACTAACAACTTCTAATAATTTGACATAGTTTATGATTTAATTGGAAAATAAAGTGTTTTTAAATAATAAACCCGTTTCTGATTCTGATTCTTTGATTTTTGTTGACATATGGGTGTTGAGAGATGTATCCATATCTCTTAATGTTGCTCTCAAAGTGCACAAGATTGATGCTTTTAACTTCAACATTTAAAAAAATTCTTCCTGGGGGACCCCAGAGGAGGTGAGTTCCCTCAAAATAGCACTTTATCTCTGCTTATGTAACTCCGGTGTAGTGTCCCCTCGGCAACAGATCACTCGGAGCTGGTGATTACTTTCCTGCATTTCAATGGACAGCATAAAAGGACACGTGAGCTGGGGTCTGGTGCTCAGATTAGCTATTGATGATCACGTTGATAAATCATATAAAACCAATCACACAAAAACATGTTGCTGTGACTGTGAGCATTAAACAATTAACATTAAACTAAACAAACACAACAGTACGTTATTGTCCTTATAAAATAAAAACATACATTTTGTCCACCGAGATAATACAGGCACCTTACCCTCAAGAAATCCTCACGTGCTATGAGAATCTCCCACAATCCATTGCCGTAACAAAGCTAATGCAGACACACGTTTGTGACACCAGATGGCGCAATTGTGTATGTGCGTGTGGGGAGCAGTGGCGGTTCTAGACCAATTTGACTGGGGGGGGGGCAGTTATTTTCTGAGGGGGGCACAATAAATGCAGGACGAAAAAGAGAACTAGACAGTATGAAGTAATTGCGCATAAGAAAACAATGCAATACAGTTATTGGTATTTGTTTCAGTACACTTATTTATTTCAGATAGATCTTATAGTTATTACTGTTAGCTTCAGCTTAAGTTATAATGCAATGTTTGCACTAACACTATATTTATATAAAAATAAAGGCAATGAACAGTTACATCTCTACTTTACATAAGGGTGTCTGCACAATCTCACATTACAGCAACAAAATCCTGCGGTTTTTGGCAAACCGAGTACCAGAAAATATACATTTAAGACAAAAAAAAAAAAGACTTTTCATTGTTAGGGGGGCTACAGGGGGTCAGAGGTCAGTGTTAGGGGGGCACCGGCCCCCCTAGAACCGCCCCTGGTGGGGAGTCTTGCAGTAGAAAATTCGACTGTAGCGCCGCCACTGTGGGCTAAGCCCCGAATGTTTCCAGGTCCAGGCAACGCCCCTGGTCCTGATAAGGATAATAATGTTCCTGTATTTGTTTATCAATGTAGGCTCTAAAAGCAAACCTTCACCCACAGTCTGAGAAGCTTCTGATGCGTTCACTCTCACAACACACAGGTGCACACCTTAAAATACCACACTATCTCAAAACAGCACCTAACCAACATCCTGACATCAAATGTGTTTTGCATTTTTTGCTCACTTCAGTGTGAATCCTTGCATGAACTCCACACACCTCTGAGCCGTGCTGCCTTCAGGAGCCATGTGTTTAATGCTTCGCGGCTGTTTTCCCCGCAGACGACGCAGAACAAAAGGTAAGAAACACATTTGACAACACAGCATTTTTCAGATTTAAAGTTACTAACAGTGTTTATGGATGACAGATGGTACCAGGAAGGACATTTACATCTGCCAATCTGTTGGCTGTGGCAGATCAAATTCAGCTAACCTGCCGCCATAGCAGACAGGTTTTTCTCACAATTAGGAAATATTATTCAAAGAGAAATAGTCAGAGTTAAGGTTACATTTTATTTTGGATATATTTACTGTCTGGTACCACATACTCAAGTGGCAACATGCGGTTTCAACAACTTGCAATTAAAAGTGCTTTACAAAAAACATTACAAAAAACCTTAAGACAGAGACGGATTGCCTTTGTTTATAATCGGCTTTACGATTTATAGCCATCAGTCACTGGAATATGCTTCCAACTGAGCTAAACACACACTTCCACTTTTTTTTAAAAAACTTTTTTTTGTTCTTTTTTATAAACAAACAACCTAACAGACAGCACAATAGCAGTTGGCAAACAAGTAGGATGACAACAGTGCGATTTGAGTCCGACAGGACAAAAAACAAAACAAAAATAAATAAAACAAAACAAAAAAGGACTGAGACAGGACAAATAAAACAACAACAAAATCAAAAACTAAAGGCTCTGAGTCTAAGTCCATTATTAATAAGGCAAATAAAGTACAAATCAAACAATGTGTATAAATGGAACAAAAAGACCAAACATATCAAATAAAAACACAACACTTGTTGGTCAGTCAGTCACCCACTAATCACAGTTTAACACCGGAGGTCTACTACCCTATTGTACAGAGACATCCGGCATGTCCAGCTCCCGTATATACCTGTAGAATGGGCTCCACATCTTGTGGAATTTCCCCAGGGAGCCCCTCACTATGCACCTTATTTTCTCGAGTTTGGCTGAATTTAGGACTTCTTTTAACCACAAGGTGTGCGAAGGGGGTATTGGACACATGAGCAATATCAGGCGTCTGGCTAGAAAAGTAACAAAGGCTATGTAGGTTGTCTCCAGAGAAGAGAGTGGCCATGTGGGTGGGGTTACACCAAACAGTGCGGTCATGGCATAAGGAGCGATCGGTTTTCCAGTGATTTCTGACAGTGATCTAAAGATTTCAGTCCAATAAGAGTGTAAGACCGGACAAGACCAGAACATGTGTGCATGACTCGCCAGTGCTTGGCTGCATCTGTCACAAGTTGGGTCCACCTCCTTATATATTTCAGAGAGCCTGAGCTTAGTAAAGTGTGTGCAATGCACAACTTGGCACTGAATCAGTCCATGTCTAGCACAAATAGAAGATTTATGTACATTAGCAAGGGCTTTTTCCCAGAGTTCCTCAGAAATCTCCTCCCCAAGATCTATTTCCCAAAGAGATTTAATGGAGTTCAGGGTAACCAAACGAAGAGAATAAATCTGAGCGTAAATACAGATCATCATTCCCTTCAGACTAGGTAACCTAGGCCTAAGGAGTGTGTCTAGTGGTGAATCAGTTGGGTGATTAGGAAACTGAGGAAATCTATTATTAACAAAACTGCGAATCTGTAGATACCTGAAGAAATGTTGCCTAGGTAGTGCACATTTGTCAGATGGCTGTTGGAAATAAGCAAATGTGTTGTGAATATAAAGGTCTTTGAATGTTTTAATGCCTTGGTTAGACCAAATAGTAAATGTGCCATCTACTAAGGATGGAGGAAAAACATGGTTTGTAGTTAAAGGGGCTAATATAGAGTATGTTTGGAGACCAAAGAAACGTCTGAACTGATTCCAAATTTTCAAGGATGCTTTGACAATTACATGTTTAGTGTAAGCAGAGGAGGGGGTCTTAATGGGAGAGTGAGCCAATGCTGAAAGAGATACTGGACTACAGGAAGCAGCCTCCATTTCAAGCCAAACAGGCTGAGAGCGCTGTGAGTCAGACTGCAGCCAGGACTGTATTATTCTCAGATTAGTAGCCCAATAATAGAACCTCAAATTCGGCAGAGCAAGTCCACCCAGCGCCTTTGGTCTCTGTAAAAATTGCTTGCGTATCCTTGGAGTTTTCTTGTTCCAAATAAAGTTCAAAATAATAGTGTCAGTTTTCCGAAAAAACATTTGAGGGAGGAAAATGGTCACACATTGAAATAAATATAGAAATTTGGGGAGTATATTCATCTTGATATAATTAATTCGGGCAACCAGAGACAGATTCAACACTGACCAGCGGTCGATGTCTTCCTGTACGCGGGACAAAAGGGGGGCAAAATTAGCTTTATAAAGGTCTTTAAATGTATCAGTCACCTGGATCCCGAGGTATGTGAAGCTGTGTAGTGCAGTACACACTTCCACTCTTTACAAATAATTATAAAGTTGTACTGATAAATGTGCTTGAATGTATGTTTGTCTGTTTGTATAACTGTAAGCTTCCTCTGTAAAATATCCATAAGACTTACTATTGCTTTCTGTTTATAATGTTCAACCTAAAATGGAGAAAAGGGCTAGCCAGAGGAAGTTGCAAAAGACCAGTCTTATTTCGGTAGATGTATACTGTGATCTGTAATGTTTACCAGCTGCGGCACTTGGTTTGGTTTCAGCCTGTGAGTCTGTGATGTGTCATCATGAATAAATAACCCTTGAAACATTCGTTGTAACAAGAACTAAAGTACAGATAAGGTTTTAGTCATGCGATTTTGTCAATGCAAAAGCGTCACAACGGTGAAAGATGCAGTCACAAAACGTTCCAGATGTGTAGTCAAGATCAAAGTGAAGGGGAGTTCGGAGATGGGTCTGCTATGAGCAGAACAAAAGGAAATGAACCACAACACAAATAGTTACTTTTAGATGCAAATCCTTAAATGCATGTAAAAAAGACTTTGGTTTAGTATGAATGAGGGTAATGCAAAAGTCAGTGGTGTAAAGTGCAAATCTAGCAAGATGTTATTTATTTCACATAAGTAGCTTTTGTTGAGGTTTTCGAAGAAAGCGTTGAATGTTTACCTTCATATTTCTTCACCACAAACACTGTATGATGTGTAATTTCCTTACATACAAAGTCTTATAGTATTTTGCAATCTGGTCAATGATGGTGTTGTCTTGTTGTCCATTACAAATTACAGCACTGGAGTAACAGTACTAGTGATGTTTTTTATTGTATTATGTTGGTCTGTGCACATGACACTACAGTATATTGCACATAATTACATCCAGGGAGAGTTATCTCCAGTCCATCTAACACAACACTAATTGTATTAGACCTAAAACAAAACAAATGTTGTTAGATGAATGAATAATGTGCTTTTTCTTTGCCTGGAAGTGTGTTTCCATCAGTCGAGACCATTCGTCTTGTTTCTTAACTTGTTGCCAGAGGGAAAAGTAAGGACATCACCAGCGTGGGTTTATCCTGTCTCTAGAACATTTAATAATGTTAAGTCCTTTAAATCGTCGGGGAATTTCACTCTTAACCAAACAAAAGTGGCCAGCATTTCCTCAGCTCATCATGTGTTTAAAAAAAGACCAGCTGTGTGTGTGTGTTTCTGAGGGGGGGGGGTTTCCATAGCTCGATCAAGCAGGAGGAGCCTGCTGCTGTAGCTTTTAAAAGACTCACAGCAGCTGAATGGCATCAACAGAGAAGCACTGTAAGATAAGGGTGAGTAGCGTCTGTTGAAGGAAATGACTAACACACTACAAAATATCTTGCTAATGTAGCAAAAAAACTGCTAAAATTGTTGTTAGCTTTTTAACTAGTTTGGTTCGACCGTTATTTTTTATATCAACAAACGTTTGATTATTTACTTTTTGTCTCCATGTATGTTTTCAGAGTGTTTTTCTGGCTGCTGGCACCGTATCTGTTCCAGGAAAACGATGAGGACTGACACATGCGGCATTAGGAACTTCCTCCCCCGTAAAAAGTGGTTCGGGTTCGGCACCAGAAATCAACCACAACCCCCGGCTGTCAACAACAACACCTCCAGCCTGACGGATGGATCCCCCTTACCCCAACAGGAGGAGCCCCAACCCGGTCAGTTTAATACATAAAACAGCACAAGCTAATGTGGCAATAATCATCATTTCGTTATTAACTTAACATTTTTGGGTGGTGGGACTCACCTCTCCTCTATCATGTGCATACCAAGCAAAACATTGTATATTTAGTTTAGTTGTGGTGATTTTTTATTATTATGATACACTGAAGGACTAAGTATTTGGATAGGCTGGAAAATGCATAGTCACAGAACTGAAATTAGGGCTGCTTTCATGTTTTCTCATAAAAAGATATGAAAGTTTTGCACGAGATGAAATACCAGAATAATAGCACAACTTTAATGATCCATAGACTAGAGGAACCATTTATCATGCACATTTATACAGCAGTAATATTAAACAAAAAAATGATATATAATAGTAAAACACAACAAGACTTTCTCATACTTTAGTTACATGTTTCTGATCAGTCTCACATACTTTAACTTAAGTAATTATAAATACAGGACTTTTTCTGGGGAATGTTTTACTGCGACGGTAGTAGGATGGTATTATTTACTGCGACTTTTCTTCCCCTTAGTGATCCTCACATATGAGCAGATGTTCCAGGAAAAACTATTGTCTGAAGCCGGCCAGCTGCTGATAGAAAAAGAGGAGCGTCTGTTTAGAGAGTTAAAGGAGTCAGATGCTTTTACACATCATGAGGAACAAGTAAACCAACTGAAGGCAGACCGCAAGGCCCTGCAAGACCTTGTACTGCAGACTCTGGGACAATCTCTTTGTCTGGAAGAGGACAGCTTGGCGGGTCTGACGTCTGCCGTGAAGGCCGTGATGCAGGAGGAGGACCAGGACTTGCTGTGGAAACAAAGGGATCAGACACCTCCGTCTTGGAGGCCCAGTGGATGGAGAAAGCTGCACGACTCCACACTCCTCAGCTTGGTGAAAGAACGTATGGAAAACCCTTCAACACCCTCTGCTTGCCAGATCAAACTGACTACTATCCAGGCAGACATCACCAACATGGGCAGGCAGCTGAAAGAGGATCTGCTGTCTGTGGTGGGCGGTGTGAAGAGATGCTACCCACAAGAGATGGACATTTGCAATTTTTACTCCAAGTTATACCACCAAACCTTAAGCGCCAGTCTTATGAACATCGCAGACTTTGGTCTGGTGGACAAGGATCGCACTTTCCTCCTGCGCTGGGTGAACGAGTATTATCCAGAGTAAGTCATGGCTTCAATTGTTTGAATAAAACTCCATGATATTGTGTTTTTGTGTTGGTACTGTCACGGTTATCAAGTTTGAGTATTTTCATTTTAAGGGTATTTGAGAATTAAACTTGTAGTTTTGACTCCCAAAAGTCTTTACGTTTAAGGGGTACAAAAAGTAATAAACACAGAGTCCGAAGGGAACGTAGTTATAATCAGAGAAAACATTTTTGATTTAAAAGTGGTCCAAGAAAAGACCCACAAATAATTGAGAACTCTTATATCATTTAGTATGAATCAGTTGCAGGAGTTGCGCAAATCTCAGATTAGGTTTTGTTATACAGTTTTCATTGAGTCACTTCTACACAGTCATACCCTGAAGTTTCCAAACTATTAACCCACATGTCTTTTACTGAAAAAACACTGCCTGTTCTTGTTTTGAAATTAAGAAAATGAAGTCAATATTATGAGAAAAAACTGTTAAAAATGCACAGAAATCCAAACCTTGATGCTCAAGATGTCTCGAGGGGTTAATGAAGGCGTGTGGTGGAGTGGGTTGTGTGTTGGTGTTCGGATCAGGGGGTCGCAGGTTCAAACCCCATGCAGTCAGCATGTCGTTGTGTCCCTGGGCAACACACTTCACCCCAAATTGCTCCTGTGGGGATTGCCCACAGTATTGAGTATGTAAGTCGCTTTGGATAAAAGCGTCTAACAAGTAACATGTAATGAAAGTTGTGATGTTTGGTGTCTGTTTCAGAATCCTTGCAAAGCCACAGCTACACAGCGAGATCGATAGTGGGCCGTTGGGAAAGCTGCTGCCTGAAAGGTTACTGAAATCGCTCGAGGATGAATACCTGAGCAACCAACAGGTGACCTGAGCTGCTGTTTTTGTTGTAGTTTGGTTAGTTTTATTAAAGTGTTATCTTTATTTTACTGTGTAGAAAAGACTGTTTCAGCTTCATGTTGTTGTGTTTTCAGGGTGAGCTGACTACAATAATCTGCCGGGTGCTGGGTGAAGAAAGGGAAAAGTGGAATAAAGGAGAGGAGCCGGAAACAGAGGACGGCTGCTTCTTTAGTCCTGTGGCATACGACATAATTCAGGTACAATTAAACAGTTTTTCAGAGAACAAGCTTTGAGGCGGTAAAAACCGCTAGTCCCGTAGTAGTAGGTGGAGACCAAAATCAGATCAACAAACAGAGTGAATATTGGACACAAACTCCTAAACATTTTTTTGTATCTTAATGAGGGATCATGTTGCTCTGAATCTGTCAATGTTGAAATTGGAATGCTAACAAGTGTGTCAACTTATATAGTTGATAATATGTCAAATGTGAGCTAGCAGATTGATTTGGCTGCTCTCTGGTGGCTGAAAACAATACGTTGTTATAACGGTATCAATATAAAAAGCTTCTATCTTCTGTTATGTGGATTTGACAAGAAGTTTGAAATAGGTGTTTGCCATGCATCATGTCATGCGCTTCTTTTGAGCATAAGAGAACAAAATGTAAAAATATAATATTCAACCATATCCTCTGTTCTGCCGTTTAGACCTTGAAGAAGTTGTAGCTTGTCAGAGTACTTTACAACATAAAGTTTTCCCAGGCAGTTTTACATATTGACCAAACTGGAGAAAAACAAACAGTTTTAGAAAAAGATTAACAGTGAGTCAGGGTCTAAGTTATTTATAGAAAGTCCACTCAGTCCAGTTTTTAGTTGGTTTGACTGTTTGGGAGAATTAGGCTGTTGTTGTTTTTTAACGTTTGTCATTAACCTGAATCCTCCATCTGTGTTTAGCTCATCAACGGTAAGGTGACTTCATCTACAAAGGTTTTGGGAGATCCGCACAAGGCCCAGAGAATAACGTGCCATATATCAAAAGATTTAATGGACCGGTAACAAGACTGATGATTATCTTCAAAATATTTTGTTTACAAAAGCTTTTTTATCTTGTGTTTGATAAGCACAACAATAACGAAGTGAAAGTAAAATGTTTTTTTTATAACCTGTGCAGTTACAAGAGCTTCCAAAGTGACGTCATAAAGCAGAACAAGGCAAACAGCAGGTCGTTCATCAAGGCCAACCTCGACTGTATCAAACAGTTCAGGTACGTTTCTGACATTCACGCATTGTAGCGTAGCCTTCATGCTATCACAATAGAAATGTAAGCTAATGTGACTTATTTGCTCTCTCTGCAGTGAAGTCCTCAATAAGGAGAGACATCTGTTCACAGAAGATGTGAGGAAGAACTGTTTGCGTGTTCTGACTGACATGAAACAATCTGCCCACACATACTTATTACAACCTTTGCACGAGCGCCTCAAGGTAAGATTCTTTATTATTGTCAACAAATATTGTGGGAAAAAAACAAATCAACAATGCATGTTCAACGTACACATATGGCCTGTGTACTAAAGCCTGAATTATCATCCTTCCTATAGAGCCATAATGTTGGTCTAAAAGCACGGTGACAATGCCACATCCACAACATATTTTGTTCATTACCCAAACACACATGTCATAGTTTAGTTTGACAAAGGGAACCAACTTATGCACTATTTCCTCGTATTAGATTGTTAAACCTTCTATTTTAGGTGACTTTTAATGATTTATGCATCCAATGGGCTTGGGGTTATTGCAATGGAAAAGTTATAGATGGGCTAACATATATTTTGGCACCAAACATAGGAGTTGAAATCCTATCCTCCTGTAACTGTATTCTCTGCCACTGTGCATGGAAGTGTTTCCTTTCTAATGCGTCATGGTTGGTCCCACACAGCCGCAGTACCGCAAACTGGGAACCAGCGACTGGCTGCACCAGAGTGAGTTTAAGGAGCTGCTGGACGGCATCAACAAAGAGGGTCAAGATCTTCAGGGTTCAACTGAATCCTGTCACAAGGTAGACTGAAGAAAGCATGAAACACACATTTCAATTCATGTAGACTTTAGATTTATAAACATTGTGCAAAGTATGCTATAGTTTAGATGGACATCAGTTGTGTTTAGAGCCATGGATTAAACTACTGAAACACGTTTTCAAAGTCAACACACTGATTTTCAAGCTGTAAAGAAATGAATTAAAGCCATTAGTGTATCAATGGTATGGTTCTTAAAACTCACCCAAAATGAACTGCTTGGTTCTTTATGAAGGTAAATGTAATTACATTTTAGGCAGAAACTATTCATTTTTTGCTCTGATTTGATTCAATTGTATTCATTTCAGGAGCTGATGGGCCAGCTGGAGCAGGAGGTTACAGTAGAATATGTGAGGAGGCTCCTGAAAGGAAAAGTAAAACTAAAGGACAAGATGCAACAGCTGAAGGCCTACCTGACTGTGAAGGACAACGCAGAGAATTTGCATCATTTATTCGTCCAAATGGTGAGAATGGAGCACAAAATCACTTATTATATTTTACCCCAAACTCATTTTTGGTTGTAGTTCAACATCAGAAATACCTGTACTGACAAGGGCTGTAGCAAAAAGTTTGAAGTTTAATCAGCAGTTTTTTTTTTCTGTTAAAACCTGGTATTTCTGCACAGTTGCAGATAAAGATAAGGCTGCACTAGTATTCTTAGTATAACACTTTTTTTGGTTTTACATTCCAGTTCAGGCAGCACATAATTGTTTCCAGCTTGTGTGATCAAAATATTTCCAATAACTCCAGAGCACTGTCAAGTCGAGAAGTAAAAATATAGTGCTTCAATCCATATTTCCTGGCGTTAAAGTTCCAAAAAAAAACCTTAAAGAGTTTGCTCTCAAGCTTGCTGCACACACTGATGACTTAAATTCATTAAAGAAAGTTCATTTAATAAACAAATGACGGACTAATGTTATCCAATTGATCATTTAATTCAAATTGAGGATTTAGTTATTTGGATTTTTTGTTGATTTTTGATATCTGCGTGTTTTTTTCAAGTGTTCATTGGAAAACCTCAATTCGAGATTTGATTGTAAAAAAAAAGGTAATTGGGTTTAGCCTTGAGCTGACCACAGTGTGTGATAAATAAGTTATTCAGGGAAACTCCACAAAACCAAAACAGATCAAATGTTTCCAAAAACAATCGGCGTGTAGATCCCTCTGAATGATGTAAGCGCTCTGTCATCACAGGGATCAGAGGAGGATTGGTTGAAGGAAATCCTGTTCAAGATTGCAGAAGTGCTGAAACTCCAGGATCTCCCCGCCATACAGATGCAAGTCGTCTTACTTGGAACTGATTACCCTGACCTCAGGTAACCTTTGCAATCAAACAATATATACAAAGCAATGTAGCTGACCTCATAAGGGCAGTATCATGCTGTGAGTGGTTTATATTAGTGGAGGATAAACAAACCCCCTGAAGGGCAAAGGACCAGGAAGTGAAAATATGTTCAGATATTTCCTGGCAGCAGGACAGCGTTGAGAGCTAAAAGTAGTCACGTGTCGGTGGAAGTGCTGTGGTGTGCCATCACAGAACTGCAGTGAAATAAGGAGGCTACAACTAATGATTCCAGTCAGAGTCAAAGATTTCCAGACTTGTTTAAAAGTGAAGCTACATGTTGACCTTAAAATTCTTATTTTAAAGGCACAATTTATAGACTTTTATACAAATAATCCCTATCATCACTTCTGACCCACTAGAAGTGTGTCAGTGTGTGTATCTGCAGACACCCTGCATGCTATCTGCCTAAATATAGCGAGGCAAATCGAAAGCACACCTTTATCTCTCCAAAATGAAAGTGTGCCAACAGATGGAGTGGAGTATAAGTAGCACAAAATGCTAATACATGAAAGTACAACTATCTCAAAACGATTGGTTGATAGGCGCCAATGGGAGCGTTGAATACAAGATTAATAATTGAAAAATGTCTTGTGCCAGAACCACTAAAGGAACGACTTAAATAATAAGAGAAATAAGCTGGCAAATGAAAACATGAATATGCTTTATTTTCCCAAAGGCTTTAAAACCTCCTGAACACGACCTCTACAACTCCTTCATGCCACCAACCTCTAACTTTTGATATTGTTTTGATTGACAGACCTCTAGTGGAGGTACATTACAGATAATGTGTTTGATTGACTTTAAAAACAGTTATGTTATCAGCTCCTTATAGCTGCCACCATTGCTTCCTTGTTGGTTCAAATAATATAGGACGCATTTATGGCTCATACAAAAAAGACAGAGCAAAAAAACAATGAAAAAAGTACTTCCCGACCTTCATTGATCAACATCTAAGTGAAATAACCTTCAGTTTCGCACCATGTTCAGGTTTCTCTGAGATCGTAATAACAAATAATGCAAGTGGGTTGATTTGTTTCCTCTTTCATCCACAGTGAAAAACATGTTTTGGCTCTGCTGAAGCTCAAGACCGACCTCACTAAAGCTGACAGGAAATCCGCCACAGACATTCTGCACACTTTGAGGGAAATAGGAAGCAACACCCAGCCTCGTTCCTTTTTCTCCCTCGTTCAGGTCAAATGAGCCATAAATCACTCAGTTATCCTCATTTCAAAGTTGGCTGAAAGGCGGGTTGTACATATCGTTTACTGTATCATGTTCTGATTATAACGAGTCGACACTGCTCTCTCGGTGTGACAAGGCTCAGTCTAAATGTTACTTATGCTGAAAATAATAATGTAAAATGAGTACTGTGTTTGAATAAGCTACAGTTCACATTATTGTTGCTGGTAAATATGGTGCTTCATCAAGCTGTGCTGAACGTTCACATACAAAATGTTTTGCATTGTTCTTTTGTTTTTGGGTAATCATTCTGTTTAAACCGAATATTTCTGCCATTAAAGATTAACTACAAAATGAATAGTATTAAACTATTTTTGTAATAATTTCAGTGGTGTTTCCGATTACTCCAGAGCGATGTCCAAAAGTAAAAAAACCTCACCCACATCTTTGAATGTTCAAAACATTACATTTGGTACAGATCTTGTGCTTTTTACTAATGAGTAACATGAATGTATATGTTTGGGAAACAAGTACTTGTTTTAAGAATCAGTTTTATAGTATTTTATTATTGATGTGTATATTTTGCTTCATCTGTTGTATATAATATTGTAAAAAGAGTGTTGAATGCAAATTCAACACTGGAACGCAGGAAATCATTGAGATTTTGTGTGGAAATACCTGCTGGGCAGAGGTGTTTCCTGTTTACTATTTCTGAATAATAATCTGCACCTCTTTAAGGCAGAGGAAGGATGTGCCTTTGCTGCAAATTACTGTCAGCATGTCGTTTTTCCCTGAAAGTTGGACTGTGTTTATGTATCCTGTGTGTGCAGGAAGACGGTCGTAAAAATATGATCATTAAAACCGGGAAATGATGAGGCTGACATTTAACTGGATGCTGTATAATGGAATACTCCATTGCTTTTCTGCTGTTTTATCAAAAATACAATATAAATGATAACATAAATATGTGGTAAGAGTACAAAAGCCTAAGTATGGTGGCCCTGAAGGTCAAAATGCAACAACAATACAAAAATGATTTTCTATTTCTAAACTTCAGATCTCACCCAGTTTAGATAAAGATACACAAACATGATAATTTCAAATAAAACTAAACTGAATTCAATACAAACATTTGTATTTGTTTCAAAACATAAAGTCCTGTAAATCACTAAGAGACTAGAAAAGCTACGTGGAACTAAATAACTGCATAGAATTAAAAGAAAATGAAACCGTAGTTCCCGGTCTAGGATCACCTGGAAAATGTTTTTTTACTGACAGTTTTAGACACTAAGTCAAACATGGACACTGTTTTTATCTCTGTTTCTTATAATAGAACTGCTCGGGTCTTGATAGATTGAGTGGGGAAGTTCATGAGATCTTTCTAGAGGGGTATCAAGAATAACTTTTATCCAATGACCTTTTCCCTCTCTGTCTGTGTCTGTGTATTCTCTTGTTCCGATTAACCCAGCCAAATCTTTTTTCTTGTTTTGTATCTATATCTACGCCGGGACCCGGAGTCGAGGCTGATCCTCTTGCTGTAGTCCTGTGTCTTGGATCCTCTATCCTGAGTTCTGGATTAAGTCGTGGACTTCGGGTCGTGGCTGAACCTGTCTCTGCGGTCCTGCCTTGGGTCTCGTCATGCTGCTTCCCTGATGGCTTCCACAGGATTGTAGCTGACATCCTCGTGGATTAATCTTCTTATTACAGACACATGCATTTCCTAACATTCGGTCTATATGCTGTAAAATGTATTATCTCTTCGATTTACACACGGCATCTATTGCACGTCTGTCCGTCCTGGGAGAGGGATCCCTCCTCTGTTGCTCTCCCTGAGGTTTCTCCCATGTTTCCCCTTAAACTGTGGGTTTTCTCTGGAAGTTTTTCCTTGTACGATGTGAGGGTCTAAGGATAGAGGGTTTCGTTTTTCTCATACTGATATTCTGAACAATCTGTGCTGTTGTATTTGCTGTAAAGTGTCTCTACTGTAGGCTATTTTTATTTTATGTACAGCACTTTGGCTCGACCAAAAATCGTTTATAAATGTGTTATATAAATAAAACTTGATTTGATTTGTGTTCAGTAACCAGGACAACCTCTCTCATCAGCCTTGATTATAAGTTTTTGGAGATTCATTTTGATAAGGACAGCGCATTGGGGCCCTTAAAGTTCAAGAATGTAATCAATTAGAAAGATTAGATAGAATAGTTAATGCTAAAAAAAAAAAAAAAAAAATTATTTTAGATAACATGAATTTGTTTAAATACTCTTTAGATCCCTACATCGATCAATAAAGCAAATGCTCTGACAAAAGGGAAAACTATTTAGTTTCTAAGGCTGTCGCAGGACTATAAAAAGTTGGTCCAATCATTTTATTTGGCCTACAAAATAGTGAATAAAAAACAATATAGCCAATAAAAGCATTGGTCTTGTGTATTTGACGGTGCAGGTAATGGCCAATAGTTTTGACCACTTTAAGACATTTATTTTAGACAAAGAGATAACAAAAAAGATTCATGCCTGTTTCTCTATAAATCATATGACCCCTCACATTTATCTTGTGATCCATTGAAGCGTCCCGCCCCCAGAACAATTTCTCATAAAGTTAAATGTTTGTACATTGATGTTAGTCTCCATCTAGTGATTATATAATGAAAACACAACCAACATTTGTTCCTGTTATTTTTATTTAATTCTTTTTTTTATTTTTTCTACAGCAAAAATACCCACAAAAAGCGTCCGGTACCGTTACACAAATCAACAGAAATCTTACTTTTTAATAAATCCTTCTATTAGATTTGTATGTTATTTATTAAACATTGTTTGATTGTCCCTGTAACCCAAACTGTAAGCTCCTAAACAAAAACATCACCACGAGAATACAGTACATAAGATTGTAGTGCAGCAAATCAGCAATTCAACTCACATTGAAGCTGAAAATAAGATACAGGAATAAAGAGGGAAAACAATCAAACAAAACAATATTGTACAACTCACACACAAATAGTTTAGTGGAATGCATTATTAAAACATTTAGCAGGCAGAAATAAGAGTAACCAACATCTGTACCCTGATTGTAAAAGCATTAAAAAGAAAATAGTAGCAAAAAAAGTTTGAGAATAGATTTCACAGTTCAAGTGTAAATCAGAATGGTTTGAGTAGCTAAAGCAAAATACATTTTTAACAATAACGTTTGATACTGTATGATTGACTCTAGTTTCTGTTAAATATAAATATGTTCATATAAATAAATAATTTAATATGTATTAAATAATAATCAAATATGAACATGATAACGGAGAGGCAGCATATTTTTTTGTGCAGTTTAATTTCTTTGACATTAAGTTTATGGAAATAAAAGGACATAGACTAAAAATGTTCCGTTTCATAAAGTATGAAACACAATTTAACTGTTCCACATAAATATTCTAAATATCTTAAATCGTAAACAATAATAACAATCTATAAACCCTTCAGTTTTAAAGCAGCGACAAAGAAGGTTCATTTTGTAGTGATTTAGGTGCCCCCTGTGGACAGAAGCGGTAGTGTTTTCACCCATGAGCACCTCCCTCGCGTGATTTTTAATCTGGCAAGCCGATGCATTTTATTTTTTTACAATGATAATAAACAAATAACGTCTTGCAATGTATTTCGTGAACAAACTCAAATTTGAATCGTGCGTGCTTACAACTGTACCTATATTATTTTATGGATCGTTGGTCAATTCTTCCCTTCTTGTCGTTCCTCATTCGGTCTCTTCATCAGCCATAATTGCATCATATATTGTACAAAAATCACTAAAACTCTCACCTAACTTTCTTACAACTCACTGCCAAAGGTGACATGTTTCGAGAAGGGTGTCCAGGAAGGTTTCTGAACACTCAACTCTGTCATCTTTGCTTGTTTCGGTCGATCCTCTTGTAAAGCAGCGCATCCTTCACCAATAAAAGCACAAGAACCAGGAAACAGATCCTGCTCTGGGTTGATAGTTGGGGAGCTCCTTCAGGATGTCCTCCAGCTCCATAATCTTCCGTTTAGAAAGGCCTTTCCATCGCAGCAGGGAGGGCAGGATCTCCATGAACTCGCTGTGAATTAAAATCGTTTTTTTAGCATCAATCTTTTTTTTTTTTAAATACCAAAGTACTCATGGATGGCCCATTTCAGAATAAATTCAAAAGCCACATTATTGGACAGCATTAAGAAATATAGGTGTAAAAACGTTTGAAAGATGTACCTCCACGTGTGATATTCGTGATGCATCCTAGCCACTGTGAGCTTTACAGCATCGAAGCTTTCACACTCGTCCAGTTCTCTGACACTGAGCAGCATGAGGTGCCACTGTTCCACACCAGGAGCCTAAAACAAAACATCACAGGTCAGGCTCTACGCGGTAACCAGAGCAGATGTGATCCTGCTGCTGGTGAACGAACTTCATTATGACAGAAAAGAGCACTTACCAGCTTTGAAAAGGTTTCCTGGAGAATTTCAGCATCTTGATTGACTGTTCGGCCAACATCAGGACTCCAGCACCTTAACAGTTTGTTCTTACTTCTCTGGATAAAATGCTTGAGGTAAAGGTAGGTGACGAGCTTGTAGGCCTCCTGCACCACTCTCTGAGAAACACAAAGAAGAACAAAAGCATTAAGATACACATATGAGGAAACAAAAGCCTGCATAACTTCATGTTTTTTATGATTCATTCATAGATCAACGACAATAGGTTTTACACATTTTCCTCAGCAAATATCTCTATTTCTAGAAATCCAAAGTGAAGACTTATGCCAAAGTCTTAATTCGTATTATATAAAGGGTTGTGCATTATACACAAGTACTTTAACTAAATGCAGAAAAGAGAAATGGGAAAGAATTAGCTAAATATTGATATTTCACATAAATTAGGCAGAAATTATGAATAACTGTTCATAGAAATAAATCTTCTTTAATTAAAAACAAACACTCTTAAGGAAATAGGAAGCTTTTGTCATTGTCAATGCAAATTCAACAATAAAGATTTGAATGGGGGGATTCAAGACGTACCATTTGGACGCCCTGGAAGCCCTGCAGCTCTGAGAAAAGATGCTTCAAGTCCAGGATCAAGAGGAGAAAGTCCTTGTTCTCCGATTTGAAGTATTTCTTAAGGTACATCTGTGATTTAACAAAAATATAAACATTAGTTTGATATATGCATAAATCATAATCCATGTTTAAACATGTAACGGCCCGTCCACACAGCGGCGTGCGTTGACGCTTCACCATTCACTTTGAATGGGGTGACGTCACTTTGCACCGAACTGCATCGTGGGAAGCGACGCGGAGCGTTGCTGGCGTGGCTCGCTGCAAAAGTTGAGCAATGTTCAACTTTTGACGCCTCGGCAGAAGCGTCAGCCAATCGAATCATATGCCAGTACAAGCTCTAGCCAATCAAACCGCTGCTTGTGTGTCAGGGGCGGGAGATTCATGTGATTGGTTGTTGGTCGAGTTTCAGACACGCCCGCCGGCAAGCGTCAACGCACGCCGCTGTGTGGACGGGCCGTAATAAAACATTATATTAGTGATTAAGTTGAATAGATACCTCTGTCATGTCAGCTGTGATTTCCTTCAGGACTTTCACAGTAAAAGTCTCCATGTTGTCAAGTACAGCCAGGGTTTCATTGAGAAGGGATGTTTTGAACTTCTTTCTCTGGATGTACTGCCTGAGAGGAAAAATCAGAGGAAAATAAGTTAAAGGGCCCATGTCATGCTTTTCCGGTTATTACCCGTCCCCTTGTGTGTTATGAAGGTTTTTATGCATGTAAATGGTCTGCAGAGTAAAAAACCCTCAAAGTACACCCTGGAGCGAGTAAAACTCTAACACAGCTCCCCAAAACGCCTCGTTGGAGATTTCTCCTTTTCCAATGTTTTCTTCCTGGGTATCGTGACGTGCCCTTACCCAAATGAACAACAAATTACCAGCGCAGCACCTCTAACACCAGGATCCCTTGGCGTCACTATCTCGTCTACTACAGGGAGTCCCATTGACTTGCATAGAGCTCCCTGAACGCTGGTAATAGACGAGTTGGGATTGCGGCGAAATGCTCTCCGGTCTCCGCAGACCCATTCTCACAGTTCTCACATTCTACATTTATTGTTTTTACTTCGGCTGTGAGTGTTTGTGTGTGCTCAGGATGAGTTTCGCTTGTTCTCGCTGTATCGCCGACACGGAAAACACACCGCCAGCGAGCTCACACTGCAGCAGCGAGCCTCGCAACGTCCCAACCAATCAGAGCACACTGGGCTCAAAGGGGGGGGGGGGCAGGAGCTCCAACAAGCCGTTTAGGACAGAGTGAAATTCAGTGAATACAAATACAGAGATGCTGTATGAGAAACCAACGTGATTTTGGAAAATTGCACAATTTAAATCTATTCCAGTAGACCTCAACAATGGAATTATGATCAGTAGAAATGGCATGGGACCTTTAACTTCCTGAAAATACTATGTAACACTCACGCTTCTATTGGATAGCACTTCAGTCTAGTACTAGGAGCAGTGGGCAGCTATTGTACAGCGCCCGGGGAGCAATAGGAGTGAGGGGGGAATGGGGGTGTCCGGTGCCTTGCTCAAGGGGCACCACGGCAGGGCAGGAGGTGAACTGGGACCTCTCCAAGTAGCAGTCTACACTACATATTTTAGGTCTTGTCGAGGACTTGAACCGGCGAGCATACAGCTCCCAGTCCAAGCCCCTACTGACTGAGCCACTGCCGGACCCCATGGAGACATGTCAAAAAATTATGAAACCTAAAAATTAGCCGAAAAGGTCCCCTCTTACTTGATTTCTTTGCAGTTGTTCAAAGTCTTGAAGAAATCTTTGATTTCTGGTTTGTCCACTTTTGCTTTTTTTTCAAGAATCTCAGTCTGCTCATTGGTGTACCTACAAAGCAAATAAAAAGCCATTGTGATTATTCATGCTTTAGGTACTGGTGTTAATATGTGTAAATAAATCAGTAAATTATTCTCACTGTGTCAGAAAATTCAGCAGCTCTTGGAAACAGACATCCTGCACGCGGCCAGACAGTTTTTGGCTGATTTGTCTCCCTGCCTCGATCATGGCATCAATGCACTGAAAGAGAAACAACAACAACAACATTTTTCAAGATACATTGGAAATCAAATTAAAAAGTAAATAATACAATTCACTATTTAATTATCACATTTTATAGTTACAACTAGATAGATGTTTCAAATAATGTACTGAAAAAGACAGTATATAGGAAGTTATACTTTATTAATAGACACATGCACACTAGTCCTTTCTATAACTCTCATAGTAACCATAGACTTTGTACCTGGATAGTGTCCACATACAGGTCATCTTTGACAGTTTCTTTGTCTCTCTCATTCTGCAGGATTTTCTCCAGGAACACTTTGA
The DNA here is from genome assembly GCF_902827175.1 of Gymnodraco acuticeps. NCBI lineage: Eukaryota > Metazoa > Chordata > Actinopteri > Perciformes > Bathydraconidae > Gymnodraco > Gymnodraco acuticeps. Next base: position 3,548,236 of record NW_022990966.1, read on the forward strand.
CCTCGTTCTGTGCAACAATAGGATGACAGAATACACATCAGAAGTGTTCAGCAGTGTGGTTGTAGTGACACTGAGTAACAGAGAAATGAATGCATAATTCATACATTTGCTGTCATGATCCTGGTTTTGTTTACGGTTTTATTTTTAAATGTATTTCCTCCTGTCTTGTCTTGATTTACTTCCTGTCTATGTATTTTCCCGCCTGTTTGATTCTATTCACCTGCTACCCTTTGTGTTTTTGCATGCCCCCTCCCCCCAGCTGTGTGATGTCTCAGTCCTATGGGTATACAGTATAAGCATCTTCCCCTGTGATCTCTGGTGGTTTGCTCTCTTTGTTCCCGTCTTCCTTCTTTCAGTCCTGCCTGATTTCCCTGTGTTATTCTTGTTCCTCGTGCCTCTCTGGTATCTACTCGTTAAGTTTTTCTTTGTTTTTTATAGGGTTTTTTTACCTTGCCTAGGCCCCCGGTTTTTGTGTGAAACTGTTTGTGTTATCAGCTTCATTTTTTAAAAGTGCACTTTTTGTTCATACCTGCCTCAGTCTTTTTAATTGCATTTGGCTGCAAACTATAGCCAAACATGTACATTTACATAATTCAGTATTCTTACCTCCACATTTTCAAGTAGTTTGTCCTTTGCTTTTCTCACCCACTCGGTGAACAGCAGGAGGTCGACGTTTTTAATGGGATCCATTTCTTGAAGTTGAGGATGACAGAGCATCTCCGGGCTGCGAAAGTAAAACAATAACATCAGTTATTCATTAATCTATGATTCAGAAAATATTTGTAGGGTACTTCAGAAAAATAATACGAGGACAATTCTTAAAATCTGCAAAGTGTCTCTGACCTTGCATTTCATTAAGGGTCAATAAGGGTTGCTTGTGCGATGCATTTGGATCAAAACAGACATTAATCATGGCATGTGGTCAATGTCATGAACACGTGGATCAGTGTCTATGGGTTTAAGCATCAAATGTACTTGGTTAGGTTAAAAAGTAAAGGTCTGGTACGCATTCAAGTTGAGGTATTCATAATGTTTCAGGGTCTTGATAGGATAGGTTTAAAAGAGCCAGGGAAGTGAAGTTATATTCTGAAAATGTTCTGAGACTGGAAAGGGTAATTAACAAGAAAAAAATTATAAATGTGCCAGATAAAATATTCTGTGATTTAAGTCAAGCATTTCGGAAAGATTGTTTTTTAATCAAGGGTCTCTTCAATTTGCAAGGATGGGTCCATCTCATTGCCACAAAACAAATAGATATCCAAAGGCTTAAAATGTAGAGAAAGATACCTCAGATACGTATGTAGGACCCATTTCATCAACTCAAAGGAGTTCTTGGAGGATCGGACGTTCTGCAGCAGATCATCGAGGCGAGTAAATGTCTCACGATGGTAGCAATCAATCAGACTTCCCATCAGCCCCATACGTGTCAGAGGGGAACCCAGCCTCACAAACTCGGTAATAACCATCTTCTGCACGTTCTCCAGGTACTGATGGAGGTTCTGGTCCACATCTGGAGGAAGCTTTGGGAAGTGTTGGTCCACAGATCTTTGTACGAGGCAGAGATGCTGCTGCTCTGCATTGAGCTGACGGTGTGTTGAGCAACAAAATCCATCCTCAAGTGGCACCTGAAGAAGTCCAGCGAGTTTCTCAGGTGTGATCTGTTCCTCACTCTGCAGGCGTTGTTCTTTGTGGATGTCCAAGGTATTCTGAACCAAAGCGTTTTCATACTTGGTACATGGTGCCTGTTTAAATCCTGTGAAAAAAGATTGAAATGAAGGTCAAAACACTGTAAATGAGAGTTTTTAAAACAGTTTCAGAGGAGGCTTGGTGAAAAGAAGTGAGGAAATATTACATTTGTTTAAATATCACAAAAAAGGCTTTATTGTGAGATTTGGTTGATGAAATAGTTCAGTGATGCAGTTGTGGGAGAGAAACTCCCTCTGGAGGGAACACAGGGATTTTAGCCTTTGCAGACCATTTACATGCACAAAAACCTATAACAAACTCCAGGAAAGGGAAACCCCAAAAAGGCATAATAGGGCCCCTTTATTGTTTATGTAAGGGAAACTTCTGCAGCAATGGAGAGTCAGGACTCAGAGAGACACGAGGAGAGTTGGAGCTTTGATGTCAAACACTGGTAGTTTATTACAAGTCAACGGCCGGAGAATTCATATCACAAGTCACAGCATCAAAAGGTTCTGACTGCACGGGTGGGTTGTCATGTCAATTCTGATCAGCCTATCTCTCGATAGACCTTTTAACTAGTTTACAGAGAGTTAATGAGCATATTGAGGGAGGCGTAAACATCTGTGGAGCTTAGAAAGCCAGCGTTTCCACAGCCGTAAACCATTTTGTGACCGAGAGTTGAATTGGTTTATCAAGATAGCTGGAGCCTCCCATTCCTTAAGAGAGATAACAGAGCCAGGGTTTGGTCGTAAACGTCAACAGGCAATACGGTTAAATATCTTAGGAGTAAGGAAGAATTATTCCCTCACAGTTTATTGTAAAGTTTATTGTATATTTTCTGTTATAAATATATTCTAATGGCAAATCTTTCTCTGATTGTCCATCTAACTCCATAATCAGGCCAACAATTCACCTCAAGTTATTTTGTTTATAATACCTGCAAAATAGTCTGAGATAGCTGCTCAGCATTTATTAGCAATTACTAATAAAACATCCAAGCAGAATAACCAGGTACCTATATCTAAATATAGATATAGGTGTGAGTTAGACGTCAACCTGCTGCAACAACTCTCTATGTGGGACTCTCCTCAAGCGTAACTAACATCACATATTTGTCTAGGTTTACAGGGGAATTCCAGCTAGCCTGATATTAACACCAGTGGCAGCAGCAGTTTGATCAACTCTGATTTAAACCCTGATATTAGTCTTCCATGAAACTGCTCCAACACTTTGATTTTCCTCCACTTATACACTGCTGTTAACCGTTTTTACCGTTTGTATATCTTTTTATTTATTTTTTTTAATCTAAACACACTTAAATATAG